>NC_087530.1:7334934-7683037 GCF_963921805.1 Phalacrocorax carbo
GAGGTGCACAAAGCCCCTTTTGAGCAGTGCACAGAGGAGCTGCTCATCCCTTGTCTGGCCCTTGGCCCCAGGACCGGCCCTGGGAGAGGGGAGTGGGACCCTGGCCCTGAACACCCAGGAAGGGCCAATGCTGGGGGGTGGGGGTGGGGGTGGGTGGGTGGTGCAGGGCTCTGAGTGTCCCCCCGTACTGGGGACAGCTGCCCAGGGGGGGTCTGGCCCCAGTCCATGCCCTGACCTGTGGAGTGCCCACAGCCCCCTGGGACAGGCTGGTCTCTGTCCAGCCCTGCTGGTGTGGGGCGCTGAGGGGAGCTGGGGGTGTCTCAGCCACCCCACGTGGGGATGGGGGACCTGTTCCCTCCTGCCATGGGTGACTGTGACACCCAAGAAGCCAGCAGACCCTGGTCCCAGGGTGGCTGTGGGGAGGGCTGCGGTAGGGGCTGGGGTGGGGAGTCTGGTGGGACCCAATGGGACCTGGTGGGACCCGCTGGGACCCAGTGGGCCCTGGCTGTCCTGCCGCCAAGGCCGGCTGGCCAGGCACAATACCACGGCCGCTCCTGAGCCACCGCTGAAGCCCCTTTCCCAGCACCGAGAGCCTTTGTCTCGCCTTTGTGATGGAAAGAGCCCCCCCCCTCCTAAATCACGGCCCTGACACCCCCATTGTCTCCTTCCTAGGGAGGTTTGAAACTCCCCCCCCCCGAGGTCAGGAATGTGGCCGATTTCTATTGGGACGGAGGAGCAGGGCTGGGTGGGGGGCTGCAGGGTCACGCCGGCTCGGCGGGTCAACCCGAAAACAAAACCTTTTGAAATACCTACTCTCCATCACTGCCAACATTGTCCCCTGCCAGCGGGGGCCTGGCACGGCCCCTTGACGCCTCCAGCCCGGCCACTGCCCACCCCAGCGGTCAGCATCTGGGGGGGGACAGAAGGGTATTGTGCCGAAGGGGACAGCTTTGTTTTCGGTCACAGCTGCCCTGGGTTGGGACAGGGACCCAGCCGCCAGACCCACTCAGGGGGAGAGGAGGGAGGGGACAGAGTGGACAGAGGGGATGGGAGCACACGGGTCAGTGCGTCACAGGGGGGGTACCCATCCCATCAGGGTACCCCTGTGTTGCCGTCCCTCTGAGAGGGTGCAGTGGGGGAACAGAGAGCAGCTCCCCGTTGCCGCCGGGGTGAAGACCCAGCAGGGTGTGCAGCCTCTCCCTGCCCAGTGGGGACGGGGCAGCCTGGGATTTGCCACCTGCCTCGGTTTCCCTTTGCTGAAGGAGGTGTCCCTCTGCCCGCTTCCAGGGCAGATGGGTGCCTGGGGTCCCCTTTGACACCCAGGGCCAGGGGATGCTGGCCCTGGGCACTGCTGGCAGACATGGTCCAGCCTGGGGAGGAAGGGGACCATTTTGGGGGCTGAGCTGGCTGCGCCACCTGGGAGGGAAGTGCCCGCATGGCTCAGACATGGATCCAAGTGTGGTGGTGCCTTGCAGGTGGAGCAGAGCATCCCACACGGCCCCTGGCTCCCTGTGCCCAGCAGGGCACAAAGTGAGGCCTTGGGGGAGGCTTCTCTCTCGCTGATTTTCACAGCCCACCAGGAACACCCCAGGCTGTCTCCCAACAGGCTGAGGTGTGTGTGGATGCAGCCCAGCAGGCACCGGGGCCAGTGATGCGTCTCTGCCCCATTTACAGTGGCATGGATTTCCCCGTCTTCACCAGCCAGGATGGGGATGCTTCTCCTGCCTGCCTCCAGCTCCTCTGGCAGAGCACCTCTTGGGTGGGCCAAAATCCCCCCGGGTGGCCAAAATCCTCCCCAGGATGGCCAAAATCCCCCTGGATTTTTCTGGGTGGGAAGATCCATTGTTTTTGCCTGCTGAGGAGGAAAGCAGAGCGGCGCCCTCAGATGCAATGGGTTTAGCAGAGACCTGGAAGGAAAACTCAGTTGGGAGGGGAATGCTGGCCTCCTGAGCTACCCAATGGCTGGAGGGTGGTGAAAACAGCTGGAACAGCTGGAGCTGCTCGGAATGAGGGGCTGGCGGGGCAGGGAGCATGGCTGGGTCACAGGCACTCCCTTGGGTCCAGGGTCCCCACTGGCCAGGCAGCTGCTGGGAGGCTGTGCAGGATCCATGCCTCAGTTTCCCACCTGTGAAACAGGCTGGGGTTGTGAGGCTGGACAAGTGGGCAGTGATCTGGAGGGGACATTGTCCCTTGGGCAGCATCACAGCATGGGAGCAGGGACCCTCGGGGGCACCTAGGAATACCTGGGGGCACCTAGGGATACCCAGGGGCACCATGGACCTGGCCAGCCTGCTGGGCCCCTGAGGTGCTTTTTCTTGTGAAATAAGTGTAAAAAAAATTTTTGGTAGCTGGGGGACTTGTACCAACCCCCTGGTCATGCACATGCACACGTAATCTCTGCATTTATGTAGACACATATATAACTCTTTATATGTTTGCTTTCTGCAATCAAACCTGAGCCTTTTAAAGCAGAAAGATGTGCCATTTGAGGAACCTGGAGTTTTCAAAGACTTTGCTGAAAATCCTAGAATATTTCAAGGAAGGGTGGAGAGAGGCGGGAGGTGGCCAAAAGCCTCAACCCTGGGTTGAAAAGCAACTTTTTCCTGTTAAAAAAAACAAAAAGAAACCAGGGTGCTGGAAGTGTTGCACAGCACTGCTGCCTTTCCAGCAGCATGAGGATGGGAAGGCGCTTTTCCAGGCAGGATGCTTTCGTGCCTGACATTGGCTCTGCATTACAGGTACTGCCATGGATGTGTGGAGCCATGGGGATGGCCTGAGCTCCGTGGGGATGCCCTCAGTTGTGTGGGCACGCCCTGAGCCCTGGGAAGACCTACCACCGCACCTGCCTGTCCTACTCCTGGGGTGCAGGGTCTATCACAACCCTGTGCTAGCAGAGTGGCAGGGATGGAGGTGCCGAGCTGCAGTGTGGAGCCGGGTGGGTTGTCACCCTGAGGACCACATGGTGGGTACCCTGGCAGGTAATCTCCATTTCCCTCTTCTCCCCAAGCTCGCTTGTGGGTTTTTTTTTTTATCATGGCATGGCCACAGCTGCTTGTAAGGTGTTGCCTGGCCCACAGCTCCAAGGGTCTGTTGTGAGCCCTGCAGCAGCTGGGCTGTGGGGAGAAGGCATGCTGCAAACCTGGCTGCAAAGACATGGATAATTCTGACCTCAGCTGATCTTGCAGGGCAGGTGCAGGATGCTTCATCTCTCTGCCAGTCCCAGCTCATCTGTGTGCTGCACGTTGCATTGGCCCGTGCCTCAGTTTCCCCACGTCAGGGCACAGTGACGGCACCCCCTTCCTCTGCCTGCACCTGGGGTGGTGGAGCCACGGGCAGGGCAGCCCCTCTCTCTCCAATCCCCAAGCCCACGGCCAGGGAGAGTCAGTCTGGGCTGTGGCCAGAGCGGCGGGGTTGTGTCTGTGCGTGGGTGGCCGAACCATGCAGCCAGGGATGCCACGTCCCTGGGGCAGGGGGCAGCGGGGGCTGAGCACATGGTGGGGGGGGCGCTGGGAAAAAATTGCTAGCAGTGGCCAGGCATTACTCTTGCTCACAGAGCAGCATCCAGGGCTGGCCCCAGCCCAGGCCAAGGCACCGCCAGGCTCCGGCCCCCCCAGCCCCAGTCGGGGTGCGGGGTGTTGGGGCTCTGCGGGGTTTCATCCCAGTCTGTAGGCTGGGAACTGTCCTGCTTGGCCTGTCTGGGATCCAGGCCTCTCAAAATCCAGTTATCTTTGGCACTGAAATCCCTTTCTGTGCTTCCCAGGTGCTGAGGGCAGGACGGGGCTACCTGTGACCCCCAGGAGAGGATGCAGGGATGTGGAGACATAGGGATGTAGGGGGGAAGGGATGCAGGGATGTAGGGAAGGGATGCAGGGATGCATGGAAGGGGTGCAGGAATGAAGAAGGGAAGGGATGCAGGGATGTAGGGAAGGGATGCAGGAATCAATAAAGGAAGGGATGGAGGGATGTAGGGGGGAAGGGATGGAGCGATGAAGGAGGGCAGGGATGGAGGGATGTGGGGACCCAGGGATCAGATCCGGCTCTGCAGCCCCAACTCCCCACTGACTGCCTGTACCCGGCGGCTCCCGGCCGTGCCGTGCCGCGGGGCCGGGAGGTGGCAGCAGCGGCCGAGGCCGGGGCCGGGCTGCGGGGGGGGGCGGTGCCGGCGGGTGGGTGTCCCCGCGGGACGGAGCCAGCCGTGGGCTCCGCGGGCATTCCCGCCTCCCTGCGGCCCTTCGTCCAGCTTAATCCGTTCGCGGGCCGCGGGGCCGCGCTCGGGGGCTCCTGCGGAGGGGGGAGGGGAGAGGGGAGAGGGGAGAGGGGAGAGGGGCTGCCCCCCCGCCCAGCCCTCCCGGGGGGGGCGCGCACACGGGTGGGGTCCAGCCGTGCTCGTTTCCTGGGGTTCTGCCCCCTCCGGCAGCTCCTCTGCATCGCCGGGAGCACCCAGCTGCGCTGGCACGGAGCCCCTCCCAAAATACTTGTCCGAGCTCGGGCTGTAAACCGTTTCTCTCTCCTTACAGCCGGCCACAGGAGCTCCCCGTGTCTTCTCCACGCCCCCCCCGGGGCTTCTTTCAGGTGCTGCTGGATTGATTGTTCATCCCCCCGACCCCCGTGGGCACCCAGCCAGAACCCTCCCGGAGGTCCCCCAGGAGTAGGGGGATGAGGGGAGCCAGTGAAAGCAGCCGCCTGACCAGGCCCTCTCCCCGCCTCGGGTGGGTGCAGGTTTGGCCCCGCATGGCCATGGCCCCTTGCCAGGGCTCCGGTGCCACCGCAGCGAGGGGTGCCTGGCACCGCTGGTGGGGTGCGCGGAGTAGTTGTTCCCCAGGAGGTGGCCTTCTCCCAGCCTGCGCTTCCTCCGGGAGCTGATGGCCTTATTTATGGATTGGGTGGTTAACCAGTGGTTTTGGTGAAACATCCAAAGGCCCTGGTGCTGCCTGTGGCTCGGACACGTTGCATACTCGCCTGGGAGGCTGCAAATGATCCGCCATAGTGGGCAACCTGGGTGGGACATGGCTCGGTGGGGTGGGCTGCCTTGGCCTGTAATGGGGGAGAGCCATGAGCCCCACCCACGCAGCCACAACTCACCCTGGCCACCGGCCCCCCTGGCCATGATCCCCCATGGCCACCAGCTCCCCTGGCCACGATCCCTCCCCAGCTATGAGACCCCACATCCTCTTGCCCACCCATCCGCTTCCCCACCGGTCACCCACGCCACGCCGAGCACCGCGGGGATCCGACCCCGAGCTGTCAGGGGGCACACGGAGATGCCCAGGAGCATCCTCGGGGACCTCGGGCCTCGGGGCGGGGGTATCGGGGGTGAACCCCGGCTTCTGGCCGCCGCCCCCCCCCCGCCCCCCGGCCGTGGGCTGTGCGGGACCGTTTACCGATATCGACTTTATTTTAAAGAAACCCAACCCAAACCCGCCCCCGGGACTCGCAGCGGCGGCGGGGCCGGGCCGGGGGCGGGGGTGCGCTGAGCGCTGCGGGTCTCAGCCCGCCCCTTCCCCGCCCGCCGCCGCCGCCGCCATGGGCGCCGCGGGGCTGCTCTGCGCCCTGCTCCTGCTGCTGGGCACCGGTACCGGCACCGGCACCGGCACCGGGCCCGGCCCGGCCCCGCCGCGGGTGGTGCTCGCCCTCCTGGCCCGTAACGCGCAGCACTCGCTGCCGCACTGCCTGGGCGCCCTGGAGCGCATGGATTATCCCGCTGGGAGCATCGCCCTGTGGTGAGGGGACCCCCGGGGGGGAGCGGGGACCCTGGGGAGAACCGGGACCCCGGGGTGCGAGGAGTAGCGGGGATCCGCGGGGAGGAGGGGGATGTGGGGGAGTGGGGACCCCGGGGGGAACCGGGATGCTGGGGTCGCAGGGACCCGGGGGTAACGGGGAGCTCCGAGGGAACTGGGATGCTGGGCGGGGTGGGGAACGGGGGTCGTGGGGACCCAAAGGACGATGCAGAGCGGGGAATGGGGAGCTGGGGAGAGTGGGGGTACTGGGGATTCGGGGTGATCCTGGAGTAATGGGGGTCTGGTTGGAGGGAACAGAGGTCTGGAGGAATGAGGGCCTGGGGGAGGGGAATGGGGACCCTGGGTGGGTTGGGACCCCGGGGAGGAACAGGGATCCTGGTGCTAACAGCCCCCCCAGCTCCAAAGGGTGGGGGGTGGCTCTGCCCTGGATGTGGGACCCAGCAGGGACCCGGGAGGGGCTGGGCACTGCCCCCCCAGTGAGGGGGCAGGTCCCCCACCTTTCCTCTCCTGAAGATTTGGGGCTGGCAAGGGAGGGGAGCCCTGGGCTTGGGGGGACTCTGCATCATCAGGGACAGACGCTGCTTCCCCCCTCCCTGCTGGGCTCGGCCCCAGCTCCCCCTTGCCCAAAGACATCCCCCAAACACCCTTTTACCATGCTGAGGGGGGTGGTTGGGAGAGGAGTCCCCCCCATCGGTTTTCTTCCTTGCTCCTTCACCGCCACCGTCTCTCGCCTGAGCTTGTCGGAAACTTTTCAGCAGCTGCTTTTGCAGGGGGGCCGAGGTGGGGACTGGTGGGGGGGGCCTGGCAGGGCAGCTGTGCTGAGGCAGAGGGCAGCTGCTGGCAGCAGAAGAGTGGAGGGTCCTCGCCTTCGCCTGCTGCAGCCCCCAGGAGCCCCCGGCCGCAGGACCCTGTGGGGTGTTTCAAGAGCAGCTGCCCGCGGAGGTGGGAGCTGGGGGGCCACAGGTCCTGCCTTGTCCCCTCTGTCCCAGGGGCTCCCTGTGACACCGGGGCAGCTCTTTGACAGGTCGAGGGTTCTGGGGACTGTGAAGACTTGGGGGTTGCCCCAGTGCAATGTGGGGCTCAGCCCCGTCTGTGCTGCGGTCCCTGTGAACATCATTGCAAGGTCCGGTGGGAGAGTTGGGGACACCGGCTGTGCCTGGGAAGGGAAGGTTTGGGGAGTAGAATTTTTGCTGCCTGTCAGGGCCTTTCCTCTGGCTGCCAGAGCTGCGGGGTGCAGCAGGGTGCGCAGGGGTGCTATGGGGAGCAGCAAGGTGCACGGGTGGGGGGCACGAAGCCGCTGTGCTCTGATGCTGTTCATGGTGGGCAGTCACAGGGTTGGGATGGGGTGAGCATGGCCAGGTCTGCCACCAGGCTGCAGGGACAGGGTGAGAGCCATGGGACAGCCTGGCTGGTGGCGGCACCGAAAAAGAAATTCCCCTCACATTCCTGCTCCTGCCAGCGCAGCCTCATTCCTTCACATTACATGTTACTTTCCCAAGTGAGTCTGTCACTGGCTCAGCCTCTTGGCCCCAGGAGCATTTCTAGTGTGGGGAGGGGGCCGTGGTTCCATGGTTGTCCCTTGCGGAGGACCCCCAGAGGGTGACATCCCTTCACCCCAGGTGTGCAACGGACCACAACTTGGACAACACGACCGCTATGCTGCGGGAGTGGCTGGGTGCAGTGGGGAAGGACTATCACTCAGTGGCCTGGAAGGTGCAGGAGGAGCCCAGGTGAGGCGTGGGGTTACTGGGGGGTGGGTGTGGGCTGCGAGGGGCTCCCGGAGCAGCACCCCACTCCCCATCTGGGGATTCTGCCAGGAGGAGCTGGCGGGGAGGCAGAGCTGGGCTGACTCAGCCGGCTGGCACACAGCATTGTGCACCAAGTTTGTGCGTTCCCAGCGAGCAGGGTTAACCCCTGCCTCCCCCCCACCCAGCTCCTATGATGACGAGCTTGGGCCCAAGCACTGGAGCAACAAACGCTATGAAAACCTGATGAGGCTGAAGCAGGAGGCTCTCACCTATGCCCGGGAGCAGCGGGCAGACTACATCTTGGTAAGGGACATGGGGTGTAGCAGGGTGGGGGCTGAGGAGGGTGTCCCACACCTCCAGGACCTGTGTTGTCCCCCCAGTTTGTGGACACTGACAGCATCCTGACCAACAACCAGACCCTCAAGTTTCTCATGGCGCAGAACAAGTCAGTGGTGGCCCCCATGCTGGACTCACAGACCTTCTACTCCAACTTCTGGTGTGGCATCACACCCCAGGTACGTCCTTGGAAAGCTCCAGGGAAGGGGCCCCCCATTGGGGAAGAGCCCCCCCATCACAGAGGCATCATGCCGGTGTGCTGCAGGGGTACTACCGGCGGACGGCCGACTACTTCCCCACCAAGAACCGGCAGCGGGTGGGCTGCTTTGCTGTCCCTATGGTCTATGCCACCTTCCTGATCGACCTGCGGAAGGAGGAGACATCACGGTTGGCTTTCTACCCACCTCACCCCAACTACACCTGGGCCTTCGACGATATAATTGTTTTTGCCTACTCCTGCCAAGCGGCTGGTGAGGGCTGGAGGGGCCGGGGTTTGGGGGGCCAGGGGGTCTGGGGGGGAGGCCATGGTGCTCACCCGTCCCACCTGGCAGGTGCAGAGGTCTATGTGTGCAACCAGCAGCGCTTTGGCTACATCAATGTCCCTGTGAAGGCTCATCAGACGCTGGAGGATGAACGCATCAACTTTGTGCATCTCACGCTGGAGGCCATGGGTGAGCATGGATGGTGGGGTCCCAGAGGTGTCTTCTGCCCCAGGACTGATGGGGACCTAGTGCTGGTCCCCAGGGCGGGGCTGTTGGCTCTGGGTCCCAGCCAGTGGGTTCTGGGCTCCACCAAAGGGGTGTCCCCTCTCTCTGCAGTGGATGGCCCCCCCATGCAGCGCTCCAGGCACATTTCCCTCCTCCCCAAGCCACTCACAAAAATGGGCTTTGATGAGGTAAGTGCCCAGTGGGCTCCGCCATGTCCCCCTGGCTGTTCTTCTGACTGCATCCATCCATGGCAAAGCCCGCCACAGGCTTTGGCTGAACCCCCTGTCGCCCATCCTGCCATGGCCAGGCAGGCTGTGTCCCCCCCCATGACAACATGGCCCATTGGCAGGGCTCTCCCCTTCCTCCCAGGTCTTCCTCATCAACCTGGTGCGGAGACCGGACCGGCGCCAGCGGATGCTGGCGTCCCTGCAGGAGCTGGAGATCGCCCCGCGAGTGGTGGATGCTGTGGATGGGAGGTGACCATGGGAGGGGGACATGTCCCTGCTCTGCCAGCCCACCCTGTCATGCTGGGGAGGGGACAGGGGGATGGCTGGGGGGGATGCTTCACGCATGCAGCCCCTTGCCTTGCAGCACCCTCAACAGCAGTGACATCAAGGTGCTGGGGGTGGATCTCCTCCCTGGGTACTATGACCCCTACTCCGGCCGCACACTCACCAAGGGCGAGGTCGGCTGCTTCCTCAGCCACTACAACATCTGGAAGGAGGTATGGGACTCTGGGGGTCATGGGGTCCCTAAGGGCCACCAGCATGGGACAGGGACTCTGTGAGCATCACCAGGTCTCTGGAGGACCTGGGGAGAGGGGTGTCCTGCAGGGTGAGTGGACCCAGCATGGCCCAGCGTCGTGCTGGGATGGGTTTAAACCTCTGGCCCCTCCCTGCAGATTGTGTCCCGGGGGCTGGAGCAGTCGGTGGTCTTTGAGGACGATGTGCGCTTTGAGGCTGCCTTCCCAGCACGGCTGCAGCGGCTGATGGAGGAGCTGGAGGGGGCACAGCAGGAATGGGACCTCATGTAGGTGCTGGGGTTGGGGGGGATGTGGGGTGGGGGGTCCCCAGGGCTTGGTCTTATGGCTTGCTGGCCACCCTACAGCTACCTGGGGAGGAAGCAGGTGAACATGGAGGACGAGGTGCCTGTGGAGGGTGTGCAAAACCTGGTGGTAGCCGGGTACTCATACTGGACGCTGGCCTATGCCATCTCCCGCCGTGGGGCGCAGAAGCTGCTGGCTGTCGAGCCCCTCTCCAAAATGCTGCCAGTGGATGAGTTCCTGCCCATCATGTACGACAAGCACCCCAAGTAAGGAGCTGGGGGTGCAGGACGGGCGCTGGTGGAGCAGCATGGCTCTGCCAGTGAGGGGACATGTGTTTCTTCTCTGCTGTCACCATCCTACCCTGTTCCCCCACTCCCCGGTGTTACTCATGCTGGAGGAAAACATGTAGCATGAGCTCATTCCCCCCTTGGCCGCTGCCTGGCTGCTGGCTGCTGGAAAATGGCCCTCTGCCAGCGCAGGGTGGGGGGACGGTGATGGGGATGGAGCCGGGGCTTGGTGCTGGCCCTGCATGGCGGTCTTGGCCCCATGGCTAGCAGGGAGCAGCCCCCTGTACCCCAGTACTGGTAGGCTGTGTGGTCTCCCGCCCCTGGTTGTGGGTCTCAAACCCATCTTGGAGTGCCTACATGCCCCTATTCCCAGGCAGGGGTCAGCGCCAAGGCTGTGTCTGGAGAGGGGGAGGCAATTTAGGGGGGGGTGGGTGAGTGCCAGTGGCCAGGTGTCCTGGGAGAAAGGGGTATGGGAAAGCCAGTGAGCAGGATGGTGAAACAGAGGGATTAGATGTGTAAAAGGGAGGATGGAGATGGATGGAGGTGTGGATTAGTGCTCTGGATGTGAACCAGGAGGAGCTGGCTGTCCCATGCTCGCTGGGATGATGGCACCAGACAGCCCTGGCCTGTGGCCAGGCTGGTGGGATACTGTGCCGGAGACCCCTCTGTGCCAGGGCTGGCCCCGTGCCACCGAGGCTGGTGGGGAGAGATGGGTCCCATCCCCTCTGCCATCCTTCCCCAGCCAGGCTCCGCAGCCAGCACGCCCCCAGCTTGGCTGCCTTCCCCCTCCCTGGTACCCCGTGTCTCTCCCCATCACCTGCCCTACACGGTGCCTTTCCTGGGTGGTTGGTACCGTTTTTCCAGACCTTTTTTCTTCACTGGGCCATGTGCTGTAAGCCAATTTCTCCTCTCGGGTTTGCTCCGCTTTCCCCAGCGAGGATTACAAGCGGCACTTCGCCCCCCGGGACCTGCTGGTGTTTTCAGCTCACCCCCTCCTGGTTCATCCCACCCACTACGCCGGGGACAGCAACTGGCTGAGTGACACTGAGACCTCCACCATCTGGGATGACGATGCCAAGAAGACGGACTGGGCTGGCTCCCAGAAGACCCTGAGAGACTCACGGGGTGGTGCCGGCCACCTCCGCTCCACCGCCCATGACGAGCTCTGATGGTGAGTGAGGCTGTGGGACCTGGGCACGTGGTGCTAGAGACAGGGGACAGAGCAGCTGGGCAGCATCTCTCTGCGAGCACCATGTGTGGATGTGTCCCGGCTGCCTAGTTTCTTTTTGCCATGTGGCAACAGCTCTCCCCATCAGACTCAAAGCATTGTGAAACAGAGAGAAGACCTTCTTTTTCAGGCAGGGAAGGGGGTGGGGGTGCAGATGTCCCACGTGGGGCTGCACTGGGCTGGTGGGGACTAGGGGACTGTGTCATGCTGCTACCTGAGTCTGTGCTGCTCCCCAGCCTCTTGAGCAAGGAAGGAACAATGGTCTTTGGCCTCCTGCAAAAATCACCCTAGTTTGGAGAGTGCTGGGGCCATAACGCAGGGGACTGTTTCACCCTGGTGCTGCTTGCTCCCCTGCAAAAGCAGGTCTCCCTGGGGCTGTGTCTGCGCGGCGTGGCTGTGTAGGCAGGCAAGCACCTGCACTCGCTTGGCCCCAATACAGCACCGCCACAGTTAACATCGGGTCAGACTTTCCCTGTCTGAGGTTGCTTGTGCTGGCAGCAGAGCCTCCCTGGGAGCAGCCAGACCGGGGGCGGCTGGAAAACAATCTTCCCACTGCCTCTACTGCAAGCGTGAACGTGTCGGGGCTGCTCCTGCCTTGACTGCTAACGTTTGCATCCTTGCCTCCTAGGGCCGAGGGCTTGTGACCCATCTGGGAGCACCGCCGGCCGGTGGCTGATCCTGCCCACTCACACTTGAGAGATGCAGCTGCCCCGGACAGATTCCCCCTGGGGTCCTTCCAGTCTACATGTGGCAAATTCACCCAGGGCAGGATTTGCCCCAGGGCTCCTGGAGAGCCCTTTCCCTGCCAGGTGGAGGGACGGGGGGAGCACTGTGCTCTGTTTCTGCTGAGGACACATCTCCAGGACTGCCTTGAGTGATGCCAACTCTGCCATCTCCCTCCAGCTTGGACTCTGGGGAGTGTTTTTCAAGCTGGGGGCTGGCTCCTGCAGTGGCACATGTCACATCCTGCTGCTGACTGGGCTTGTCCCTCACCTGTGCCGTGTCTGGGCTGAAGCCCACGGAGGATTAAAGCAGACTGTGTTTGAGCTGACGTACCGGGTGCTGGCTGTGCTGGGTGCCATTGCCCCACGTAATGTCCCCAGGGCATACCCCGCCGGGGTCATCTTGGAGCTGCAGTGTGAGGGTCTGGCAGTTCCCCTGGCTGGGGATTGCTTTGGGAATGAAATCTGTAATGGAGAAAGGGAGGGAGGAAGGTGGGGTGGGAGGCAGGGACTGGAGCTCTCCCCTGGAGTCCAGGGGTGAAAAGGTGGGTGACATTTCTGTGGAGCTCAGCTGTCCCCTGGGAATGCTGATGGAAACGATTTCCCTCATTGACACTAGCTGTGGCCTTGGGACTGAAAACCCAACACCAGCTTGAGCACCGAGATGTGCAGCCGAGTCCTGCTGCGCTCCGGCATCTGTCACCTTTGCGGCCAGCTCTGGAGGAGGGTGTTTGCTTTCCAAGAGCCCAGGCTTGTTTGGTGCTAAACCTCAGCTCCTCAGCAGGGTGACATTCGGTTGAAAATTGAGGGTTTTCTGGGGTGGGGGAGAAATTTCTTTAAAAACATTGCAACTAGCCCTAGTCTGGGTGAGCTGGGGAGATGTGAGCTCCCCAGAGCTGCTGCCTCTTTCCACCCCTGCCTGGCAGCTGCCTGCCCCTTTTGGCCCTGGAGCAGCTGCTGGGGTTAGCCCCAGGATGGTGTGTTGCTGCCTTCACCCAGGGTCTGGGGGCTGTGCTCCTCTTCTCCCCACAGCTTGATGAAGGCGATGGAGCAGTGGGTAGAAGCCTCGGTAGCCGAGACCCACAGCGGGATGTCTGAGGCCACCAAATGGTTCAGGACAGCATCATTCGGGGCAGGTTGAACAGCTACAGCAGGGACCTCCTGAAGGAAAACAACGAGCTCCAGGAGATCACATGGGACCTGAAGATCCACGTGGCTCTACTGGAGAACAGGGAGTAGGAGATGACTGAGTGCATGGTCCACAATCTCAGGGTCCCAGCCAGTACAGGCACGGGCAACAGAGCAGGGTGGAGAGGTGATGGGAAGGTTGGGGACACCTTTGCTTTTCTGCCTGTCCCCTGGTCACAGGTAGCCTCAATGCTACGGGAGGAGCTGGGAGCTGAGAGGACTGGTGCCAGCTGGAGTGGAGGAAGGAAGCAGCAGCAGCGCTGCGGTATGTGTGACCCAGCAAGGGTCCTGGTGCTTGTTCCAGCGCCCACTGGGATGCGGGCAAGTTGCTGCCCGTGCTGGGGCTCTCACTGCAGCCGCGCTCGCAGGGTGTGCAGCTGGATGGGATGTGCTGGCAGAGACCAGGGCTTTGGGAAGCTGCAGTGGTGGGGAGACCCCGCTTCTCGGTTGCCCTCTCCACCATGAGCCCTCTAATGGGTCTGCGAGGAGGAGCCAGAACTCCTCCAGCTGTTGGAAGCTCCAGTGTTCAGCTGAAAAACTACCTAATTCAAAAACTATGAGGCCAGCCCTGAAACTTGCTGCAGCTCAGCAGGAGCAGCTTCGTGTGCTGCTGAGCTATGAGATTCCAGGTAACTGGTGCTTTCCACAGGTTCTCAAGAAGCCAAAGTGGTTTTGGATCCTGCAGAAGTCACTCCTGTTGCTCCCCACCTTCCAATTGGAAGCTTCTTTCCAGTGTGAGCTGGTGGAACAGGGGTGGGAACATGGATTTGAGCCACAGAGAGCCAGGGACAGTTGGGGTTCGACAGGTGACACAGAGGAGAGGGTTTATTTAATTTCTGTGCCAAACTGCTGTACAAAGCCACTGCAGAGGTTTGAGTGGGACGCAAGCTGCCCATACCTGTGTGGGGACAGACTGGGGCTGCCCCAGCACGTGGCCAGGCTGCCTCGCAGGTCCAGCTCTGCTCCACACCACCGTCACCCTGCAGCGTCCGCAGTGCTCTGTCCATCGGCCATGTGGATCCCCAGGGATTTGCATCAGCCCCTGTCACCTGGCTCCCCCATGGGTGCTCTCCTCTGCAGAACATGCTCCAGCAGACAGGCCACTGCCTGGGCCAGGACCTGCTCCAGCCTCTCCTGCTCCCCGGTGCTGAACGGAGCCAGGACGTAGCTGGACACTGTCACTTCACCCTCTGGCCGCCCGATGCCAACCCTGACCCGGGGCATCTCCTGGGGAGGAAGAAAGAAAGCTGAAGGAGCTTCATCTCAAGGGCCTGGCTGAGACAGAGCTGGGACAAGGGGACAGGGCTGTAAGTGGGGCTGGGCAGTGAGGGAGAAGGCCCTCATGTTTTCCAGGTCGTTTTAAGTGCTTGCTCCAAGAAACATGATTTTGGAATAGGCTTTTGCTGGGCCGTGCTGAGATCCCAGGCTCCTGCCAGGCCTGGCAGAGCTGCTCAAGCTAATTGTTTCCATGTCCTCCATGGCGGCCAAACTGACATCAGCCCTTGGCGAAGCAGAGGGAAGGAGGGGAAGGAGAAAAGTGAGGGGAGGAAAGGGAGCAGGGGCTTGTCTGAGGGGAGTCAGAAGAATGAGAGTGGGGGGATGACAAGCCATGTACTGAGGTGGGGGCAGGATTGAGGCCCACTTCCATCAAGACCCACTCACATTGGAGTGCAGAGCACTGATGCAGGATCGGACCCCGTTGTGTCCCCTTGGGAGAGAAGGAGAAAACCAACATTAGCCTGTATCAGACAACCCCTACCACCACCCTGGGTATGGTCTTGGGGTCTCTGCAGACACTGCTGCAGGGACTCGGGGATGTGGTCCCAGGCAGGAGTTGTAGCCCCCATGCCTTGCCTCTGCTGGAACATTCAGCCCCTGGGGCTGAGAGCAGCTGGCTGGCGAGGATGGAGGAAGTGGGGCTGGGACAGCAGGTTCTGTGTGTCTCAGCTCTTGCTGCAGCTGGTGCGTGTGTGACCGAGCACTGTGGCCCAGGTACCATCCCTGCCCTGGCCTGCGGTGGAAGATTTCCTAGGTTAAATGTCTTAAGGCTGACCCAGGAGCTGGCGCTGGGGCAGGCAGAGTGCTATAAAAAGCCCATGTGGTGTAGCCGATGGGCTTGATCCAGCCCACAGTCACTTCCAGGAGGCTCCCTGCCCTTCCTGCCAGGGCAGGAACGGGGAGGCTGACCAAACAGCTGGCTGTTGCTTCTCCAACTGGGATCAGGCCCAGGGCTGGCGCTGGGGCTGAAAACACCACCAGGCTGGTGGGATGGAGCCAGAATGGCCCACGTGCCTGTAAGGGCATGGCAAGGCCTCAAGCCAACTCACACAACCAGACAGCTGGGGCCACCCCATACCTTGCACTGCCTCCTAGCTTGATTGCCACCTTGCCTAGGGCCTTGTCCAGGTCGTCATGAACCAGGTAAATGTCTTCTGGGCGGAGGTTGTAGATCTCAGCTTTGGAAACAGAAATACAAGCCAAGAAATAAGGGGGAGACAGACTGACCAGGCCCTGATCCTGCAGAGCTGTACAGGAGGGCAGCAGAGCCATCATGGGGACAGCAGGGCCATTACAGGGCCCGGTGCCACAGCAGGCTCCGGGGGTGACCGAGCCGCTCACCAGCACTGGCGATGCTAAGCCCGTTGAGGTTCATGAGCCTCCGTGGCTTGAGCAGCAACAGCTCCAGGCCGTGGGCCGTGGCCAGGGCCACGTCGGCACAGCACCTCCTGTCCGCTCGCCAGCCCTCGGCCACTGCCAGCTGCCGCGCCAGCCGGTCCAGCACTGCCATGCCCACGCTGTGCCGTGTCCCCCGCAGCCCATAGTTGCCCAGGCCGGCCACCTGCCCGCCGGGTGTCAGCAGGGCTCTGCCAGGCCGCCATGAGACCCCTGGCCCCTCCACGGGACTGATTCCCCCCAGCACCCCTCAACCCTGCTCCCCCTGAGCCCCGATCCCCTCAGCACCTCTCCCCCTCAGGCCCTCTTCCCCATAGCCCCTCTCCCCGTCAGCCCCTCTTCGCCTCAGCCCCGCTCCCCCACAGCCCCGACCCCCCCCCCATTCACCCCCGCTCCCCCCTCACCTCCCCGCAAACCCGGTCCCGCCCCCCGGCCCCACCATGACGCACGGCCCCGCCCGGCTGACGAGCGGTCTCGCGCGCCCCGCCAGCCTCGCCGCCAGCATCGTACCGCCTGCTCCCCTCCCCCGTGACGTCACGCCCGCGCCGCCGCGAGCGGCCCGGCAGCGCCCCGCCGCCGCCATCTTGCTTACGGGCAACGCCGCCATCTTGCTTGCAGTCAACAGGGCGGGCCCGGGGCGGTGGCGTGGGGAGGGCCGCGCTCCGCCCACGCAGGGGGCGTTGCAGCTGCCGTGGGGAAGCCCCGGGGCTCCGCAGACTGCAGCCCCCGCCCCCGCCGCCTCCCGCCTGCCGCCTCCCGCCTCCCGCAAAGGGCCAGCCCAGCGGGGCGGCTGATGCAGGGACTGGGGAGCGCAGGCAGGGCGAGTCGTGGCGTTACGGGGAGCCGCGGCCGGAGCGGCCTCTCCACAGCTGTCAGAAAGGGCTGGACTTCTCCTGCGGCCAGTGGGAGGAAGTCATCACCTGCTATTCGAAAGCCATCAACCTGGATCCACGGGGGTAGCGGGTCCCCAGAGGGCTAGGGCTACACCAGGCTGGGAGCCAGAGAAGGGAGGCAGCATAGTTAAGGCTGGCTTTCATGCTGGCATCTGGCTTCAGGCTGCTGTTAACCTCTCACCAGGCTGATCCTGAGTAGTTTGAGCAGGGCTGGGCTGGGCCAGCATGGGCTGAGGGTTGTCTGTGGTGTGGCCAGAGCTGTATGAGTAGTGGGCAGAGGCCTTCCTCCAGTTCTGTGACTTCCAGTTGGCCATGCTGAACTTGAGGAAGGTGCTCACACTGGTGCCCGCATGGGAGCAGCCCTCCCTGGCTCATCTGGCCCTTGCCCTTGCCCTTCAGGGTAGCCACCGTTCACCACACCATGTCCACAGCCCTGGCCTGTGCTGAGGCTAACAGGGCTTACCTGCAGCGCCAGTGTCTGCTCAACCAGGAGTGCTACTGTGAGACCCTGGAGGCCTTCACACAGGCAGCCTCGCTGCAGCCTCCCCACAGGGTGTTTTGCCAGAGGAAGTAAAGCCAGGGCAGCACTAGGCTGCCCAGCTCCTCTGGCCCTGCCATGGGCTGCCTCCAGCCTTGCCTGTCTCCTCTTACAGCACCATGTGCCTTGCGGATCTCAACAAGTTCCCAGAGTGCCTCCAGATGCTCAACGGAGAACTGGAGGGGAACATGAAGAACCCTGATCTGTGCATGCTCTGTGCCTCCTTCTATGAACGCTTTGGGCAGGTATGGCCACTCCGGTCCCTGAGGGGCCCTGCTTTCCCTCCTGGGGGCTGGGGATATGCTGGGAAGTGCCAGGCTCGGAGGGTACCCGGCCTCCCCAGACAGCTGGCCCTGTGTCACCAGGACATCTGACAGGCCCTGGAGCTGCAGCTGCAGCACGGAGCTGCTCAGGCCCTGAGGTGGAGGCTGCTGAGATGAGGCCAGGAGGCCAAGGCAAAGGTGGTGTCCAAGGCCCTGTGTAGGGCTGGGTGTGGGGCCTTGCTGAAGATCAGTTTTGCCCTCGAGAGTGAACTCCTTGGCCACCAAATTCTTCACCCTCAGGTAATGAGAGTCTCGCCATGGCTGGTCAGCTCTGTTGGCCTCCAAGTTTTCCTGTCTCTGGCCCTGTGTCATGGCGTGACCCTCCACTGATGGCTCAAGGACTTCAGTGCAGCCTGTGAGGACTTCACCTGGGCAAGGGAGCTGGGTGCCCCAGTGGGGCCTGGAGGCCCAGGAGGCTCAGCAGCAGCTGGCGCTCGGCTATAACAACTGTGCCATGCACTGCTACGCCTTGGGACAATTCCATGAGGCTGTGATGCTCCTTGGCAAGGCTCTGCGGGACAGGAAGAGGGAGAAGGGGCTCTATGTCAACAGAAGCAGCAAGCAGCTGGGCTGGGGATTGCAGCGTGGTTCCCGGCATGAGGGCTGGGGTGTCAGCAGTATCTGCACTTGGCATTGAGTGTGTGCAGGGGAAGGCCCTGTGCTGGGGTCCTGCGTTAGGGAGTGGTGACTGAAATGGGCAGTAGGTCTCCCTTTCTCCCTTGGTCCTGACCCCAGTTCACAGCTGTGCCTGCCTGGACTGTTTCAGCAGCTGGGAGAGGTACCAGGAGCTGGGATTTACTGCTGCTGGTTTGGCTCCCTCCCCACATGGCCTGTCCTGGGGGCATGGCTGGGAATGGCTGCTCTCTTCCAGACTGGGCTGCGTCTCCTGCCTGGCAGAGCTCAGAGCTTTTGGCTAATGATGCTGAAATCTTTGTGGCTGGGGTGGGCTGGACACGTGCCGTGTGTGTTTCCCACTGGCATGGAGAGCTCCAGACACAGCCCGGGGGCGACAGCCAGCCCCCAGCTGCTCTCATTTAACCAAGATGCCAATGCTGCCTCGTTGCAGACTACTTCGCCTGGGGGAGCTGGCCTATGCGCTGGTGGATTACCAGCAGGCGCTGGAGTTGAGCCCAGGGGACGGCATTCTGCAGAGACAGGTTGCAGTGGCACTGCACAAACAGCGATGGCAGGACTTGGTGGTGAGGTGCGGTCTACCTAAAAGGTGGCGGCATGTTGCTGGATGTCTATACATAGAAGTAGGAGCTGCCGGAGGGACAGTGACTCAGGTGAGCAAGCCTGGGGTGTGGCAGCAGGGTCTGCAGGCTTGGATCTTGCACCAAGTCAGCGCACAGAGCGGCAGCAACAGCTGCTGCAGAAACAGCTGGTCTGCCACTCAGCCTGCCCAGCACCTCGTCTCGGCCCACAGCTCCCTCCAGGCAGGCTTCCCAAAGAGACCCTCCCTGGGAAGGAGGTGTGGTGGTTCCCACCCTCCTGCTGGGCTGGCACTAGCCCTGCAAATGTGGCCTCGGGACCCAGATGTGTTCCCCAGTAGGGGAAAAGTGCTCTAGGGCAGAGAGATCAACTGGCCTTCCTGGACCTACACTGGCTCCTCTGCAGAGGATGTCTGACCCAGCTACTGCCGTTTCACCTCCTCCCCCGGAAAAGGCTGCTGTCTTGTTTCCAGTTACCTAATTGGAAAGCATCAGCTCCGTGCTGCTAAATCCCCGAAGTCCCATCATATCAGGCAGCTGTTCCCATGCAACTGCAAATCTTCCAAGTCCTTCCACACTAGCTGCAGTCTGGAATCCAAGTAAAAGACTGTTCCCCAACTGCTTATTTAATAAAAAATTTATTTTAAAATTAGAAATGCAGAACATTTTTGGAAGAGGCAGAATTTTTGGGCCTGTCTGTGGGCCAACTCCCAGGCAGTGTTTGGGGTGGTGTCTAAAATCACTGGCCTCTGGAGCTGGAATGGTCCCAAGCACTGGCAGCTCATTTCAGCATAGGGCCCGAGTGCAGCATTGGGGAGTTTTGGGAAGCATTCCTGCACCCATCCCTTGGGCAGTTTGTTCCTAGAGAGTGAATAATTCTGGTTCCTCTGACCTGTTCTCCCATAACTGGCTGCAGAGAGGAGATTAAAACCTGGGCAAAGGCCAGTGGTACTGTGCACGTCATACTTGGCAGCGTGAAGCACTAATCTTAAGTTGTCCCCAGGTCCCCTGTTGTAAGTGACACTCCCCAGAAGCTGCATGGACGCTGGCCCATCCAAGCCCTGCAAGGTCTGACCAGCAGAAGGATGTACAAGAGGCTCAATAGCGCATAGCACCAGCTCTCAGCCTGCTGTAGAAATCACCGCTGAAGAAAAGAAATTTTCAAAACTACTAGTGGCTCCGTCGGCTCCCCTGGAGGTAGGACTGAAATTTTTTTGTAGCTGGTAAAACAAGCAAGGAGTCTTTTTTTGTTGTTTTCCTGGTTCGCTGCAGGAAAATTCTTTGGACCTTAGAGGAAAGATGGACAAGAGGGCAGTAGGAAGAACCTGGCTCTTGGCAGATCAGGTGTTGCCATCTCCCACATTAGCCCCATGCTTGTTGATGGTGAAGCTGGTCCCTACCAGCACCTATTCACAGTGAAAGGAAGCTGGAAAGAAGTAAGCTCTAAAACTTCCTTGAAAACTTTGCTGCAATGTTGAAGGTGTTCACAGGCCAGCACTGCAGGAGTCAGCACCAGAGCTGTCACATTGTTCCAAAGAGCTGAGTCACAGCCATGCTTAAGAAGATTTTAAACTATTAAAATGCTGTAGGAAATAAATATTCTTCTGGGGGCTCAGAATCTTCATACGTTGAATATCAATAGCTGCCAGGAGAGGGGAGAGCTGCGGGTGGGTGCTGCCAACAGGGTGAGAAACCTCTCTGACACTGCAGACCCTCTTAGCTTCTTCCCCTTGTCATCACAGACATCTCAGAGGGTGCGCCAGGCTGGTCATACCCACCCTCACCTGGCCAAGGGTAAATCAGTAAAGTGCTTTAAAATCACATCACTTGCACTTGGTCCCACAGCTGCATCCTGCAGCGGCCTCTTTGGTGCTGGAGAAATGAGGTCAGCAGGAGAACACTTGTGCTGCCGAGAGGCAACATGCAGCTCCTGCTGCTTATCGTGCCAGGCCTGGGCTCTGCTGCTTTACAGCCCCATATATACGCCCTATGGATCCAAGCACGGGTCTTGCCAGTGACTAAAAGAAAAAACTGATCCGAGAGGCCACTGTTTTGCAGCCTGTTGATGAGAATATTTTCTCTTCTTCTGGGAAGTAGGGGATGCTGTCAGCAACCTCCTGGACAACATCAGGACGTACTTCGAGCCCCTGCTGGACAAGTTCGCTGATGACGCACTGCTTTACATGGTGGCGCTTCAATGGGAGGAAGGGCACAACAAAATCAATGAGATGTTCATTAATGATGCCAGATTTCCAGAATCCACCTGCAAAAGCCAAGGAAAAGACTGGTTTTGCCTTCAGAGAGCCTCTGCAGTCTGTGGAATTCAAAGAGCTGCTTTGTGCGAAACCAAAATACTCAGTTGAAGACAGATCTGCTCCAGTTTTGTACAATGAGAGATCTGAACCCATCAGTTGTCACCCCTCTTCCCCTGCATTAGGCTTTTCTCCAGGAATGGGGGGATTTAGCCTGACTAGTCAGAATTTAAGCTCTGCTCCCCATGACAAGGGCAAAGCAAGGAGAACTGGGCAGGTGGTGGGGATCAGTACATCTTGGTGCCTTTCCAGTGAGCATGCTGTGCCATTTGCCAACCCCCAAACTGTGAATACACCTTGTCTCCAAAGAACTTTGCTAAATGTGGCCACGGGTCTGCTGGCGTGGAAGGCCGGGCTATTACTTCCCTTTGCCAGGGAGCCTTCCCTCAAAACCACCTCCTCCCGTTCTGGCTGCCTGGGAGGTGGCAGGCAGTGCCTGCCTGGAATGGGCCTGGCTCCCTCTGCCGGGCTCTGACCCTGTAGGAAGGGCTCTGCTCCACGGACTCACTCTGAGGGTTTTCAAACACGGCTTTGGAGATGGCCAGCTCCAGGTCCTGCAGGCTTATCTCCTCCCGGTCCTTGTGGGCACGCCAGAGATCCAGCGTCATTTCGTTGATCTGCTCCCCTCCTGCATTGCTGCACAAGAACGAGATGCTTATTTGGTGTCTACCTGGGAAAGTGGTGTTGCAGGACAGAGGTGGCCTCTGGCAGCCTCCAGCCTGCATGAGTGCAAGCCAGGATCTCCCAGCTGCCTGGCCTAAAATGACTCCTGTAAAGGCAGCCAAATAACAGGGACAGGAGAGCTTTTTCAGAGTCTCCAGGTCTGTCTATTCACAATGGAATACTGTCTCTTGGTATTTGTAGAGGCTCAAGGCTTGGAGAAGGAAAAGCAGACCAAGTGTGTGCTCTGAAGTAGGTATGACTTCTGCCCAAATGAGAAGTGGTGCACTGGAAGGCCCCGTGATGCCACAGAGGGGCCTCTCTTACCTTATGAAGATGAAGATCGCTTTGCGGTAGTTGGTCCCATACACAACCCACGAGGGTCCCAGGAATGGTATGATCACGTCGACCAGGCCCGGGTGCATCTTGTCCATCTCGTCAAAGAGAAAGGCCGACCGTCCACAGTTTGTCAAGTTCCCTTGGATCCAGCGCTTCAAGCTTTCCTAGGAAAAATACCCACCAAGCTGTAAGGCAGAGAGATACTGAGGGCAGCGAGGGAGGCTTGAGCTATCCCAGAGCAAAAGCTGAGGCCTGAGCTCAAGTGGAGCTGAAGGTGCTGAAGGTGCTGAAAGCAGCTTGTCCCTGCACAGCACCACCTACCTGGAGGCAGCGCTGGGGGGGCCTCCTTTATTCTGGGTTTCACACAAGTGGCTGTTACTGGCTTTGTCAGCCGGCTGTAGATCTTTTATTACAGATTTAAAGAAGGAAGCAGCAAACTAAAGCTGGGGATTCAGACTCCTACAGTTCCCCACATTCTTTTCTTTCACAGTGTATCTACATATTTACCAGCTACTGAGTGCTTTTTGCCAACTCCTGTCCTGGTGCAAAACCCTGTGCCTGCGCTGACCCAGCTCTGGCTCTTTACCATGGCTGAAGTCACTTCAGTGCAGACGCCAACCTGCACAAACCCACTCACGTCGCCCGGGGGTGTGTATAACTTCATTGAAGCACTTCACCCAGTATGGGTTTTATCTTCCTGAGAGTCTTTCTTCTAAGGACACAGTACAACAAATAACTTATCCAAACACCCAGAAAAGTGTGCTGATTCCCCACTCTGATGAGGGTTTGGCAGCTGACCTTCACATTTTGATTTCTTCCCTTTCTCAGCTTTAAGAGACATAGTGATGTGGCTAAGAGTCTAGAGCTGCTGGCTGTGTGAGAAGGGGATTACAAGTCTAGCAATATGCAGGTTTTCACAGGCATCAAGTTGTCCCGAAAGCAATGGGAGAATTTTAGTGCCTTTCATCTAAGCTAAGCTCTTTTGTTACTGTGTTCAAAGGGCTGTGTAAATAAAGAATGAGAACATGATCAGCAAGGACTGCAGTGGGGAAGATGAAAGTGACAACTGAGTGCCACAGTACATCACAGTTACTAGTGGATCCTTCAGCCAGTGTGTGGAGCCACTCATTCAGCCGTGTTTGTCTGAGAGGGTAAAACAAAGAGCTTTTATTCCTACTGCACTTCAGGATACAGCCTGAACGTGTGCGTACTGAGGAACAAGATGGACATAACCATAAAAAACCCAACCAAGTAGTATCATGCCGAGAGGCGCACCTTACCTTGTACTGCTCTATCTGCTCAGCATGGGGGAAGTGCACTATCGGAGAGAAGTGGTGAACGTAGGGGCTCTGGAGCCCACCCTGGAAGAGGTATCGGATGAGCATGGAGCTCACGTAGGTTTTGCCTGTTCCAGTCGAGCCATGGAAGGACATCACAAGGGGTTTCACCGGATTCTGGTTCTCCAGGAACTCCGTCACTCCCTTCATCACCTGCTGCCTCACCAGGGGCTGCCCCACCAGGTTCATGGCCAAGTCACACTCCAGGCCTGAAGCAAAGTCAAATCAAGATTTACCAAACGCAGGCTGGAGCAGCTCCTGTCGCGCGTTGCGGCTGCCCCGCGTCTGAGGGCTGCCTCCCCGGCCCCCCCAGGCAGCCGGCCCGGGCTGCACAACGGCCCCGCCGCCGCTCCTGCCCCTCGGCGGGCCGGGGAGGCCGACAGCCCCGCTCTGCTCTGGGGAAGGTCTCCTGGAGACACCCTGCGCGGCCGGGACCCCGTCGGCTGCCGCCTCCCGGGCCTCGGAGCCCCCGTCCTCGCCCCAGGGGCGCCCCGTTCCCTTCCCGCCCCGCCGCCCCCGCTGACCGCGCAGGTCGGGCCCGAAGCCGCACTCGCAGTCCGCCGAGAAGCCGCAGCGCAGCGCCCATAGGTCCCAGGCGGCGGCGGGGCGGGCGGCGGCCGCCAGCAGCAGCAGGAACCGCAGCGCCCGGAGCAGCACCGCCGCTCCCGGGGCCATGGCGGCCGCCGCTCCGGCACCGCCCGCGCTCCGGCTGACGGCGGGGGCGGGGCTACGGGGAGGGGGCGCGGGCGGGGGGGGCGGAGCTACGGGGAGATGGGTGTGGCCAGAGAGCGCGGGGGCGGGCCCGCATTGCTCCGCCTCCCGGTGGGGGCCGGTCCTGCAGTGGGGGCTTTGGGGACCCCGGTCCCCCCTTGCAGAGGGCGGGGGTCGGGGCAGCCACACAGCCCTTCCTGACACTGGGCCACCCGGGAGGTCCGGGGGCCAGGCTGGGCTGGGTTCAGCACGGTGGTCCCACTCAGCAGCCCTTCCCCAAGCCCTGCTCTTCCGTGGGGGGGCTGGGGACTCCCCACGTTAAAAGGGAGGTGTTTAAATGACACCCATGGGAGAGGGGATCACCTTGAGGAACAGCATAAAAGTTTATTGTATGTAAGAACCAAACCCGTGAGATCTGTACACATATTTACAGAACAAAAGCATTGAGCCTATTTACAGGAACCATCCTTCACAAGTCTGTACATCGAGAAGTGATGGTGCAAACGTTTGCAAGCGGGATCCAGCAGCCGTGGGCAAGACAGGTGGAAAAGAAACGAAACCAAAGGGCAAGGTGAGGGGCACTGTGTAGCCATGGACCTCAGCAGGGCTGGGTGGTGGACACTGGTGCCTACTGTCCCCATCCGTCGGGGCAGTGGTGCGGATCCCCTGGCCTGTCATGCACCGAGGCGGTGGATGGTGATGGGAGGTGGCTGCTTTTCCTCTTCTTCATCTCAAAACTGCTGATCGGTGTCCCAGTGCCTGTCTGGGCCATCTCTGCTCCTCCTGGTGCCAGGTGCCTGGCCCCATCCCTTGCCCTGCAGCCACCGGGGGTGGCAGGCTGGGAGCTGGGGACTCTCCCCCTGCCTGGGGGTTACAGCTCGCTGAAGCGCACCGCTGGCTCCAGCTTGTGGGACAGGGCAGTGAGGACCTTGTCGAACTTCTCATAGCGCTCGGCCTGGCTGCTCTCGGCCCCACGGCTACCCCAGAGCAGCCGCAGCTGGAACTCGGTGCTGAAGACCTCCAGCAGCTCCGCTCTGCCCTGGAAACCTGCAGAAAGGGAGAGTCAGTCCCACGGGGATGGGATTGGGACCCTGCTCCTGTGGGATGCTCTGTCCAGTGCTGGGCTGGAATTGACCCAGCTGCACACTGGGAATGTGGTAGAGGGAAAGGGGCTCTGCTGTCCCCATCGCTTACCCTGCAGCTTCACCTCGGCATTGGTGTGGTAGAGCCCGCCATGGTGGGCCACCATCCGCGCTGCCTCCAGGTGGGCCATGACCACCTCCACGCCATTGTCAGTGGTGTCCCAGGGCTCGGGGCTGTCCGTGAGAGCCTCATCCCGCTCCAGGAGAGTCACAAGGGGCATGATGTGGGGAAAGGTGGTGTTGGTCAGCGGTGGCCCTTCTGCAGAGAGAGGCACCCTGAGGACCCCATACGGCCCCAGGCCCCTGCATTCCCCTCCCCACCTGCCCTGGCCCCACAGAGCGCTTGTGTGGCCACACAGCCCCACAAAGCCGGGCTGCCATCACGCTCCAGGGAGAGGCCTTAAGGCTCAGCTGTAGCACAGCAGTGGCTGTGGCTCTGCAATCGCTGTGCCCAGGGCCATTGCCATGTTCAACACCAGCTCCTCCCAGCCAGGCTTTCTGGTTGTGAGAGGAATGCTGCTGTCCCTGCTCAGGCTGTGTCTGCGTTTCCTAGGGCTGTGATGGGGAGCAGGTTTGCAGAGCCCAGAGTGCTGGGTGTTGCAGAGACATGCCTTTTCATCTTCTCCAGCTGGCTGCCCTGTCCCCTTGGCTTGGCACGCACCACCATGTGAGCACAAGGGTTTGGCTCGGCCGAGTTGTGTTTGTGCCCAGCTGCTGGTTTTATTTAGTTATGAAATGCTTCCTTGGGAAGGAAGGGGCAGCTGAGGCCAAACAGGCCCTTCTGGGTGATGGGGTGGTTCAGCAGCTGGAGGGGAAGCGTCTGGCACTGGCTGGGAGGGGTCAGAGCTCTCAAACGTGTCCCCCTCCAGCAAGGTCATACCCAGATGAAGCAGGAAGGAGCAGGCAGGTAAGAGAAAAGGAGTTGCTCCCGTTACCTTTCCCTTCATTCAGGCTTTTCAGGAACGGCTTGAGCTTCTTCTCATAGAGGATTGCACCCTCTGTGTGCCGCTGCCGCAGCACCATCCAGGTCTGCTCCAGCCGGGCGATCTGAAAGTAGATGGGGCAGATGGGGGGTGCTGGGGGCAATGCAGCCTCTGGGCACAGAGCTCCGGGCTTGCAGGGTGTTCCTAGGAGGGCACAGTCTGGTCCCAGAGCCATGACCCCAGCCTTGCATACAGTAGTGCCTGCTGCTCCCCAAAACAGCCTCCTCCACCAGTGCCCATGCCAGAGACGGCACATCCCTGGCACCAAGGCTGGGTTCAAGATTTCTCTCCCCTCCCTGTGCCTCAGGACAGCAGCTTACCCGCGTCACAGCAGCCTTGAAGATGAAACGCAGGGAGGGGGCAGCCATTCCACCTCCTTTGTGCGAGCAGGAAGCAAGACTTCCCAGCTGGGCTCAATTTAAAATTGAATTTTAATCTCCTTTCATCTTCCAAAGGGAGCAGTGTGGCCGGGAGACACTGCTGCCATGGCCTTGAGACTGATTTGTATTGTACCGGAGGGCAGATTCATTTCCTCCCAGGAACACAGCCCAACACAAAACAAAAAGCCCAGAAAGCCCAGCCACCAAGATACCGGTGGGACTGTGCTGTCTGCTCCACGGAGGGGACTGCTCTTTCCTTTCCCTGCTTACATCCCAGCGGATGTGGCCCCACACTTCTCCCTGGGCATTTTCCCCCTTCTCCCCCCCAATGGGTGCAGGAGCCTGCAGGACACCAGGAGAGGGATGTGTTTTGGGTGAGGGGGCTGAGCCCAGGCCATGAGGACAAAGGGAGTGTCCCTGTACCTGTGTCATTTCCAGGGCATTCATCACTGCTGCAAAACTGAACATGTTCCCCATGGTGCTCTTCAGCTCAGCAGCCAGCTGGATGGTTTTGTGGAGCAAGGCCGCCCGCTCCTCCGTGCTGCCCGTGCAGCCCAGGATGTCTACGGCGATCATTATGGACATGGTGTGAAACCTGCCGTGGGGCGAGACACAGAGCAGGGTCAGCGTGGGGTGGCTGGGGATGCCCCTGGGGCTTGGCTGGGGCTCCTCCACCCTGGGAAGTGCAGCAGACCCCTCCCCGTGCCAAGCTTGGGACACCCCCAGGGGAGGCAGGCTGTGCCGTGTGGGGGAGCCCGGTGGGCTCGCCTCTGCCATGCTGTGCCGTACCGTTCCAGCAGGTCGAGGCGGAGCTGGTGGCCGTGGGGCAGAGTGAGGAGCTCCATGCCAGAGCTCACCCCCATGAGCCTCTGCATCTCCACCGTCACACCCAATATCCGGGCAACCTGGTAAGAAAGGTGAGAGCTGATTAGACCTTTGCTAATTGAGGAGAGGCTGAAGCGTCCTCGGGCAGCCTCTTGCCCCAGCTCAGCCTCTGCCTGCCCTGGCTGATCCAGCACAGCAGAGCCCAGCAGGGATGCTCCAATGCTTGGGGGTGCCCTGATGCTCAGGGATGCTCTGATCCCCTACCAACCCAGAGCGATCAGAGGGCAGCGATGCCCGGCCCTGGCCGTACCAGACAGTCCACGTTGGTGATGTGTTTGGCCAGCGTCTTCACATCCACTTCTGCCAGCAGCTCTTTGACCTTCTTGAGCACGGCCATCTCTAGTGGTTTGTTCTCCTGGGGGATAAGCAGGGACTGGAAGGCTGCAGGGTTGAAGGAGGAGGTTGTCTCTATGGTGGGGGGCACAAAGGCCATGAAGTCCATCTCTCCTTTCAGCCTCTGCCCTGCCTCTGCTTCCCCAGAGCCGTTCTCCACAGTCCCTCTTTGTCCTTCCTCCACTTTTAGCCTCTCCATGTAGCTCTTTGCTGGCAGCTGTTTGTTGTCATGAGCTGGCCGGTCTCTGCTGACTGGTGAGGTAGGGTGAAGCTGGCAGTAATGCCCCGTGTCCGGGTCGCTGTAGCTGTTTACGGAGGGAGAGGGGGAGGTGCGGGTATACCCATGGCAGGGAGTTGAGTGGGTGCTGTGGGCAGGGTCTGGCAAGGGTTTGCTGTTGTTCCCTGGGCACAGCTGGGGCTCGCTGGACCTTCTTATGACCGGAGAGGCGGGGGCAATCCCAGTCGCTTGGCAGGCATGTGGCTTTAGCCGTGTAACTGTAGGAAGCAGGAAAGACCCTGTTATCAGAGTCCAGAGATATGCACATGCATAGGGACCATGGATGCAGCAGCCTGGGGACATGGAGCTCAGGGAAAGCCCTGCTGCCCAAATGGACTCAGCTGGTCCCAGGACAGCTGCATGATGATGTGGCTGAGGACTGGCTGAGGTCCCATTGTCAGGTCAAGCCCTCCGTCTGGACAGTTTTCATTGCCATGCAAAGAGCTGGATGGGGTTTCACTAGCAGGGAGTGACACAGGGGTTTGTCTTTCCAGCCAGGTCCATCCCCCTCCCCAGGTCCCTGCATCATACCCATGCCAAGCCCAGCCTGACCCACATCCCCACGGCCCCCCGTGGGATGGGGGGTGATGCCTACCCGTACTGTAGGCGGGTGACGCTGGGTTCTCGGAGATGGGGGACATCGGGGAGTGCAGGTCTTGGATCTGGTCCACGCTGACAGCACAGTTGCGAATGATGTCTCTGTGGTGGGGCAGGGACACGCTGGGGAGGGGGCAGATGGGGCAGGTTAGTCCCTGCAAACAGGGCCTGGGCAAGAGCAGAGGGGCTGGGAGAAGAGTTTGCTGCCCCACCACCTCCCCTTGGGTCATCACCTCTTTCCACAACTACCCATAACAGGCTCAGCTGGAGCAATGTGCAGGCAGTCCCTGCGGGCAGCTGGGAGCAGAAGGGGTCAGTACCTATATAAAGCAGGACAGCCCAGCCTCTGGGAAGCTTGGTTCTGACGAGGAGAGGGATGCCAAGGTACTGCTTTGGGGTGAGGGATGGGATGACTCCAGGCTTTCCAGGGTGCTGTGGGGAAGTTGGTTTGGCAAAAAAGTGAGGGTGGGTAATTTTCTAAGGTTGTGCTGCGAGGTGGTATCTGATACTGGATGTATTACTCTATTTCCACCCGACAGCTGTGTCAGGATGGCTAGATTAGTTGTTGCTCTAACCCAAACCTTAGGAGAGCTGGAAAGAGCCTGGAAGCTGCACTCTGAGCCCAGCAGGTGCCTGATGGAGGCAGTGAGGGGGCCTGGGTCAGTGAGGTGCAGTGCATGTGCTCAAGGAGCTGCATAGCAAGCAAGGAGATCTTGGGCTGGTGGGGCAGCAGTTGTGACTTGATGCAAACACTCTGCAATGGTGTTGCAAGAGATGCTGTGTCTGGTGTGGGCTGAGTGTGGGGAGGATTGCAGGGAGGCATGGCAGGTAATTTGCTGCTCTCCCTGCCATGGGTGAGGGCTGGACTGTCACAATGTGTTCAGTCTTGAGCACTGTGCCTCTGTGTTGGGAGGAGGATGGGAGAGCAGCAGCAGTGATAAGGGGTTAGGGGAAAATGTGAGCAGTGAGGAAATACTGACGGATCTGGGCTCTTCTTCTGGAAACATGTATGGTCTCCTGGAAGTCTGAGTGTTTTCCTTTTCCCTGCCATAACAGCTGGTTGCCTGCTTTCTGCTGGTGCATTCTCATCCTGCCCTTGGGCTGAGAATGTTGGGGCGGTGATAAAGCTGCTTGGCTCAACAACAGGCTGTGTCCTGCTGGGGAGGCAGGAGTAGATGGGTCCCTCCTCGGCTGCTGCATGTGAGGATGTATGTGTGGTTCTGGGCAGCCTGGGGCTGCCAAAAGCAAGCTGTGCAAAGGAAACCTTCTCCACCCCCAGAGAAGCCCATCTGCTCCAAGGTTAATGTGAGCAGATCAGCCATGCAGATACTGTGATCTGGAGGCTGTGCAGATCCCCATCAGCACAGTTCCATTGGTCTCCTGCCCATCAGGCTTTCAGCTCTGCTTGGTAACTCCTTGCACATGCTCCAGGTGAACAGAAAGGGCTCTAAAACTAAAAGGGCCCTTCAAATACAAATCAACAAATACCCTCTTGGTGGCTGGGACTGGCTCTCCCCTTGCATCTGCTTGGGAAATCTCAGCTCCCTGGCTCTGACAAGCCCTGACATGCTGGTAATCCTGGACTGGGTGATTGTAAAACACTCTCTAGCTTCTGACCTGCAATGCTAGAGTCAGGTCTGTTCACTGGGTGTCTGCTGCAGTAGCTCAGGGTAGCTAGCAGCCAGCCTGGGAGAAAACCCCAGTTTGAGCTGCATACTGATTCCTCTCCCCCATACCTTTGCTGATCCTGAGCGGGGACAGTTTCCATCCCTAAACCTCTGCCCTGCACCCAGGGAGCAGGGACCAAGTGTGGCCCTGCCTCTTTCCCAGTCTGGTCCTCTGCCCAGCTGAGGTGTGATGAGACTTCCTGCTCACCTGGTCGGGCACCCCTCAGCCCTGGTGATCTTGTCTGCCGTCAGGCCGTCCGTCATAGTGATACTCCTCCTCTTGATGTGCCCCCCTTTCTGGGTAGCGGGGCTGTGGGGTCCCCCATGCTTGCCATTGGCCAGCCCATAGCTGGCTTCCAGGTAGCGAAGGGGGAAGGTGCGGTTGATGGGGCAGTAGACGATGGCTCCGCTCTGCTCAGAGATGGCCTTGCGGTTGCCCACATAGAAGCGGACAAGGGCAGGTACATTGTCAAAGCTCTCCTGCTCAAAGAGGTACTGGACACGGGTATGGCCGTCGCTGGACTTGACTGTCACCTTGTTGATCTTGAAGTGGAGGGGCTCATTGCGCCAGCGGCATGTCAGCACGTAGTCACCCAGGCTGGTGAGCGAGTCACGGATGAGGAAGTCACCGTTCCTCTGCACAAGGCTCTCTGACACCTGGCAGGGGACAGGGCAGTGGCTCAGGCACACCGTGTTGGATGGACCAGGAGGCATGGGTGGATGCTCCACTGGTGTGTTATTTGGGGCACGGACTTTTTCCCCTTGCCCCTGGCTCTGAGCTGCAGGAGGGCATTTCCCATGGCAAAACCAGGCAGCTCAGAGCTAATGAAACCCTTGACCAGAGGCTTCCCAGGAGGACAGGCTGGTGGTTCTGTGTGGCCTCAGGGTGCTCTCCCCAAGCACCCAAGCAAAGGGTGCCCAGAGCCACCCACCTTCCCCTCCTCACCTCCCGGGGGATGCGGCCATGGTACCAAGCATGGCTGCGCAGATCAGTGCTGCTCAGCTTCAGTTCCTCTTCCAGCTCCTTGTGAAGCTTCTCTGGTGATGAGTCCAGGATGTATTTCTCCTTGGAGAACTGTACAGGGGAAAAGAGAGCATCAGCTGGTGCAGCAGTGCAGGGCCTGGGGAGGGAAGGGCTGACCTTGGGGTGGGCTAGCAGGGTCCCTGTGTGAGGACTGCAGGATCCTCCATGGCACAGACACCAAAGATGCCAGCTGCCAGGAGTAGACCTGTCCCCAGGGGACAGGTAACTCAGAGCTGTGTTTGAAGATCGCCACTTGTGGCAAAGGACGCAGGTAACGTGCCTGTTGACAGTCAGGTCCTGCCACCAGGAGCACTTGGTGCTCGTTGGGAGCATGTCCTCACCATGCCTGATCACCCTGTCCCTGCCATGCTGTGCCTCTGCCCTAGCTCAGAGCTGAGTGTGGTTGGGCAAGAGAAAACCTGCCCCAGCTCCCTCTCAAACACCTCCAGGGCTGACCAATCACAAGAACTCTTCCAGGAGGAAACCTGCATTATTCCTTCTCCTTGAAACATCCACCACAATCCCTCCTCCAAAGGGTTAACTTGCTGTGTTTAGCCTGATGGTGGCATGAATAGCAATGGCAAATGTAAAGGGAACCTGCTGCAAAATTAGCTTTTTACCAGCACTGGTGCACCTGAGCCTGGAGGATGTAATTTCCCCCCTCCCTTCCCTCTGAGAGATAAGGGATGGCGTCATGTCTCCTGTCAGCTGGAGGCAGCCACAGCCACACTCCCTGCCTGCTGCTTCGCCAGCATTCCCAGAGGGCAGCCGAGGATGCCGAGCTGCCCGCATGGTGGGGCCGGTGCTTGTCTGGGGAGGCGAGTGCAGGCTTGGGGTTCCTGTGTGCTCCTCTCACAAAGCTGGGTCCCCCAGACAGTGCAGCGGCTTTGAGATGAGTCCCACTGTGGTGCCAGTGCTAGTGCCTTGGCAGTGCCACGTGGTGGAGCAGGGCCTGGGAGCCAGGACTCCTGGGTTCCCCCCACATCCCAGATATGTGCTGCCCTGCAAGAAGGATGTGTGTGTCACTGGCATGAACCAAGGAGCTTGGATGGGGCTACTGGGATGTCCTGTTCCACCGCTCCCATGAGCAAGAGTGGCTTGGTGGCGTGGCTCCACCTCTGGTGGCAGTGCCAGTGTGAGGAGGCACTGTAAGCTGTCCCAGCTCCTTGGCACTTGTTAAGGCAGGATGCTGCAGGTGTCTCAGAGGACAGGCAGGGGCTTGAAACGCTGCTGACACCACTCTGGCACTGCTGGAGGAGCAGGCTGGCACTCATGGCTGGCCTTGCACAGCCCTGGGGGCTGCAGCCCCACGCCAGTGAGCTGGGGACCTGCCTTGGAGCCGATCCCTTTGCCCAGCACTTCACCCTCTGCACCCCATATCAATTCCTTCTGCTCCTCTTGCAGTTGTGAGCAGGGAAAAAACATAGAGCACTGCACTCCTACCTACTGTTCTCTGGTCCCCCCCTTCCCCAGGGGAGATGTGCCATCCCCATGGTAGCTGCATTAATCAGCCAAGCCAGGCAGCAATGCTGTCCTGGGGACACTGCTCCAGCCTGGGGAGGGGGAAGGAGGCTGTGAAGGGCCTGTGTGATGGACCGTGCTCTCCAGGGCTTACCCTCACCAGCCTGGACCTGCCCCTGTTCCTCCCTTCCCAACTCCTATTGAGTGGAAGCAGCCTGCGAAAACAGCATGGACTGAACTCAGATTTGCTCATCTGACTGCGTTTACCCTCCCCATGAGAGGGTCCTGTTCACTGGAGCCATGGGGACCTGAACCAGAAGACACATGGGTTGTCCCCTCCTGACCAAGGGTCATGGGGAGCCAAGCACTCACTGCTGCTCTGGGGCCCTTGTGGAGAGAAAGCAACCCGGCACCACTGAACCCTATTAAAAATAAATGGTAGCTGGCAAATGCTGCTGGAGTCCAGCTGCCTCCGGGGGGCTGAGGCCGAGCAGATGCTGTTTCCATGACAACCCATCCGCTGCCACCGAGCAGACCTGGCTCGGCTGAGTGGCAGTGGGGACTCTTGGCTGTGGCACCCTCCCTGCAGCACGGCTCACCCCAAACTCCAGGGCAGGGAGGGACCCCCGCATCCTCTCCTGTCTGTAGGCTAAAGCCATCAGAGCTGAGCCAGAAGCAATTTGGGGCTGGTGCTCCCCCCGCCACCCCTGGAGCAGGGATTAGTGCCTGTTCTGCTCAGCATTGTACATCTGGGTTTTCCCCCAAATCCTCCCCATGCAAATGCACAGGATAACAAACACAAACCCAGCTGAGCAGTGCCTGGCATCTCCAAGCCTGGATTTGGGCAGCAGCCGGCTGGCATCCATGCCAGGAGCCAGGTGCTAAGCTAGCAGGAGAGAACAGGAGGTTTGGGAGAGGCGAAGGAGGTTTTGCAACTTGCAGATGGGGGAGGGAGGCCAGTTGTGAACAGAGGGTGCTATAAGCCACCTTCTCCAGCCATGTGGAGGGCACTGTCTCTTTGGCTCCTCAGCTGGGCAATGAGATCCCATCTGATTTGCATGGCCACCAAAAAGCCACTGCTTGGAATGACTGTGTCTGCGACATCCAGGGAGACTGCAGGAGACTGATCATGGGGAGGCTTTTCCTTGGCGTGATGCGACTCTGGGGACTGGTTCTCGTTGTCTCTCACTCTTCCAACATGTACTATTTGCTGCTCAAATACCCGGCTGCTCCCCTCTCTTTGCAGGAGCTGGGCTCGCCCCGAGCCCTTGGTGTGAAAGACCCACATGCTGTGGAGAGACGTGCTTCCTCCAGCCCCCGAGCACCGATCAACTTTCCTCTACTCCACTCTGTAGTGTGTCTCAGAGGAGGCCAGCTCACAGGCTGCCAGCTGGCCAGGCGCCGAGGCATGGGCGCTGGGGAGGCACGGCATGGCAAGGCAGTGCAGGCCAGCCGAGCGCTGTCAGGAGCGTGTAAGCGGATGTCTGAGCGCCGCGCTGAAAAGGGCACTGCTTGGCACTCTCAGCTGTGCCAAGAGGACATCAAAAGATGTACGGCCCAACATGAGGTCTTGCATACTAGTGGGTTTCATGTGGGGAAAAGCCTTAACTTCCATTAGCACCTAGCTTGAGTGCGTGATGCTGGCCTCCTGCATTGAGAGCCCCAAGGCCTCTTCCAGCTGAGCAGGAAGAAATGGGGATTAGAGCAGTTCTCCAAACCAGCCGCACCAGACAAACCAGCTCAGGAGCTGCCAGAGACAATGCCAAGCTCTGCTTGAGGAATCCCAATCAGCAGCCAAGCTGGCTTGGCTGGAGAAAGGAGAGCTCCTCTGTCATGTTCAGTGCCCTGATGGGCTGTTGCACAGTCCCGGGGCTGGAGAATCCTCTGGTGCTGCTGTGCAACAGGGGCAGCCCCACGAGAAGGAAGTTCCCCAGGCTCTCTATCCCTGCCCACTGCCCTGACTCTCCCTGCTGCTTTCTTGGGGCAGGAAGCACCTCCAGTCCCAGCTGAAGGGCAAGAGCTGTGGGGATGGAGGGTGCTGACAGCTGTGGTATGTGTAAAACAGTGGCTGTCGCTCTGCCTGGTGTAAGGAGAGCTTCAAAAGCAGGCATTTGGCTTTCTCTCCTTGCAAAGGTAATCTTATGAAACAGCAGTGATTTGCAGTCTGCTTTCCTGCTCTCCCCTCCCAGATCTGGAGGAGTTGCAGCTGAGGATGAAGTCAGCTTGGAGAGCAAGGTGTACTCACACCCCACCCCACTCCTCTGCCGATAACATCTGACTAACCTCAGGGCACCCAGCGCATCTGCTTTCCCTCCTGCTCTTGTGCTGCCTGCCCTGGGCTGGGACCCTTGCTAGGGAAATCTCAGCATCTTCTGGAGTTTTCCACCCCTGCTCTGGCTGCTGGAGCAGCTTTTGGGCCTGGGAAGCAGAACTGGGAGGAAATGGAGTAACAAGGCGTTTGGAGCAGGTGTATGGGGAAAGCCCTAGAACTGTGTAAGGAGTCTTCTCTGCTTCCTCTGTACCTGGCAATGGGCTACTTCACTGAAGTATTTCAGAGCTAATATCCTTGCCGAGACAGCCAGCATCATGGCAAACCCAAGAGCTCGTCTGCGTGCCTGCCCGGTGCAGGACTGCTATGCTCACCAGTCCAGCTGCCAGGATCCACCTGAGAACGGTTAGCCCATCCTGTGAGACCACAATGAGAAAATCCCACCACAAACAACCCTCAATCTGTTACGGGTTTGCTCTTAGTCTGCATGCCCTGCATTGAGCCAGTCTATCCTACTGATCTTGATATCCATATGAAAAATAAATAATTTGTTCCTCTGTCCTGCCTCACAATGGCTCTGGGCATCTTCATGGCCTCTGAGAAGGCACCAGCCCATCTGTCCACCCCATGGGTGACTGAAGACATCTCTTGGGTATGCCACATCTCCATTAGTCCCCACTGAAGGCAGACCTTGACTCAAGATCCCTGCCCTGGCATTCAAAGCCCTTTGTAGGACTGGCCCTGGCTACCCGCAGGGTCTCCTCTCCCCTTGTCTGTGCTCCTTTGTGGCAGCTCTGGAGCCATTATGTCTGGCTGGCAGGGGTGGGGTGCAGCTGGGGTTGATGGCCAGGTACATCTGGGTGCTGTAAGGTGGGACAAGTGCCCCAGGTCTCATGGTGTGGTGGCAGAACGCACTGCTACTGCTGCCCTGGGGGAGTGGGTCTCCAGTGCAGTGATGGGGTGTGTGTATACACACATTTCCATCCATCTATATATTACTTATCTCACTCCAAGACGGCAGCAGCGGCTGCTGCTGCATCCCTTTTCGGGGCTGCTATTGGCCAGAAATGATGTCAGTGCTTCCCAGGCTGGGTGCACTGCCATTGGCGGTGAACAGGGATGCGGCTGTCAGCTGGAAGCGCTCCAGTCATTCATGGGGACTTCAGTGTGTGTTTGCTGGGCACACTTGGACACAAATAGATGATGAAAGATCTGGCAGAGCCAGGTGAGCACTTGGGGCACCACTTTTAACTCTTTCTGGGGTTGGGATGGAGCGCCCTCCATCCCCTCTCTCATCCCTGTGTGAAAGCCAGACACCCACCTGTCTCTCCCTTGTTCTGGCAGCAGCTCCCTGAAAGCACCTCATCACCCCCTGCAACATGCAGCCCAAGGGCTGCTTTGCTAAGGCATGTCCCCCTGTGCTGCTCAGTGGCCTTTGGACAACCGGGAAAAGCTCTTCTGCTTTTCCCTTTTCACCCCCACCAGCAATCAAAATCCCTGGCTTTGCACTGAGATCAGCCACAATCGTGACAAGACTTGAAATGCTGCTTCTGGGCTCTGTCTTACCCAGCATAATCTCTAAAGCTCAGCACCTACCTCACTCAGCAGGAGTATTGAATAAGACTGCCAGCTCTCTTGGCTGCTGTCTCCCTTCTAACTTGCAGTATGCTACAGCTCTTCCTTCAAACCAGAGCCTGCTTGGCTCTTGAAATCTTAAACACCTTTGCTCTCTAACTCAGAAAATGGAACCAATTCCTAGCACTGTGCCTCTCCTGTGCAAGTGCCAGAATCCAAAAATAGGACACCTAGACTTGTGCCCAGACAGTGGCGGTGCTGGAAGCACCACAGAACAGGTGACAGATGGATCCCAGCTTTCTTCCAGTCACCAGTCAGACCTGTGCAGTGCAGCAAACACATGGAGACCCAGGCCAGGGAGCTGTGCCTTCATGTGGGCTCGGTCTCCCCTCTGTACTCAGAGATGCTCGCAGCACGTGTCATCTTTGGGGGATGATAAATGCTCCCCTATGTGAGGTCTGCTGCAGGTAAGGGCTCCCTTCAGAGACTTGCGCTGCCTGTCAAAAGCGCTGGTCTGGGGGGATCCACCGGCTTTGGCTCTGTGACCCTGGCTGCGGAGGGAGCTGAGCTGTACCCCGCGAACTGGTGCTTGGCTCATCTCACACCTGCTACCTCCCTGACAAACGCAGGCAGGCACGCTGCCCGCACCCAGCCTTGCTAGCTCTGTGCTGAGGGCAGCGGGGCTCCCCGGCGGGACCCCGAGGAGGCCGCCCCCTCATACCCACTCCCACCTGCAGCCCAGGGAGACGCGGAGCTGCCTCACGGCGGGTGCGGGGCCGGCCAATGCCCCCGGCGCTGCCTCTGCCGCTCCCGCTGTACCCCCTCCGCCGCCTTCCACACGCGTGCGGCGCTCGGAGCCGCTGCTCAGCGGCACCCGCGGGGTCTCCGCGCCGAGCGCGGGGCAGCCAGGCCGGCCCCGTGTCCTCCCGCCGCCCCCGCTCACCTGGACCTGCATGAAGGAGCCGCGGTAGAAGCAGCAGGCGGCGGCCGACAGGGCGCTCCACAGGCTGCACCGCTCCGTCATGGCGCGGCGCGCCCGGCCGGGGCTACCCGGCCCCGGCCCCGGCCCGGCCCGGGCTGCACCGCCGCTGCCGCCGCCGGGCTTCAATTTCAGCCGCTTCCCCGATTACCTCATCCCTTGTCGGCAGCGGGGGGCGGCACCGGCGCGGCAGCTCCGCCCCGGCCCGCCCCGCGGGGCCGCCCGCACCCGCCCGCCCAGCCTCCGCGGGCCCCGGGGGAACCGGCACCCCCGGCCCTCCCGCGTCGTGAAGGCAACCGGCACCCCTGAGGGGAACCAGCTCCTCTGAGAGGACCCGGCACCGCTGAGGGGAACCGGCACCCCAACTGCCTGCACCCTGAAGGGCACCCCTGAGGGGAACCGGCACCCCAGCTGCCTGCACCCTGAAGGGACCCGGCACCCCTGAGGGGAACCGGCATCCCAGCTGCCTGCACCCTGAAGGGACCCGGCACCCCTGAGGGGAACCGGCACCCCAGCTGCCTGCACCCTGAAGGGACCCGGCACCCCTGAGGGGATCAGGCACCCCTGAGGGGAACCGGCACCCCAGCTGCCTGCACCCTGAAGGGACCCGGCACCCCTGAGGGGAGCTGGCACCCCAACTGCCTGCACCCTGAAGGGACCTGGCACCCCTGAGGGGAACCAGCACCCCAGCTGCCTGCACCCTGAAGGGACCTGGCATCCCTGAGGGGAACCAGCACCCCAGCTGCCTGCACCCTGAAGGGACCCGGCACCCCTGAGGGGAACCGGCACCCCAGCTGCCTGCACCCTGAAGGGACCCGGCACCCCTGAGGGGATCAGGCACCCCTGAGGGGAACCGGCACCCCAACTGCCTGCACCCTGAAGGGACCTGGCATCACTGAGGGGACCTGGAACCCCTGAAGGGAACCAGCATCCCAGCTGCTTGCACCCTGAGGGGACCCAGCACCCCAAAAAGGAACCGGCACCCTTACGGTCTGTGCCCTGAGGGGAACTGGTTCCTCTGGGGGCACCCAGCTCCTCAGAGGGGAACCGGCAGCCCTGAGAGGAACCAGCACCTCTTATCTCCCCATCCCAAATCCACCTTCTCTCCCCAGTGACGCACACAGGTCAGGGACAGCCTCATCCCCTTCTGCCCACCCTGTCTTCCTTCACGCACACCCTGGTGATGCCTCTCTGGGGGAAGACACTAGTGCCTGCCTCACACAGTGGGGAGCTGGCTGCCTGCTTCCCACGTAGGCCATCTCTGAGTTCTGTTTAATTAAGGCTCCGCTTCGGTTTAATTAAGGCCACGGTTTCATGTATGGGATGCGCGAGTCAGCGCTGATGACTCAAAGCATTGCTCCAGCCCTGACTCTTGAAAAAAAAACCCCAAATCCCTGCCTGGATCCACTGCTGATGCCCTGCCCTGCACATGGGGATGAGCGGGGTCTCCCCCAGCACCCGACATTGAGCTCTGCACCTGCTTGCCCGCACCCAGCTGATCTCCCTCCAGGTCTGTCCTGCACCAGCATGGCCTGGATTTGGCCGTGCTTTGCTAATGGGGGGATTTACACTCCCATCCACAAAGCATGTCCTGGCCCGAAGACCCCCATGTCTTCCCGTGTGCCCCTGCCCAAGGGGATGCTGTGAGCTGGGAAAGATATTCTTGCTGCCACCCACCGCAGAACCCTGCAGCCTCCCCGCTAATTAATTCAAACAAGCCCCTGGCGTCCCCAGGCAGAGAGGCAGCAGCCAGGGCTGATGAGATACAGGTCCCCCGAGCGGCTCCTCCGCACAGAACAAAGAGCTCGGAGGCGCTTGCCAGGCCTGCGCTCTGCCCCTGGTTTTGCCGGGGAGAGAGGAGACAGGAAAGCAGCATGGGTTTGTAGAAGGACAGGGCTGAGGTGCAGGAGGAAGGGAGGGAGCACGCACCCTGCAGGCAGCAAACGCTGCATGGCAGGTGCTCATGGATCCCATGGGTGCCTGCAGCCCCGCTGGGATGGGTAGGGTGCGTGGGCTCTCTTCCTCTCCTCTTGCACGGGGCTGAGGGACAGACCAGATGGCAGCGTGCAGGGAAACACTGCTCCAAAAGGATCCGACAGTGAATCATCCTTCTGCCAAGGCTTCTCCCCCGTGACGAGCTCTGTGGTTTCCCTCTGAGGGTCTCACTGAGGGAGTGTGTGGGATTCTCATGGGGCACTTCAGGGTGATGCCCCCCTACTGTGCCTGTGCTGCCCCTCCGCAGGGGGAAGCTGAAATGTCCGACTGAGTTCTCACTGGGATGCACAACAGCTTTGATGGCTGCTGCTCTCCCAAAGTGTAACAACATTCTGCAGCTCCTTCACCTGCGTGAGGACCAAAGCTAGGCTGGCTGGGATGTTAGCAAATGGAGCCGGGCATGCAGATTTCCCAGGCAGCTTGGAAACACCAACCCTTAGGCTATTATTAAAGCACGTTAATTACCAAGTGCTTATTGATCCTGGCTTTCCAACCCTCCCTAGCTCCTGGTTGCACCTCTAATCACGGCAGGCTTGGTGATGGGAGAGCTGGCCCCGCCTGGTTTGTGGCTGAAGCTCAAGGGCTGACGTTCGGCAGTTCCTTGGTGCATATCTGGACAGACCTGTCTGTGAGCCTTTGCTCATGAGGGCTTTGCAGCACATCCTCTCCCTCCTCCTGACTCTCTACTGTCTCTTTTCTTCCTGTCTTTCCTCTGCTCACCCCTGCAGCGGTGTTTCCTCTCTACCCATTTCCCTCCCAGCTGCAAAGCAAGGGCCTATTCCAGTGGCAGGTCCCAGCCCCATTTCCCCTTCTCCCAAGGGATCCCAGGCACAGCAGTCAGCAGCCAACTCCCCACACCGACTCCCGTAGGTCCTGGGGCTGAAAGCTGCTGGGTGCTGAGCACCCTGCAGCTGCATGGGCTCCCAGACAGGCACAGTGCCTGCAATCAGCCGGAGTGCCCCTAACATCCCGGTCACTCACACTCCAGATAATTACTTATTTGACTAAAATAGCTGCTGTCACTGCAGCCATCAGTTGCTTCCGTGACCAAAGGGAAGTGGCGTATAAATCACAGCCCATCGGCTGTGTCTGGACAGCACAGGGACAGGTCAGAAATAAAGGCTAGATAGCTCAGGTCTGGGATCTGCCTGGAGAGTAGGGAATTCTCCTGGCTCACCAAAAAGAACTCAGTCCCATAGGCAAAGCCATATCCATTGTTCCACACCCACGTTGCTTCAGTCTATTAACTCACAAGCCATAAAATGCACCCGTCTCTGGGTGCACACACTGACAGTACAAGGGAAAACACCCCAAACCATCCACCACCACCTTGCCATCACAGGACTTGCCTCTGTGAGCAGATGATTTCCTGCGCATCCTGAGGTGCCCCATGCCAGGGCTCTACCCTGCAAAGTCCAGCTGGAGCCTTGACACTCCCATCAGAGCCTCACTGCTCTGGCACATGTCCCACTTCTAGCCTGTGAGCTCCCCCTCTGCCATTCCCACATGGCTAAAGGAAGAGGAGATGAGGGACATCCCACCTGGAGGATTGCTCTGCTGTAGGTCAAAAAGACACATCCAACCCCCCTACCCAGAGGCTGCCAGTTGCCAGGCCCGGTATGTGGCATCCTCATTAGCCCCAAGGCTGGACCTGGCAGGGGGTGACCCCCATTAGGAGGAGCAGACAAGCTCAGGGTCCAGCCAGCTCTCTCGTGAGCCTGCTGGTTGGTGCCACCATGGGGGGTTCCCACGTTTCCATGCCTGGCTACAGCCACCATCGAGAGCCCCAAGTCCCAAAGATCTTCATCTTTGGGACTCTGTACTAATGACATCACCCAAACTGGGCACCTCAAGTCACTTCTCACCAACCACATTGCATGGCACCAACCACCCAGGCAGGTTTTCAGTGCTCCATCCCCAAACCACACAGCATCCCTGTCACCGTTCCTCTGTGCCTGCCTGGCTCCCATTGTGCCAGCAGCCTCCTGCAAAAGAGCCTGCTCTCCTCCAGAGCCAGGCACCTCGCTAATGAATATCTGGCCGTACATGAAGAGTCCTCAGGAATGTTAATAATTTGCTGGAGGATAAGTAAGAGATTTGGAGAGATTTACCCCGAGTTTCATGTGACAGCCACGAAAGTGGCTCAAACCCTTCCATTTCTTTACATGGGGGTGGAGGGAGGAGGCTGCCCCTGCGTTTGTGGCATTGGCAAGTGATGGAAAGCACAAAATGCAGGCAGCTCCTGTGGGAGCAGCACTGGGGGGACCATGTAGGGTTTGTGTCTCCTCTGCCTCCCCTGGCCTTGCCATTTCTGGCAGGGAACTTCTTCCAGGGCCAAAGAGAGAGCCTGGAGGAGGTGGTGGGACAGCGGGTGCAGCACTGAGCACCACACTGGCATAGGACCTGGCCAGCCCTGGGGCCACCATCCCCTTTCCACTGCTGACACCCAGCCAGGGCAGCCTGCGATTGCACTCAGCGTCTTACCTTCACGTATTCGCTGCCAGACTCCAGGCCATCGTGGGGGCTAGAAGGAAGGGGAAAAATAAAAATACATAAGCAAAAGGCAGTAAGTCATGACAGTCAGGTCAAAGGCAGTGGTGGGCCAGCCAGGGGGAGTGGGGATCTGTGCCCCTTGCCTTGCCATGGGGCTGAGAGCATGGCCAGTTTTGGGAGAGGTTCCCAGGGCCCCAGTACTGTTCCTGCCTGCTCCGTGCCCACTCTCAGTGCAGGGCTTAGCCTCCCTAATGCGATCAGGGAAGAATGTGGCCTTTTTAGAGGATTTCTCCCCATATCGGCTTGGGACCGTGTTAGCTGAGCCAGGGAGACCTAGCAGCCAGGCTGGAGTCCCTGCAGGTCATGGTGCTGGGGGGTGCATGCCAAGGTTGGGGGGCCTGTGCCCAGCTCCCCAGCAGAGCTACGCTTTCAGTAGGCATCTGCTGGGAATGCCACCCAGGCAAGCATTTCTGAGTGTTTCTCTATGGCCTTGTGCAACCCTGCAGAAATCAAACTCCCACTGAAGCCAGGGGTGAACTGCAGCGTCCTGGCTGAGACTGCAAGGTTTGCCATCCCAGCACACAGGCAATAAAACCTCCCATTCTCCTTGGTGACCTGTTCACTCTTAGCCCTACCGACAACCAACCCAACAACCCTGCAATGCAGCTGAGCTGGCAGCTTCTTTGCCATCATTTCATGAGGGACACAGATGGCCGCTACTCTTTCCTGAGCATGTAGCAATGCTGCTACTGCTTTTTGTGCTCTTGAAGGTCAAGGTATGTGTCTATACGGATGAGTCCAAGGCGGACAACAGAGGGTTCAAAGGGAGAGAGGCTGTAACAGCCTGAGCTGGGATGTACTACCCTGAGTTCTCACCTTTCAGAATAAAATACAAGAATTCAGACTTCTTTAACCAGAACCCAGTACCTGTTGCCTCCCCAGTGCCAAGTTTCAGCATGGACACCTCACTGCTTGCCGAGGTTGCCTGCCCAAGCATGGGGCGGCACCAAGGGCCCTGGGATGGCCGCTGCCAGCACAAGGGCAGGCAGCTGTAACTAAGAAATAACCAAATCCGAGCGCGTCACAGGCCCGGGACGTCTCTTCCCTGCCAGGAGCTGCCTTGCTCCACCTAGTGCCTACAGCCACGGCTGGATCCCCACCTCGTACTGGGAGCTGCTGGGGGCCCTGCACACAAACCCCTTCTGGGATCCGCACCAGTGACACCCCATGGGAACTAAATTCCTCCTCTATGGGCTCCCTCCAGGTTGGGAATGGCGCCTGGTGGCTCAGAAATCAGTTGCCCAAAGGGAAACAGGGGCGGCCGAGGCAATTGCTGCCAGACATTGCCCCACTGGGCAATCCCCATGGCATTACAGCAGGTCCTGCTGGGGTCAGCATGAGACCCTCAGGGCATCCAGCTCTGCAGCGGGCAACCCCCACTCCTCCAAGCCCACCCTGCTGAAATCGCATCCCCCACTGGCCAACTGAGAAGGGGGAAAGGCTGAAAATCAAGCCCACACTTTTTTTGGGTGAAAAAAATAGAGGAGCATTTGGGAAGGGGAACGGACACAGACTCCCCTGGGCAGCCATGGGCTGCCTGCCCGCCCCGGCGCTGCCGCTCCAGCCTGTTTGCCTTTCACACGGCCGCAGAGGACTGCCTGGTGGTGCGAGAGCCGTGAGAAAAACCGGCAGGAGGATGGGGGGCCTCTGGGCAGGAAATTGGGAGCATGGGAGCAGCTGGGAGATGCTGCGAGGGCCAGGGCAGGGGAGGCCCCCGTGCTGGGGAAGGGCAGCAGCTGGGGCCGGGGAGAGGCTGGGCACCGCAGCCCCCCTGGTTCTGCGCATTCCTGGAGGAAACAGCATTTTTGGGGGCAGCTGAGCGCCTGGGAGAAATTCCAGGGCTGCTTTTGGAGCATGGCCATGGCTGAGCTGCTGGGACCCGGCACTACAGCGGCAGCACTGGGGAGTGGGCTTTCAGCAGGGTGGCTGCTTCTTTTGGGCTCAAGAAGGCATCAGTGACTTGCAAATGTGCCAGGCTCTGGGCTGGATGCTGGGAATGGTCCAGGGTGATCGTGATGGGTCAAGCCCCAGTTTGAAGCCCAAGTTCTGCTCATCTTTGGACACGGGTGCAGCTGTGCCCCAGGGAAAACAAGTTTGGGTACCTTGTGCCTCAGTTTACCCCGCTGCAGAGCTGCCTCCTCCCAAGGTCTTGGCTGGCAGTGCTGCCAGAGGGGTCTGCCAGCAGCTGTGGGCAGCGCCCTGCCTGTGCCCTGATGGAAACAGCATTTCCCATGACTTGCGCACAGCCGCGCGTGGAGGGAAGTCAAGTCATGTCCGCTCTATGACCTGCCTGTGGGTCATCTCCCATTAGTCACTGTGTCCCCATCAGAGTCACAGTCACCACCTTGCTCCAAGCAGGCCCACTGGTTGGGCGCTGCTCCCTGTCCCAGAGCAGTGCAATTCCCCCCCTTGAGGGCCTGATCCTGCAGGCAGCATCCCTGAGAAAGTCCTCCCATGCATGAGCATCCTCAGCCCATCCTGCCTTGGGTCTGCCCTCACCAGGGATGTTCGGGGTGGGGGGGCAAGCAAAAATGAGGCCCAGGGCCATGCTTGTTCCCCTGCCCCCCCTCCCCATGCATCTTTCAGTCCCTCTGCATGAGTGCATCCTGTGCTGGGCAGCAGGCCTTGGCCTCTGCCATAACCTGGCAGAACGGACTGTCCCTGTCCCCAGGGATGTGCCTGCGCAGGAGGAAGGGCTGGGGCGCAGCACTATCCCGGTCCTGCTTCCGCTCATCCGCCCTACAGCAGGGCCCGGCCATGGGGATGGCTCTGGCAGATGGCTGCTCCCCGAGCCTGGGGCTGCGGCAGGGACTCTAAGTAGAGCACGGAGGGGCAGAAATGCCCCTGATGCCAAGTCCTGCTCTGGTCACTCTCATGCCTCAGTTTTCCTGGCAAACAGCATGGCTATGTTCATCATCAGGGCAGCTCCAGATGATACAAAAGAGCATTTGGCCCTCGATTTTTGGGGACCCAATTCCCCACTCCCCTGAGCCAAGATGCCTGGGTGACCCACACATGTTCCCCTGCTGCTTGGCTCCCAGCTGTGCTAGACTGGGACCTAAGTAATTTCTGGGGGACAGAGGGTCTGTGCAAGCGCTGTGCACTCTCCACGGGGACCTTCTGCCACTGCTGGGGCTCTGAGCTCACCGGAGGATGTGGCAGTGCTGCCAGCCTCCCAAGCCCCTGGCCCCCCGAGCCAGCCACAGCCCCCCAAGCCACTCTGCCCTGGCGCTGAGTCTGGCTGCGGTTTCAGCAGCCGCAGCTGATGTGCTCGCTCTTTCCATGAGCAAACACTGCCATGGGCCGGGGCCCTCGGTGGCCAAGCAGCAGCTCTGGCAGCATCTGCATCGAGGCTTTGTGCCCACCCCAAGCAAAGCCCCTTCCCAGCCTCTTCCTCCCCATCCCCTTCACTGTGCCGGGGTGCAAAGGGTGGCCAGCAGGCCAGGATGTCTTACCTGCCCTGTCCCAGGGTGGGAAACCTCCTGCCTACTGCTGTCATTGGCCCTGTGCAATTTGGCAAGCGTCTCTGCTCCGGGTTGGGGAGAAACTCTCCCAGGCGCTCTCCCGCCTTGCACTGAGCTTTGGGACTTTGGGGCGCGCAAGGCGGTGGCGGACCCTCCTCCTTCCCGTCCCAGCCCTCCTCCGGCCCTCCCTTCGCGGCCGGCAGGAATGTGTGGCCGGCACAACCCGGCTCCCACCGCCAGCACGAATTCCTCCTCCTCACCCAGCTCCTGGGGCCACCCGGACTGCTTGAATGCTCAGCGCCGGGGCGAGGAGCCCCCAGCCCCAGGGCAGCGCAGGGGCAACAGGGGTGTCAGGGGCCACCCGAGTGCGGAAAGAGGAGAGTCGGGCCAGGGAAGGGATGGTATGATGGGACCTTGTTTTGGGAGAAATTTGGAATTGGTGCCTCCACCCATACCCCTAGTCCCATGCACACTGCTGGGCTGGGGATGCATTTGGCCCCTCGTGCCCAGACGCCCAGGTGATGGGCAGGAGGTTAAAAATCCCTCCTGTTCATTCTGAAGTCAAAACCCTCCAAAAAATCCAACCCTTTGGGGGCTGAGCCCCCAGTTTGGCCCAGAGGATGGGTTTTGTACCTGGAGGGGGGCTTTTGTGCCTGGAGTGGGAGGTTTGTGCCCAGAGTGGGGGGTTTGTTGGCAGATGATGGAAATGGGGATGGGGTGGCTGGTTTCAGGGATTGCCCCTGTGCCTTGAGAGAGGCAGTGCTGCTCAGGGAGCGGGAGGAGGATGGAGGGGGTGGAAAAGAGGAGAGCGAGAGGTGGAGAGGGCTGGGACAGTAAAGGTCTGAGTTCTCCACAGCGCATCCCGGTGCTGGAACAGAGCTGATGGCAGGACAAAGGGACGCTGGGGCTGAGCGGGGCTGCGAGATGTTTCCACCCCATCCGGAAATGGGAGGGAGCAGAAATCCCACAGGAAACCTCGCTTCCATAGAGCTGCTGACCTGGCCATGCTATGGAGCACTCCGGCCGTGCTGTCCCACCAGCCAGGTGCATCCCGCTGGCACTGCGGGTGAGGGGGAGGCACTGCAGGGCCCCTGCTGTGTCCCAGCCCCCGCCCTTTGCCCTGGGGGGGGCAGAAAGGAGGGCCCAGCAGAAGGCAGAGCAAACCCAATGGGGCCGTACCTGTCCAGGGAGCTCTCGCTGGGATGTTCTTGCCCCTTTCCTGGCAGATCCCCATTGGCAGTCTCCACTCCTGCTGCTGTACCAGGGCTCAGGGTTTGGCTGGGGTTTGGGGCCGGGATGGAGCTCAGTGCCTCCGTCCTGGGGCAGGAGACATTCCCTCCAAGCTCCTGGTCTGTCCTGGCCATCGCTGCCCCTGGAGTGTCCATGGGCTGAGCCTTTTCCTCATCCTGCTCTGCTTGCCCAGTGGCTGAGGGTGAGTCCATGCCCAGGTCAGGGGTGCTGGACATGTTGGAGGCCTTGGGGTTGGGGAGCGGGGCTGTCCGGGGGATTTTGTCACTGAGGATTCCTTTCTCCCGGCAGCTCTGGCCACTCTTGGCTTTGTCCAGGCTCTTTCCTGCCTTGCCCAGGTTTAGCCTGGGCATGGTGCCCATGTGGCTGTACATGTCTGACGACCGGGCGTAGGGGCCGGGGCTCTTGGGCATGGTGTTGAGATCATCCTGGGTGCTGTTGAAGGGCTCCTCCAGGAAGCCATGGGGAGGAGTGAGACCTTGCCCCAGGCTCTCAGGAGAGCTGGGGGCCACAGACATGCGCCGGAGGGTGAAGGAGCGGGGGATGCTGCTCAGGCTCCCAAAGCCTTTGAACTTGAAAAACTCTGGCAAGGAGAGAGGAAAGATGGGTGTGGGGTTACTGTGGCATGGTGTGGTGGTGAGGTGTGGTGTGGTGGCTCCTGGCCCAGGATTGTGGTGGGCATGAGGCACTGCACCATGGTGCAGTCTGGCGTCAGCACTGTTACTCCACTCATCTCTGGCCCCAGCCTGGCATGCCTGGGGTGTACGTGATGCTGCTCAGGGCACCTCTGCTAGCACTCTGGGATGGAAGGAAACATCCCCTGGTGCCCTGGCAAATCTAGTGGCTGTGTTTCCCCACTGCAGTTGCAGGGGTAGAGAAAGAAACACACCCTGGTGAGCAGGCAATGACAGAAATTGTTTCAAATCTTTTCCTCTTGCCCTCCACCTCCCTGGTTCCCCTGGTGAACTCTGGGCAGGGCTGGTGGCTGTGCCCATCGCCGTAGCCTCAGGACATCCCTCTCCAGGACAAGAGCGCCACATCTCCCCAGAGGGTGAGGGTCCTGGCCACATGTGATGTGCCCATGTGTGCACATCCGTCACCAGCGTGGTGGAGCAAGAACTGACCGTTGGTGCGGCACCTGGCAGTGCTCATGCAGCAGCCCTGGCTGTGGGCAGGAGATAACCTCCCCACTTCCTTGGCTGAGTCCTCAGCCCCTAGCAGCCTCCTTGCAGCTCCCAGCTGCCACCTGCAAGGGCTGAGCGCAAAGCGTTTACTGGAGAAGTATTTATAACCCCAGAGGGCGGCTTTGTGTTCCACACCTCAGCCCCAGCTCAAATCTGCATGCCTCTGCAGTGCAACCCTAAGCCAGTGCCGGTGCCCGCATGAGGACGGCAGCATGCGGGGCAAAGTGGGTTATGGCCTTAGCTCTGCAGGGCAGTGTTTCACTGCCAGAATCCTGGTGCTCTGGGTGCCTCCGGGGGTTTTGCAATTTTTATGCCGAAGTGGGGCTCTGCAAAGCTTCTTCCCCTCCAGGCACTGCAAGTTTGCTGAGGCAGGAAGTGACACGCTGCAGCGGTGCTGGTCGAGAAACTGGGTGTCTGGGGGCCACTCAGCCATTAGACCCCCACCTCCTGCCATGGGCTCTACAGGGCTTCCCTGCAGCTGGCTGGGGCGAAGGGCCATGCAAGGGGCTGCAACAACCTAAAAGCCCTTCTGCATGGCAGAAACTTTGTGGCCTGGACAAGGTTATAGGCAAAACTGCTTTGGGTTATACATCCCCTCAGGATCCCAGCATCCTCTGCTGCTGGCCGGTGGGAAAGGCAATGTGGAGGACTTTCCCCATCTTCCTGCTCTCCACCAGAAAGGAAAATCCCAGCTGGGACGGGGCCATGGGTTTTGCCAGTGAAGGGGTCCCAGGAGAATGGAGGGACTGGTTCCCCTCTGGCGCCGGCATCGTGACAGGAATGCAGAGAGCAGCAGCAAAGGACGGCTCCCGCGCAGCCCAGCTCTGGGAAGTGGGGTGAAGGCTACTGCAGCTGCCTCCAGGGGCTCTGGGGGAAACTCGAGGTCTGTGAGAAACAGCAGAGCTCACTCCCGGTGGGTACCAAGTGCTTCCTCTGAGAGCAGGCAGTGGGAACCTGCTCCCAGGCTCCCACCCCTGCTCCTCCATGTCACCCCCATCCCTGTGCTGCAGGAGCACCCTGCAGTGGGGGGCCTGGCACCCCCAGCCCCTGGCACTGGCTGGCATCCCCAGCAATGCACCCTGAAGGAAGTGATTTGGGGAGTGAAGACCCCCAAAACCCCTTGTGCATCCTCCTGGGTTGCATCCCAGCACACAGTGCAGGGCTGGGCTGCAGCAGACTGTTCCCAGTCCCAGCACCCAGCTCCTAAGCCAATAGCACTGGGGCTCACCCCCAGCCGTGGAAATGGAAACCCCCAAAGCCGCTCACCCCAATGAGCTTCCTAACGAGACCAGAGCCCATCTCAGCTCCAAACAACCCCAGGCAGTAGCAACTCGGGGAGCATGTAAGCACACACTCACACTCACTCTCAGGCATCCCCCCTCCCCACCAGGCTGCCCAGGTGAGCACCCTATCACCCACCCGCCCAGTCCCACAGCCACTTACTAAACTTCTTGAAGCTTGCTCGTTTCTGGCCCTCAGCCATGACTGTGCCGGTTCGAGGCCGTGGGGACCAGGAGGGAAAAGTTTATAACCGTGAAGCCCTTCCCTGCCTGCTCCTCCCTTCCTGCCCCCGCCCCCCTGCAGTCACTCATAGCTCACTTGGTGTTTCCTCCCAATGCTGTCATCTGCTCCTGTCCCTGCTCCTGTCCCTGCCTGTGTCCCTGTGGTCCTCACAGTCCCCCTGTCTGCTCGCACCCACCTGGCCACCTCTGGGGCCCTGGTCTGGGGATGCCTGGCAGATATGCAACCCCAAAAAACCCTGTGTGCCAGCCTGAGAGGAAGGTGCCAGCCCTATGGAGGAAGGTGCCAGCCCTGCACCCAAGGGTCCACTATGCACATTTGTGGCTCAGCCCCTGCCCTCATTGGGCCCCATGGGGTGATAGCCAACTGTCATCACTACCAGTGGGAGTCCCCTATCACCAGCTGTTCTCTCACACTGGGGGACCTTGGGGTGCCCCGTAGGAGCATTTCCATGCAGGATGGAGTGGCCTGGGCCCAGCAGGGAACCACTAGCCCTGCTGTCCCCTGCTCCTGGGGAGCACCTGGTGGTTCCTGTGGCTGGGGCGCTGGCAGCCATCTCCACTCCCACTCTTGGACACCAGTTTCAAACAACCCCAAACCAGGCTGTTCTGCACCCAAATGTGGGCATTTCCAGGGGGATGGTGTCCCCAGTTGGGCACATTTCTGCCAGTGAGGCAGGAACTGGGGGTCCCACTGGCACCAGGCCCTGGTGTCCTCCTGCCCCGGCCATAGGGTCCCCTTGCCACCGCCCCCACTTCAGAGCCAGGGAGCAGAAGTGTCATTAAGTCTCTGATGCATTTAAGCACGCAGGAGACACGGTAACATGCTTTTGGGCCACCAGCAGCAGGGGCTGCTTGGTGCCCTGGGCACGGAGGGATGTGAGTGACAGTGGGGGGCACGGAGCTGCTTCCTTGAAGATGCTGGGGCACAGACATGGGTACGGTCTGGGGTGGCTCGCGGCGGGGCGGGGGGCCAGCCGCGGCGGCGGCGGGGTGCTGGGGGCAGCCGCCCGAACCGCTCAGCCGGGGACCCCGAAGGAGTGACAGGGGTGACAACATGGCCGCCGACGGAGGACTACAACTCCCAGGAGGCTATGCGGGGAGGCGTCAGGGGCGAGAAGCGGAAGGGGCGGAGCGCGCAGCGGAAGGGGCGGAGCGCGCCCCTGCAGCCCCGGCGGCGGCCGGCATGGCCAAGCAGTACGACATGGTGGAGTGTCCCTTCTGCGACGAGGTCTCCAAGTACGAGAAGCTCGCCAAGATCGGGCAGGGCACCTTCGGGTGAGCGTCCTGTCGGCCCCGGCTTGCCCCGCCCTCGGGCCTGCTGCCCGGTCCGGCCCCTCAGCCCCGCCCGGCCTAGGCCGGGCGCCCCTTCCCCCGCCACCTCTTTGGGGTCGGCCTGGCCCCTGGTATTCCGAAGAAAAGGGAATTTTCTTCTGAGCAATACCAACGAACCACGTGAGCCCGGCAAAACAGAGTGTGGCGGCCAGGGAAGGGAACCGAGAGAGAGGGAAGCGCTTGTTTTACGACTGTATCCTTGAGGAGAGCTGAGAGACTGGCAGAAGGGAATGGGGATGCTGAGCGCTGGGTGATAAACTGTATAGTCAGGGAGAACAACTAATTGGGGTGTCGATAAGGACTAAAACCAAGTGTTCTTTAGGTGAACTGTCCTCATTATATGACACCCACAGGCCAGAACCACCCCTCCCCCCCTTATAAGCCCCTCACTCTCTGAGCATGCGTGGTAAATTTAAAGGGAGCTGTGCCTTTAAGGTGAAGTGAGAAAGAAACTAACCAAATATTAGCCAGTGGTGTGGGAATATTGGCTCTGACTGACACATTTAACTGTATAAATACCTCGTAGTGCCTCGGTGCAGGGCGCTGGCTTTGGGCAGTTACCCCCCAGCACCCACCTTTGCACAAAAATGAATAAAACACCTCCTCCTTTTGCGTGGTTCAGTGTTTTGCACCCCGGGTAAACAAACCAGCTTTTCAGGAAAACACCCCTGATCCCTCTTTCTCCCACCTCGAGGCCCCACGCTCCTTCCCAGGCTCTGGCTGAGAAGAGTTACCCTGGAGACAGGGTGGGGACCTGTAACATTGCCCAAAACATACAACTTTGCCCAAAGTCCTTGTGAGGCTGTGGGAGCTCTGGGTTGGCTCAGCTAGTCCTGAGGGTATTTGGTCCAAATGGGATGTGTCTGGGCAGGTTAGTGGCTCAGCACAGAGCTGTCTGTACAGGGCTCTAGCGTGTCTTGTTTGGTCTTGTTGCTGGTCAGGAGCATCTGGCTCCTTCCAACTTTTCTTCTATTAACTTTTCTCCCAAGTTACTAGTGATAGGATGAGAGGAAATGGCCTCAAGCTGCGTTGCGGGCGGGGGTTAGATTGGATATTAGAGAAAATGTCTTCACTGAAAGAGTGGTCAGGCACTGGAACAGGCTGCCCAGAGAGGTGGTGGAGTCAACATCCCTGGGGGTGTTAAAAAAACACATAGACGTGGCACTTCAGGTCATGGATTAGGAGGCCTGGGGGTGTTGGGGTGACAGTTGGACTTGATGATCTTAGAAGTCTCTTCCAACCTTAATGATTCTATGTTTCCCTTCTTCCTTGTGCTGCTCACAATTTCTTTCTGTTTTCACAGGGAAGTTTTCAAAGCCAAACATCGTCAGACGGGCAAGAAAGTAGCGCTGAAGAAAGTGTTGATGGAAAATGAGAAGGAGGGGGTAAGCTTGGGAGCATGGCTGGGCTGTGTTTGGGAAGGCTCGGATTGGGGAGGTTCATAGGTGAAAGCTGTGGGCTTTGGGGTGGCAGGGATATGTTTTTGCTCTGTTCTTTAACAATATTTACCACTATAACATGCCAGACCTTCAGCCTGTAAGGGTGTGGACAGGATCACAACCCTGTGGACTTTTTCCTCTCTCACTAATGCTATGATAATGTTGGGTCTTGTGGTTGCCCTGCCAAAGTGTACGGCCTGTTATCACCTTCTCAGCTGCAAAGGCACGTGGTGGCAGTGTAGTGCAGTAGCTGTGTGGTGACCGGGCTGTGCAGGACAGCTGCTCGGAGGTGACGCTGCCCTCGTGTTCCTCCTCCTGTGTAAAACCCCATCTGCCCTGGCGCAGGGCTCCATGCTGGCTGTCCTTCGTGGAGGAACTGGGTAACTTGTGAAAGGCACATGCTCAGGGGTGTGCAGAGATGGGACGAAGTGAGGAGGGAGTAATAGCGTAAACAGCACAGGCAGCAGCTGAGGAGGCCCCTCTGCAGCTTGAGCTGGGCTGTACCACGTCCTGTTACAAATGTGCAAGGTGAGGAGAGGAGGGAGGGGTGTCTGCATGCCGGCACCACCCAAATGCTTCTGTATCGTGGCAGAATCTCTCTCACCCATGGTGGCCTGATGAATTTTGGCAATCCCATTGTTGGTGTTCTGTTTTAAGGCTCTGATTGCCCTTCAGTGACTTGTCCTGGTACTGCTTGAGCAGGTCCCCTGCCAAGCTGCTGCAGTCACATCTGTCTTCTTCTCTAGGCAGAGGTGACCTGGTCTCCTGCGCTCCTAATCCCTGTTGTCTTGTCTTCTTTTTCTTCTTTACAGTTCCCCATCACAGCCTTGCGAGAGATCAAAATCCTCCAGTTGCTCAAACATGAGAACGTGGTGAACCTCATTGAAATCTGCAGGACCAAAGGTAGCTTGCAGGTGTCTCTTTTGCCCTGGCTGTCAGTTTTCTTTCTTCCCTCCTTCACCACTAAGCCGGCTGGTATTTTGTGCTGGGAGTGGGGCCCTCTAGCTGAGCACGGGCCTCTGTTCCTGCCTGTGATGTGGGGTGATTATATACTCATCTTGGAAAAAAGTTTCTAAATGAGTTAGGATGCTGCTGCAGCCTGGCTGGGAAAAGTTGTTGTCAGCCCTGCTAGGATATGCTTGTGCCATGACAGTGAATCCTGCCCGTCTTGGAAAACTGTCTGAGGGGCTTTAAATAAACCAGTGCCAGACAGACTTTGAAGCAGAGGGTTCCCAGCCTGGAGCTGACCTTGTGGTTGCACACATCCGGTTCCCTGTCAGGAGCTGGAGCCATCCCTCTCAGTTTGCTTATGCTGGTTTGTGGCAGCTCCGAGCTGATGACACAGCTCTGGCTGAAGATTCACTTGGTGTCTCTTTCTGTGGGTGACAGTAATTGCTCGTGCTGTGAGGGCTGTGACTCCACACGGGGCGGTTCCTATGAACGAAGTTCAGGGTGAGCTGTGCTTCCACCTCTCACAGCGTGCCTCTGCTGTGTGACTGGCATGCTCAGCGCACCTGGCCTGGCTCTGCTTCTGGCATAAATACTTGCTTGTTTTTATATATCATTCTCTTATATGGATTTGTACTGGAAAAACAGTTCTGAAAATGAGAGCTGATGTTAAAGCCTGCCATCCTCTAGTCATTTGTTTCAGTTAAATAAAAATGAAAGTGGCATGTACCTAGTGATGGTGTTTTTAAAAAAGTCCAGTCACTGAACTGGTAGAAATCCCAGGCCTAGGACTGGGAGCTTGAAGTTACTCCAGTATTCCACTGTGTATAGATTATTGTCTGTACACGTACAAGTAGAAACATTGACAACAAGTTAATTTTTAATTCATTGTGTGATTAAAGAAGTTGTGATGATTGCGTGTCTGGCATACCTAAGGTAAATATTTTTGTAGACATGTCAACTGTTTGGCTTTTGTTTGAATTCCAGTTTTCATCTGAAATCCACCTTTACCTCAGTTACCAGTAAAGTAGAAACATTGCATTTACTGTTCTCAAACTTGAAGCTTTTCTCTTTTTACATTGGATAGGTGCCGTAAAGGCCATATCCATGTAAGGAACTGCAAACCTAGTCTAGCTGGCAGAGGAGAGTGGTGTGTTTCCGTAGGGGCTGAGCTTAGCTGTCATTTTCTGGTTGGAGTTGCTGATCAGCAGGTTTTGCTGATTACCGCTGATGAGAATCAGCCTTTCTTTTTAACAATGTTTTGCATGTGTGCTCTAGGAACATGTTTGAAATCAGTTGCTTCATTTGAGGTTTTCTGTTGTTGACTTCAAATCGCAATTGGAGTTGGAGTTTTAAATCACTTTGAAACAGATCAGTCCATTTTCATAGATGCTGTTTGAGGTTGCAGAAAACCTAATTTTCTAATGTTATATAAGACAGATTTTCTCTGTTTCTGCATTTTTCCTGGGGCTGTCTTTGCAGGTGCCGTCTCTATCACTGATTGCATCAGTGATAGTGCTCGGCTGGCAGCTAGCAGTATGTGCACCTACCGGCTACAACTTGCAGGGAGAAAACCCCACAGGCGGTACATGCACAGAACAACATAAGATGAAGCTTTCAAAGATTTTCATGCCCTTTCCTTGCCTGTCCAACGATATTCACTAATCTGAGCCTCATCCCCTGTTCTTCCATTGCTAGTTGTGCTGTGTTAGCACCTCTTTATGAAGGATCTTGTGATCTGCAGGCTGTCTCTGCTTCTCTGTGTTGCTGTGCCCTGAGGTTTTGTCTGGTGAGCGTTGTATGTGCAGCAGAGTGGCTGGAGGGCAGGAGGAGCTGTGACAGGGCTAAGGGTCCCTCGCTGACAGTCCCTCCTTGCCTCTCCTGTAGCCTCTCCATACAACCGCTGCAAGGGCAGTATCTACCTTGTGTTTGACTTCTGCGAGCATGACCTGGCTGGCCTTCTCAGCAATGCCCACGTCAAGTTCACGCTCTCAGAGATCAAGAAAGTTATGCAGATGCTATTGAATGGACTTTACTACATCCACAGGAACAAGGTAATGGGCCAGATCTGTGCTGTGCTCTGAGGTCACCCTGCTCTCTGTGGCCTTGCAAGGAGCAGGTGTCTTGGCACAGGCTGGAGGGAAGTCCTTCCTTGTCTTCCACCTCCAGAGTCTGAATGCCCTGCTGGCACCCGGCTCACCACGGAGGATATCTTAATAGTTTAACCTTTTGATGTCTATCCTCGTACAGATCTTGCATCGAGACATGAAAGCTGCGAATGTCCTGATCACACGGGATGGAGTCCTGAAGCTTGCGGACTTTGGGCTGGCTCGAGCTTTCAGCCTGGCTAAGAACAGCCAGCCAAACCGCTACACCAACCGGGTGGTGACTCTGTGGTATCGGCCACCAGAGCTGCTCCTAGGTAGGAGGTGATGGGCTCTGCTGGCTTCTCTGCCCTTCTTGTTCCCTTGGGTGACTAACGTGACATCTCTGTTTAGGGGAGCGGGACTACGGTCCGCCCATTGACCTCTGGGGCGGAGGCTGCATCATGGCAGAGATGTGGACCCGTAGTCCCATCATGCAGGGGAACACAGAGCAGCACCAGCTCACCCTCATCAGCCAGCTCTGCGGATCCATCACTCCGGAGGTGAGGGCAAGAGCGTGGGCAAGCTGCAGAAGGCTGGAGGAGAGCTGCAGAGCAGGTGGTGTGGGCAGGGTCTGGGACCAGGCACTCCTGGGCCTCTTCCCTGTCCTGTGTGCTGGCTGCTGCACCTTCCTGGCACTGGAGTGTGTCCGCTGCTGGCAGGGAGGTTGGGGAGACTCCTGTAAATGCTGTTTGCCTCCTGGGAGCCAAGTGCTCAGTGGGACACTGCGCTTTCCTTGCTGCTCTGTGTAAACTACAGCTGTCATGTTCCTTGTGCTCAGCCTCCTAAGGAGAAGAGGGTGAACTTGGCCTCCCAGATCTCCTTTGGGAGGGGCAAGTCGTGTCCTTGTTTTTGAGCACAGAGAGGATGCTGTCTGCGACGAGTGTGAAAGAACAGAACATTACGTGTAGGAATATTTTCTAGCCTGTGTTTGGGGGTTGTCTCTCAGATGAACACCCTCTGGATTTCTTCTTAAAGATGATTTTTTTTGTTCTGTTGTGCAAAGCACTTGTGCTCGTCACCTTGAAAAGCCTCTTTAATTCTGACTTGTGATTTGTGGCATCAGCTGGGCCCTGGTGTGAGCACTCAGACCTTTCCCAGCTCCTTATTTAGCAGGAGCTTGTCCTGCCCTCTCATGGGGGGTCAAGCTGAGGGATCTCAGCCAGGGCTGTAATCTAGGGAGTGCCATAGGCAGGCAGTTGTGCAGGCAGCTGCAGAGGCCTGATGCCTCTGTTACATACATTATGTACATATACTGAAGGTGCTTTGTTCTGTACATAAATACCTGCTGTGGTCTCCCAGATCAGGGCTGAGGTAAGTGCTGGTGATCGCAGCTTTGCTTTCTAAGGATAAAGCGTACCACATACGTCCAAGTTGTTAGGTAGCAATAAGTTTTGTCATTTTACCTTTCTGGATGTAGCTGGCCTGAGCTGTGCTCTCCAGTAGTTCTTTCATGGGAGAACCAGAAATCTTGGAGCATCCTGCATGCCGTTCCCACACCAGGAGGACTCTGTCCTGACTTGTCCACGTGTCTGCAGGCTTTAATTCACTCTTTAGTGCCTCCTTCATGTTGTGGAAACAAGGTCTGCTGGCTTGGAGGTTATAAAATAGTATTGTTCTCTCAGCCGACCTCGCCCTGGTTTCCCTGAGGGTGTTACCATCAAAAATGGCTTATCCTCTCCTCTCTGTAACTATTTCTTTCCAACCTTCCCTTCCTGCCCCTTCCCAGGTTTGGCCAAATGTGGATAAATACGAGCTGTACCAGAAGCTGGATCTCCCCAAGGGCCAGAAGCGCAAGGTGAAGGATCGCCTGAAAGCCTACGTTAAAGACCCCTATGCACTCGACCTCATCGACAAGCTGCTGGTGCTGGATCCTGCCCAGCGGATCGACAGTGATGACGCGTTGAACCATGACTTCTTCTGGTCAGATCCCATGCCCTCGGACCTCAAAAACATGCTGTCCACCCACAACCAGTCCATGTTCGAGTACCTGGCCCCACCACGCAGGAGGGGTGGGCACATGCCCCAGCAGCCAGCTAACCAAGGCAGGAACCCAGCCGCCACCAACCAGACTGAATTCGACAGGGTGTTTTGAGCAGGGGCTTCCCCAGCGGGGTCCCAGCTGGACTGCTCCACTGGTTGCATTGAGCAGGGATGTCCCGGTGAGGTCTTTCCATCTGGGAAAGGATTTGCTTCAAGGTGAAGTGCCTGCTGGCTTTAACCGAGCTCTGCCATCTCCTTTCTTCATGCAGCAGCTCACCCACCGCGGAGCTGCATGACTGGGGAGGTGACACCTGTGAGCCCAGGGTTGTTTCTCTGCGGCTTTGGCACAAAGCCTGTGTTCCCCTGCAGCAGTCTGTATTAGTTACATTAATCTTGTGGATCAATTGTTATGGACCTGGCGATGGCGAAAGTGGCTCTGTCAGTGCTGGGGCTCTTGGCAAACAGTGCTGTCACCACCAGGACTGGGAGTAGCTGCCCTGGTCCAAACTGGGCCCTGCTGGGAGATGCCTCATCTCTCTTGGGTGGTCATAGCTCCTGCACAGCCTATCCTTTGAACACTGAAGCATTGATGTAGGACGAGGCAGGTGCTTCTGAGTAATGTGGAGGTGTCCTGGGGAAGGCAGAGTCACTCAAGACAGCATGACTAACTCGCACTGGAGTTTGGGCTCTAGCCTAGAAAGGGGCTTACTAAGCGAGCTAGAGGGGTGGCTGGCAGAGCTGGTTGCTCCATACAGCCAGGATTTACAGTGGGAATCACTGGTCTCTGTAACAGCACGCAGCATCCTTGCTTTCTTTACTGCAAACTGCAATTAGGAGTCTTGTCGGACACGCTCAGCCTGCTGCGTGCTTTCCTTGTCGTGCTAGCTGCGGCAGGAGTTTGGATGGGGAAGGGAATTGCAAGTGCTGGGCTCAGCCTTGGGTGAGACCTGCCATCCCACTGTCTGCAGGGGTTTCACGATGGCATGGCAGTGCTGGGAATGCTGTGCTGGGAGCAGGGTGACTCTTTAAACACTTGCACGTCCACTCCTCTGTCTTGGAGCTCTTTGCACGAGTCTAGAGCAAGACCGCTGCCTTCCCCAGATGCACCGAACAGCCCAAGCGAGTGCTCCTTCACAGCCTACTGCAGCGGAGCCGCTTGCTGAACACTTTGTCTTCCATGGCTGTAGCTGCAGCTGGCCATCTTGTCGGTGAGCCCCATGGATCCCAAGACCTTCAAACAAATAATGTGTACAAAATGCAGTGGGTGATAACCTTTGGCATTTGATAGGTTGTCTGTTAACTAGGTTAATGGCAAAAGCCACGTCGGTAGCATAAGGTCTCAGGGGAGGAAGCGGTGGCGAGTGGGGCCGTTCTCAGGACAAAAAGTGAGGATGAAAGAGGACGTGTACAAGGTAAATCTCTCTTGGTGCAGGGCTCTGAAACAGTGCCTGGTTAGTGGGGGGACTTGGTTTCTTTGGAAAAAATTAAGTTGATAGCAAGCAATAAGCCAGATGACCTCTGCCGGTTGTGAATAAACATGATCCTGTCCCAAACATCTGGTTTTAACCTTGTGTCACTCTTTTGCTTAAATGGAGAAAGCAGCCAGAGAGCTGTGAAATGGTGCCTCTGTGATCTGTGAGAATGGGTGCCCAGGTTTGGGTTCTGACAGCGTAAGTCCGCTTGCTGCTGCTCCCGTCCTGGGGGTCCCTGGCTCTGTCTGCCCTGGGGCTGTTAACGGAGGGAGGAAGGCTCCCTGCGGTTAAGTGCTGTGGTGGATTAATGCAGCAGCACGGGTGGCAGGAGCAGAGGAGGGAACTGGGCGTACTGGGTGAGCGTGGTTCTGTGGCACCTGCCTGGCTGGGAGCTGGAGAGGCCTGGGGGGGCCCTGTGCCCCAGAGCAGCCCCTTGTGCCCCTACCTTGGGCTGTGTGAAGCAGGTGGGGGCCGGGGCTGCACCGCTGGGCTCTGGCTCCACCGGGCTGGCGTGCTGAGAAACCCCAAGCCGGGATGGGCTCGGTGCTGCGCCCAACCCCTCCGCCTGGCCGAGGGCGGCGGCCGGGGGCTCCCCCAGTGCCTCTCCCGGGGGTGGCTCCGCGGGAGGAGGAAGGGTCCCCGCCCAGCCGCCCTCCTCCTCACCCTCAGTGCCCCTGGCAAAGATGGCGTGTGTATGTCCCCCCCCCGACGTGGCGGCGTGCTGCCCGTTGCAAAGATGGCGGCGGGGCGGGGCGGTCCCGTCCAGGGCGGCGGGGCGGGGCTCCCGGCGGCAGGCGCGCGGGGCTGCGGGGCGAGGCGGGATGGTGTGGCGGGGGCTGCGCGCGCTGCGCGGGGCGCTACGGGCTCCCGCCTCCGGGCGCCAGTTCAGCACGCGGCCGGCGCGCGCCCCCGCCATGGACTACCAGGTACCGAACGCGCTGCGGCGGGGCCTGGGGCCGTGCGGGAGGGTCCGGGCTGCGCGCCGGGGCCCGGGGCATCCTACCGAGCCGGGAGGCGGAGGGCGGCGGCGGCCGGTGGGTCCTGGGTCCCCCGCACCGGGGGTCCCTTCCCAAACCGCCGGCCTGCGGGCGCTGGGATGGGCGGGGGGGCACGGGGCCGGGAGAGCGGGGCACCGAGCCCCCCCCCCACCCCGCCCCGCCTGCTGGGCACCGAGCCCCCCCCCCCCCACCCCGCCTGCTGGGCCGCCCCTTTCCCGGTGGCCGCGGGCCGCTCCTCACCACGTCGCCGTTCTTTTCGCTGGGGACAGCCGGTGCCTGACCGTCAGCCCGCAAAACTCCGACCCCCGTGGCAGCACCCCAGGGTGACCACGGTCCGCAGCGGGAGCCAGTCCAACAGCCATGGCGCGTCCCGGGCGGAGGTTGGGGCGTCCCGGGCACACACGGCTGCCTGGCATCGTGGGGACGACGGCGGTGCCCAGGCTGGGGGACGGTGCGGAGCCCCTCCGGGATGCGGGAGCTGTCCTGCCGCTGCCCCGCGCTCACCGGAGCCGGAAGCGCCACCAGTGCCCGCGCTGCTGTCTGCTGGGTCAGGGTCCGGCTGCTGGGGTAGGGTGTCCCCACTCTGGGGACATGGGCTTGTCCCACATGGGCTTGTCCCATACCAGCTCCCAGTTACAGCACTGAGCCGTGTCAGAGCCAGGCCTGCATCCCCCTGGCGCGGGTTCGGAGGGTCGGTGGCACCCCTGACCCCTGGCAGCAGCCGTGGCCGTGCAGCTGGGTTGTCCCACGTGCGCGGTGCAGGTGCAGCACCGCTGCTTCCTTTGCACCTCACTAAACACGAGCGGGGCGGGCAGGTAGGCGCTGGAGCACCGCCCGCTCGTGCCCGCGGGCGGCCTTGTCCCGCCATGGCGGGGGTGGGTGCCGGCTGCTGGGCTGCCCTGTGCCTCCCCACGGGGCCAAGGGGCATCCAGGGAGGGGCGGGCTCCCCCCACTGATAAGTAGCCTGTCCCCGCAGTGTCCCTGCGACAGGCTCTGGCGCTGCCGGCACGTCCCAACAGGGCCATGGCGGAGGAGATGCTGCCGGCATGGGCGGCCATGGGCACCGCTGAGGGGACTGAGCCCGACGGGGTGGGCTGGGGTGCGGCGGGCACAGGGCGGGCTGGCCCCCAGGGCCGTGGTGGTGGTCGCAGCCCTGAGGCCATGGTGATGGGTGCCATCCTGACCACCCCCGGGTATCTTTCCAGGATGCCATCCGGACCCTCAACACCCTGCAGACTAACGCTAGCTACCTGGAGCAGGTGAAGCGGGAGCGTGGTGACCCCCAGGCCCAGCTGGAAGCCATGCGGGGCTTTTTGGAGAGGAGCGGGCTGAAGGTGAGGGGGGTGTCCCTGCCCCCTCCCCCCCTCCCAGCACCAGTGCCACCGTTCTAGGCACTGGTGCCGTGGGGGTCTCACAGGGTGGTTGACCTCTGGCAGGTCGAGGACCTGGATCGACTGAACATCATCCACGTCACAGGGACGAAGGGCAAGGTAAGGTGGGTGGGCGGTGCCGTGGGGGCTTGGGGGGACAAAGGGGGACCGCCGGCATCTCTGGCTCCATTTGCCCTGCTGCGGGGGTGTTGAATGCTGCTGTCTCCCCAGGGCTCGGCATGTGCCTTTACCGAGTGCATCCTCCGCAGCTATGGGCTGAAGACAGGCTTTTACAGGTAGGCAGAGGGGTCAGGAGGGTTTGGGGGGACTGGTGGCACCATGCCTGACTGTGCCCCCCTCGCTCTGCCCCTCCAGCTCCCCTCACCTGGTTCAGGTGCGCGAGCGGATCCGTATCAACGGGCAGCCCATCAGTAAGGAGCTCTTCAGCAAGTACTTTTGGCTTGTGTACAACCGCCTGGAGGAGACCAAGGTGGGGGCGGCGGGGCTTGGGGGGGGTGCTCGCCTCCTTGGGGACCCACCCCCGGTGCCGGCTGGGGATACCCTGTGCCATCCCCTTACACCCGCGCTGCCTGGCAGGACCCAGCACATGCCAGCATGCCAGCATACTTCCGCTTCCTCACCATCATGGCCTTCCATGTCTTCCTGCAGGAGAAGGTAGGTGGTGGTGGCCTCCAGCTGTGATGGGGATGTCAGGTTGGTGGGGACCTTGGGGAGGCGGGGACATGGGGTCCAGCCCCAATTTGGGGCATAACTTGCATTGTTCAGGCTGTCATGGGCGTAAGTGGGGGTGCTGTGCCAGGTGGATGGTACCCCCACGAGTGGGGTGTGTGTTCAGGCATGGGTTGGGAGGGGTGGTGGCGGGGACCTGGCCCCACCGACATTTCCAAATCCATGGGGGCGCATGCTGCTCGTGGCCCTGTGATGGCTCCAGTGTCCCTGTGTCACCAGGTTGACCTAGCAGTGGTGGAAGTTGGCATTGGTGGCGCCTATGACTGCACTAACATCATCAGGTAGGAGCTGGTGGGCCTGAGCCTGTCCCCTGGGGCTGCCAGTGCCTGGTGTCCCCACAGCAGGGGGACAGCGGGGACACTGCCACACTGTGTCTCCAGGGCGCCGGTGGTGTGTGGGGTCTCCTCCCTGGGCATTGACCACACCAGCATCCTGGGTGACACCATGGAGAAGATCGCCTGGCAGAAGGGTGGCATTTTTAAGGTAGGGACACCCAGTCCTCGCCCCTTTTGTGGTTTCAGGGTGGCCCTGAGCAGCCCCATGGTCCTGAGCACCTCTGTCCTTCACAGCCTGGTGTGCCGGCGTTCACCGTGGCACAGCCGGAGCGGCCACTGGAGGTGCTGAGGGACCGAGCCCAGGAGCTGGAGGTGAGCTGGGTGGCAGGAGGGTGGTTGGGGGTACCCTGTGGCAGGGGGCTCAGCATTGTCTCCCTGCAGTGTCCCCTCTACCTCTGCCCAGAGTTGGACAACTTTGAGGGGGACCACCAGGTGCTGGAGCTGGGGCTGGCGGGTACCCACCAGCGCTCCAACGCCGCCCTGGCCTTGCAGCTGGCACGGACCTGGCTGCAGCGCCGCGGCTGCTGGGGTAAGGCATGGGGACAGGGACTGGAGGGTCAGACCCTGCCGTGGCCCCCAGGGTCTTAGCGGGGTGCCTGTCCCCCCAGGTCTTGGGGAGCTGAAGGAGGTGCCACCAGGTGCCGAGCTGGCGGGGAGGCCAGTGCCGCTGGCGCCTGCCTTTCGACCCACCGACGCCATGATCCAAGGTACAGTATGGCTGGGCCGGGACCACCCCCCACCATGTTGCAGGGCTCGGGGGGTGCTACGCTGGGCCCCCAGCCAGTGCTGTCTATGCTGGAGGGTGCATCCTGGCTGCCCACCCCACATTTCATGCCTGCGGGGCTCCTGGTGCTAGAGGAGATTGTGAGGGTCCCAGCTACGCCCTGTGCCCCCTTCCCCAGGCCTGCGGGACACAGAGTGGCTGGGCCGGACCCAGGTGCTACCCCGCGGCCCCGTGACATGGTACCTTGATGGAGCCCACACCACCAGCAGCATCCAGGCCTGTGTCCGCTGGTTCCGCCAGGCTGCCCTCAACCAGGACAAGCCCCATGAGTAAGGAGGGGATGTGAGGTGGGGGACACACGGCGGGGTGCAGTGGTGGTGCTGGGGGTCCCCGTGGGGCATGGGCCACCCGCCCTTTCTCCCTGCAGTGGCTCCGAGGTGCGCGTGCTGCTCTTCAATGTCACGGGGGACCGGGACACGGCGGCGCTGCTCAAGCTGCTGGTGGTGAGGTTTGGGGGGGATGTGGGGTGGGGGTGTCACTGGGCCCCAATGCCTACCTAGGTTCTCTGCCTGTGCTGGGACCCACTTTGCTGTGGGTGCAGGGAGCCACAAGGTGGAGCTGATGTCCTGTGCTGTCTGCCCACTCTGCTGGCCCTGGTTGTATCCCACCTCTGGTGCCCCCACAAGGGTCTCGCAGCCCCAGGTGCAGGGGGGGACTTTGATCACCCACTCTCTGGACCAAACCCACATAGCCCCACTGGTGTGGGACTGGTCCCAGTGGAAATCCCATGGGTGGGTCCTAAGGGCTCCCTCAGCACTTACCCCCCGTCTCCCCACAGCCCTGCCACTTCGACTATGCTGTCTTCTGCCCCAACTTCACAGAGGTGTCAATGGCTAGCAACATGGGTGAGTGCCAGGGAGCCGGGGTCTCCCCCGGTCCCCCATCCCTGACACCTCCCCGGCCCCCTCTAATCCCTGACCCCCATCCCCATCCTTCCTAGACCAGCAAAACTTCAATGTGACGCTGGAGAACGCCCTGACCCGCTGCCTGGAGAATCAGCGGACGTGGACCCGTCTGCTGGAGGAGAAGGGGGGGCAGGACCCCTGGCTCCCGGCACCACTGCGGGTGGGGGGGCTGCTGCAGCCAGCCCCTGCCCGAGGGACCCTCCTCCTGGTCCCCCCGGCCCCACGACCCCTCAATTCCCCAGCCCTCGTCTTCCCCTGCCTGGCCCAGGCACTGCGGTGGGTGGCACAGGGCCGGGACCCCCAGCTGGCAGCACCCACCGCCACAGGGGCTCACCCCCACCCTGCTGCCAGCAGTGGGGCCGTGCTGCTGCGGGAGGCGGCTGCTGTCCGTGTCCTGGTCACCGGCAGCCTGCACTTGGTTGGAGGGGTCCTCCGGCTACTTGACCCTACACTCTCCCAGTAATGGGCGGGGGACATGGCTTTGCATCTCTTTTTACTTGAAGCACCGGTTCTGCTCCCAGTGATGCTCGGAGGTGGCCAGGGGAGGTTGTGGGACCCCCCAAGCCATCCCAGTTCGGACCTTTTCACCCCAGTGCCTTTTGCCTGTGCCCCCTCAGGGGCACTGACCATGGGGGGGATGCTCCTGGCCCCCAGCTCACCCTGGTGAGACCAAGTGGGGGAGCCCTTGGGCTCTGGGGGGGCTGCCCTAGGCCGTGCCAGGGTCCTGGTGCCCAGTGGGGTGGCCAGTTCTGGGGGCAAAGTGAGTGAGAGCCCCAAGCTGCAGCAAGGCTCAGCATCAGTGTGTGACTAATTTAATGTAGGGAAGATTTTTATTATTATTAATAAGAGTTTGTAACTTGGTTGGGGAGCTGGGGGGGATGGTTTCTGCCCATTGCTCTGTGGTGGGGCGGCAGCCTCGCACCCCCTCCCCAATAAACTTCTTGCTGCTTCCAGTGGTGCCTGCTGCATTCTTGGGGGGATACGGGAGGGGTGCAGAGGTCACCCCAAGTGCTGAGGCATGTCCTAGGGACGCCCACTTTTGCCCCCCCCCCATTTGATGGGGAACCTTGTGGGGGTTTTGGCAATAGCTGCTCTCTCCACCTCCCTGGTGCACCCAGCAGCAGGGGACCCTGGGGGTGGTTGCAGGGTGCCCTCCTCCCACCCCCCACCCCACCCCCCCCGCAGCATTGGCTGTCCTCAGGGGGCCAAAGCATTCACTGAATGAGTAACGGAGGCCCCCCCGGGCTTGGCCTGAGATTTGGGGCAAAAAAACAGCTTAATGGGGCCAGGGTGGGTCCCCAAGTCTGACAGCCAGAGGCTGGGCGGGCTCCAGGGGTCCCAGGGAGGTCAAGCCATGCTGCTGGTGGAGCAGGGGGTGCTCTGGGTGCTGCCGATGCTGTGGTTGGTGCTGCTGCTCTCTGAGGCTGGCGCTGTGCTGGAAACTGGCTGCAGTTTGGAGATGGGACCTGGCTCATGCCACCCACCACAGGGCCGGGAGGAGAAACACCAAGGGGAAATCAGACTGAGGGCGGCTGGCAGTGGCCATGGCTTGTCCCCATGGGACCTTCTGGCCCCCACGCACGAACCCTCCCAGATCGCTCCCCAGCCAGCCCCTGAGTCCCCAGGATGGAGATAGGCTTGGGGAACCATGGTGGCACCAGGAACAGGAGGGAGGGCAGGTGATGGGGGGACACCAGGGCAGTAGGGGGGACCCTGGGGAGCTGTGGCTACCCTGAGTAGGGTTATTCCCCTCTGGCAGTGCCAGGAGGGCTGTACAGATGACGGTGATGCAGCAGCCTGGTCCCTGGATAACCTGGGGACCTTGGCCAGGGGACTTTGGGCCGGGGGGAATGTGTGTGCCCTCCCCTCCATCCTACCATGGCGGTCCCCAGGGGCAGTGGATACTCACGGGTGTGCGAGTAGATGTACCAGAGCCCAGCAGTGAGAAGCGCCCCGATCAGGAAGGCACCGAAGGTGATGCCCAGGACAGCAGCCAGCCCTAGCCCGCGGTCTGTGGGAGGACAAGGCTGTCAGCACTGCCATGCTGGGTGAGATCTCCCCACTCCCCACCCCCATTCCTCCACCAGCCCCCTCCCCTGCCCCAAACTCACTGTTGGGCGGCTGCCAGCCATCCTTCACCATCACCTCCAGGACCTTTTCAAAGATGGTGTCGTTCTGCAGAAGTGGAGGTTGGGGTGAGAAGGGGGGAGACTTGTACCCTGGCAGGGGGCACGGTCTGGGATCCCCCAGGCTCTTTGGGGACCAGCGATACTGCTCCTGGCTGGGCTCTGCCACCCGGCGATGCAGGACAAACCTGCCAGGCTGCCACCGCTGATGGTGGGGACCAGCATGGTGGCATCACAGGGTGGGGGGGGTGGGTGGTGCGACTCACACTGACCTGCAAGCCGGCCTTGCACTTGAGGGCGGCAGAGAAGGGGACACGCCCACTCTCGGGGATGGCGTAGGTGAAGCGGAAGCGCCAGACCTTCCTCCCGCGGCTGCTGGGGGGGCCCTCCAGCACGGCCACCCCCGCGCCATGGGCCTCGCCACCCTGCACCAGCAGCACCGGCTCCCGCCCCGGCGCCACCAGCCAGCACTCCTTCAGCTGCAGGTCGTCCGGGTGGTCCTCCCACCGCATGGACGCCTGCCATCGGGGGACACACACTGTCAGGGTCACCAGCCCGGGGATGGCTGGACTTCCCCCACCAGTCCAGGCACCGAGCCGGTGGTGGTACCTGCACAAAGGCCTCCTTGTTGACCTCCAGCTCCATCTGGGGCGCCTCGAAGGCAGCGGTGGGGAAGAGGCGCAGGAAGAGCTCCCGCGGGATCTTGCACTGGAAAGCCACCTGCAAGGGGGGATGCTGCTGAGCCCACCACCACCCCCTGGCACCCAGCCAGAAGTGGCACTGGCACCCTTCTCCCATGGCCCCACCCCCAGGACCACTGGGAAACCTGGTTCTTACCCGCACACTCTGGAGCGCTGTGCCCTTGGCCAGGTTGAGGATGAGCTGCGAGAAGGTGGGGAAGTTTGGGTCAGCCAGGTAGTAGTCCCTGTTGCTGGGGTCTGTTTTCCCCACTGGGATGGGGCCTACTGTGGAGTGGGATGGGGGTCCCACCCACACCCCCCTACCCCTCTGCCAGCACCCAGACACAGCAGCAGAGCTCAGCCCTGGGTTGTAGCAGGATGTTTCCAACCATGCAAAAGTAAGGCAGTCACAGTGGATAAGCCCCACCAGGCATCACTGAAGCCCCTATGGGGCATCAGTGGGGCTGGGGGCAGCACCCTGGATGTCTCCCCCCCCCACCTCATTGTTGGCATGGCCCCTGCCCTCCAGCGAGGTGCCACAGTGGTTGAGCGGGGTTTTCAGCATGAAGTGAGTGGCATTTTTCTCTGCCTGGCAGCTGATGTCCCGCAGGGTGATGTTCACCACGTCTTTGATGGGCTGGAAGAAAAGCACCTGGTGGTCACCCACTGGCTGGGGACAGCCCCATGCCACCCACCCCAAGCACCCAGAGCAGGATGCGACCCCCCGCAATGACGCTGGCAGGCATCAGGACCCCTACACCCTGCCTTACCTCCAGGTGGGATCTGGCAATGACAATCTCCATGGTTTCATCTGTGCACTTCCAGGGCTTGAGCATGAGCAGCAGTGAATGGGGCAGTGAGCTGGTGGTGGCGGCTGGGGGGGTGGGTGTCACAGGCACCCTCCTGACTGCCTCTGCAGGACAGGAAGGCACAAAGGGGGGGGGGGGGGCTGAGTGGGGGCAGCAGGACGCCCCCCATCCTGCCCAGTCCTGGGGTGCTAGGGGCCTCACCATGCTCCTGGATCTCCAGGCTGATGCGGGTGCTGGCGGGGATGGCAGAGTAGGAGGCGATGACACTGCAGTTCTTCTCGAACGCTTTGGCGACAAGGCCCCACTCTGTGTCAGGCAGGCGCTCCCCAGGGAGCAGCAGCGAGGAGATGGGCGCGATCTTGTAGTTCCCAGAGACCTACGGGGAGCAGGGGGCAGTGCAGCGGGGGGCTGAGCGGGGATGGGGACAGCTGGGGGTGCTCAAGGCAGGGATGGCTTCTGGGTTTGTCCCTGTTAGGAGGGCTTGCAGCGAGGGGGTTGCCACCTTCCCATGCCCAATGTCTCCAGATGCCCTCCTGCCACCCTCCCCATCTGCATCTCTTGGGCATCTGGCAGCCCCCATGGGGGGGCAGTGGGGACACACACATCCTGCTCAGCCCTACCAGGAACTGGATGTGGCAGTTGTTGACAGAGAGGGACCACGTGAGGTTAGCCCGGCTTTGCAGGATGAGGATCTGGTTGCTCATGGCTCTCTCGGGACAGCTCAGGGACAGGTTCACCTCTGTGATGGGGGAGCTGCAAAAACACAAGATTCCCCACCGCCCAGCATCAGCATCCCACACTGGCAGGTCCTGTACCCGCTTTGGGATGGGGGTGTGTGTGGTCTGCCTATGAGACAGCCCAACCCCTTGCTGAGCATCCCCAAGCATGTGCCACCACCTCTCCCACCACCTCTCCCACCGCCTATCCCACCACCTGTCCCATTGACCCCTCCACCCCCAGGGGTCCCACCGCCAGCACTGGGTCGTACCTGGGCTCGGGCTGCAGGCGGATGATGTGGGCGACTCTGGTGCTCTGGGCATCCCTGCGCGAGCAGCCCTTCACCCCATGGAAGAAGACCTCAGTCTCGAGGTGCAGCATGGCATCGAAGTGCTCCTGGGGGATGCAGTCTAGGGGGCTGCTGGCATCTGTGGAGGTGGGGGGAGGGTCACCCAAGCCAAACCAGGCTCAGTGAGCGGGGAGATGCTTGGGGCCAGGGGCATCGGTCCCCCTAGCATCTCCCCTGGGACTGTGCTTCACCCCAGCAGGTTGTCACCCTTTGGGAGCAGAAGGAGCATCGCTGCCTACTCCAGCCTCCGCCCAGCACCAGCCCCCAGCCCCACGCACCTTCTCCCAGGCGGAGCTGGACCCAGCGGGGGTCCCACAGCTCGCTGTAGGATGTGATGCCCCTGTAGGTGTCCTGAGCCCAGGCCAGCAGCTGCATGTCACCGGTGGCCGCAGGCACCTTGGGGCCCAGTGCTGTGGTGGTGTCTGGGCTGAGGCGGGCATCCTGCAGGGCAAGCAGCAGCCTGAGCCAGGGTTGGGGGGGACAAGGTGTGCCCATCCCCAGTGCCGGCTGGTGGTGGGAAAGTGTGGAAAGACTTTCCCCTGGTGTGAAGGATGTGGGTGTAAAGCTAAGCAAGGCTCCTGGGAGTCCCAGCTCCATCGTGGCTGCGGGTCACCCTGGATGAATGGGGGTTTCTGGGGCCACAGGCTGGGAGTGGTGTAGGCAGCCAGCAGCACACAGAGAGCTCGGCCCACTTTATTATTAGCCACAAACAAAGCAAGAGGTTTATTTTGCTAACAAAGCGCCCAGCCCCGGCTCAGCTCACTGGAGCCAAACCCCATCCCTGACCTTCCTCCCGCCGGCTGGAGGAAACGGGAGCTTTTTCCAGCCCTATGCGTCATTCCCTGCCCGGCCAGCCCCGTGCTTAGTGCCGCCAGCAGTGGCCAGGCGCGCCCCCTCCTCCCTGGGGCACTATGAGCACCATCTCCAGGGATGGGGGGCACCATTCTCTTCCAGGGACACCCTCCCAAACATCTCTGGGGATGGCCCCAGCCCTGCTGTCTGCCAGCGTTGCTCCTGGCACAGGGCTGAGACACTCACAGTGCGGATGAGCAGGTCCGGGCACTGGGAGGTGATGGTGGCTGAGCAGTGGGAGCACAGGAGGACAAGCACGGCCGGCCGGGAGCAGCCACCAGCTCGTGGTGTGATGGACACCTTCAGTGGGAAAGCAGATACCTGGAGGGGTGGAATGGGAGAGTGTCATCACCACAGCCAGCGAGACCCAATCGCTGTCACCTCCCTAGCTGCTCCCTGGCCACCCCACTTGTTCCCAGAGTCAGAGGCAGCAGGGAGAGCCCTCGGGCTGCCCCTGAGCACAAACCAGGCAGGAGACAGCTGTGGCTGGGTTTAGGGGGCAGGCTGCGGGATGCAGAGATGCCACGTGGATATGTACCCAAACCAGGGGAGGAAACACCCCCTGGCTTCCCCAAGCAAGGAACCTGGGCATCCTCACCTTGGGGACAGTGGCATCCCCACACTGCAGCCCAGAGCACCCCCATACTGGGGTCTAGGCAGCCCCCTTGGGGACTGGGTCATCCTTGCATCTCACAACTGGGTAACCTCTGCACTGGGCACCAGGGTGTCACCCCACTGTGGACTGGGGTGTCCCCACACCAGAGACTGGCATGTCCCCACACTGGGGACTGGGGCATCCCCACACCGGCGACCAGAGCATCCTCACATCGAGGGCTGGAGCATTCCCCACACTGGAGCCAGGGCATCCCCACTGTAGGTAGCAGGGTGTCCCGCACTGAAGACTGGAGCATCCCTACCCTGGGCATCGGGACATCCCCCTGTGGGTTTCCCAGCCCCATCCCAGCACTGTGCTGCTGCTTGGACCGGCAGCACAAGTATGGAGGAATGCTGGGGGCACAGTGGTAGCACACAACGCTCCCTGTGGCTGGCACTGCCTGGCGGCCTCCAGCCGGAAACCTGGACGGGGAAGCCGAAATGCCAGGTGCTAAGTTTGGCAATTGTTGCCTGAATCACTGCTTGCAAAGTGCTGAGCCAGGTGGCAGGCAGGGAAAACCAGCCAGGGACCAGGGGGGTGGAGGCAGCCACCAGCGCTGGGCACGGGGCCGGCGGGACAGGGCCATGGGCATCCCGGCCTGGCTGTGGCCCCATGGCAAGCGTGGGTGGCCGGGGACCCCGGGTGGCCCCGGGCGTCGAGGAGGAGCCGGCGGCTGTTTTTCCTGCCGCGTGTTTTGCGGCGCTCCATTGTTCAGCTGCGCGAGCGGTGGGAGCCTCGTCACTGCCCCGCCGCCGCCTTTCAGGTTTTTTTTCTTTTTCTTTTTCTTTTTTTTTTTTTTTGCATCGTGGGGATCTGCTTATAGAAAGTGGCTTCCAGTAATTCTTCTATAAGTGGAGCCACGTCCCTGCCCGGCTCCCCCTGCACGCCACAGGGCTTGGTGCTGCAGCCGTGACATCAGTGCGTGTCTCCTGCCACTGCTGGTGACAACCCTGGGGCACCCCCAGCCCTGATGTTTATCCATGTACTGGGGTGCCAGGACCCTGTCACACTGGGCTGAGGCAGAAGGGCCCTTGCAAAACCCACCCTCCCCAGTGGTTCCCGGCATGACTCCCACCTCCCCCTGAAAAGCAGAACTGGGAGAGCTGGGAGGTGACGGCGGGGGCAGTGTGGCGCCGGGCAGCCCAGGGCTGGGCCAAAATCGGGTGTTGGGTTTGCCGGGGCCCAGCTAGCATGAGGGAAGCTGGGCTGTCCTGCAGAGCAGCCGTGCAAACCTATGTGCTGGTGCAAACCCACCCAACAATGCCAACTGGTACCAGCACCAGCTGGGGATGCATCCCCATCCCTGTGCCTGTCCTCGCCTGAAAGATGCCTGGGGCACCCTCAATGCGGTTATTGTCCCTTGGCAGGCTGGGCCAACACTGGCAGCCAGGTTTCCGCTTGCTTGGCCGCCTTCAACTGATGTGCTTCCCTCCATCCTTCCTTCCATTACTTGCATCCCTCCCTCCCTGGTGTGGTCCCCATTGGGTGCCCAAGGCTCTGTCCTGCTCTTAAGCTGTAACCAGGCTACCTCCCCAGGGAAGTAGGGGTTCCTGGGACATGCTGTACAGGGACAGCCCTGGCACCATGGGCTGTTAGAGGAGTTGCCTCTAAAGACTTTAAATTCCTGTTGGCGCAAGAGATACCCGCAGCTGTGCTGGGAGGGGAAGCTCAGCGAAGGCGCCGTGGAAGAGGTTAATTTGGGTCCTCTCACTGCGCCTGAGTTAGAGGAAATGGTTTCGACAGTTGGGACACCCTGCCTGGGGGGCCAGTGCCGGGGTGACAGTGCCAGGACACCACTCACTCACCTTGGACCACTTAACACTGAGGACATGGACTTCATGGCTGGTGCCCATGGAGCCACTGCTGACACAGCCCCGTGGCACCATGCTGGTGGCATACGACAGGGTGATGGGTGGCTCCTCCGTCACTGGCTGCAGGTCGCAGCCTTCGGCTCTCCCGGGGTCTGGGTGGAAAACAAGAGACTGTCAGTCCCTGCCGCACAGACGTGGGGTGACATGACATGGGAAGGAGCTGCATTGCAACGCCAGCCCCGGCGCCGGCCCGTGCCCCCGGCATGGCGTCACCACGGCCCCACCGCCGGCACAGAGCCCACGGGACCATCTGCTACGTGTTTGCTCGAGGCTCGTCTGCCGCCGCTGGCCCCCAGCGCAATCACGTTAATGACCCGCGGATCCGGGCTGGAAAAAATCTGCTGTCCTTGCTCGGCACTGCCGCGTGCCAAAACTCGCGCCCGGCTGCCCCGAACGCTCGGGCAGTGGCGGAAGCCCCCCCGCATCCCCCATGCCTCAGGAAAGCGGGAAGCTCAGGTATCGAAATGGCTGTAAAGCTCATCCTCCGCGGGCGCCGAGGCGTGAGCTTCGCCCCATCCCAAACCCCCCGCGCAGCACACGAGCGAGCGGGGCCGGCAGGCGGCTGCCAAGGGAAATCCTGAATGCAAACAGCCGTTTGAAGGCCTGATCCTGTAAATCCCCGTTTGCCTCAGACATTTCCTCTGCCCCAGGCAGCCCTGCTGCGGCCGGGCTGTCCTCAAGCTGGCCCCTGTGCCGGGAGGTGTCCTGGGGACCTGCTTGCACCCATGGACGCCCCTTTGAAAGGCGCTGGGCAGGACGGAGCCCCACAGCCATGGTTGGGGGTTCCCCATGGATAAACGGTGCCTGGGGCACTGTGTTTCCTTTGGAGATGGCCACTGAGCTCCATCCCATCCTGTACCGTCCTTTTCCATCCCTGGTGGCCCCAGCCACCAGGCTGGGAGGTGACTGGACCCCATGCCAGGGCCACCCAGACACCCCTGTGGGGACCGGGGCCAGATGGCATGATGCTCTGGGCATCAAGGCTTCAGGATCTGGCAGCTGACAAAGGGCCACCCATGCCAAGTTGTGCCCATCACGGCATCTCCCTGGCCCATGTCTCACTGTTGTGGTGGCATGGCCATGGCAGTGGGGGTCACAGCACAGACCCCCGTGGTGACGCTGCCACAGGCCCACCTATTGTCCGGCGCTTCCTCCCCCCGGCGCGACAGCCGCGCGGCCGGCAGCATCGGGAGGAAGATAAACAGCCGCTTATCTGGGCGCCGCAGGCTGCGTCCCTCTTCCCCTCCACTACTGCCCTGACAGCACCAGGCATGGCCGCATGGCCCCTGGCATCACCAGGCAGAGGATGGGCAGCTCATCACACCTCTGGCAGCATCCTGCAGAGGGTCAGGCAGGGCCAGGGGGCTGTGGCTGGGCTCACCCCTGGCACAGGGCAGGGGTGCCAGGGGAGAGGATGTGGGGCAGCGGTGCCAGCCGGGCACCGTCAGCCCCTGGGGAAGGCAGCGGGCTCCAGCATTATGTCAGCATCAGATAAGGGGGCTCAGCTGGGCCGCCCAGGCCCATCAGATAAGGGCACTGTTATTTTTGTACTCCGGGAAAGGGAAAAAAAATAAAAAGGAAGAAAGAAAGAAAATCCACTTTATGTTTTTCCAGCCGCCCGCCGCCTTCTTCACTCTGGCATGGCCGAGACCAGGGAGCAGGGAAGGTGCCGCCTCGGCTCCCCAGCAGGTCAGGGGCTGGGGGGGGGCGATGCCTGGCTTTTTGGGAGCAGATCAAAGGCCCGGGTGGAAAGCAACACCCAGGGGTGCCAGGCTGGGGGATGTGGGGCCAGAGTGGCTCTGGCAGTGCAGGATGGCCCATGGGACAGGCAGCGCCACACTGGCATCCCAGCATCCAGCTGTGCTGCCTCAGAACTTGTGTAACGAGCTCGCCACTCTCAGCTTGGGTCAGGAATGGAGATGGACCCTGTGCTGCAAACTTGTGGGGGGGTTGTGACCCCTCTGAGCCACTGCTGGCTGTTGTATCATGCGGAGGTGGCTTCGGGGCTCAGATAATGGGGCAGATGGGACCAGGCTTTGGGGCTGACACAGGCCATGTCATTCCTGCCCGTCTAAGTCAACTGGGTGCCGAGCAGGGATCCCCATCCCCAGGGATGGGAGGGGACAACGCAGCACCGTGCTCACCCCATGGGAGCAGCAGCAGTCCCTGCCAGGGGAGCACAAAGCCCCCTGCCCCTGGAAGCCTGCCCATGCCTGTGAAGCCCCCTGGCACTGTGCCCGCCATGGGCACCCCCAGCCCCGCGGGTCCCTGCAGGGGAGAGACAGCAGCCAGACCGGACGTGGTCTCTGTGGCACAGCTAGGCAGGACAGGGACCATATAGCACAGCTACATAGGACAGGGGCGATATAGCACAGCTGCATAGGCTGGGGATGGTATGGCATAGATGAATAGGACATGGTCTATATGGAAGAGCTACACAGGGCAGGGACCATACAGGCACAGTCATATACAACAGGAACTGTATAGCTCAGCCACATAGGACAGGGTGTTCATTGCAGTTCCGTAGGACAGGGACCATATGGCACAGCTACATTGGCTCGGGACTCTGTAGCACAGTTAGGATGAGGACTGCATTACACATCTACATAGGACAGGGACAGTATGGCATAGCTGTGTAGGATGGGGACCTTATAGCACAGCTAAATAAGGCAGGGACCATATGGCACAGCTACTCAGGATGGGGACCATATGGCATAGCTACACAGGACTCAGCCCGTATAGCACACCCATGTAGGAGGGAGACTGTATGGGACAAATACAAAGGACACAGACTGTACAGCACAGCTACATAGGACAGAGATGACATTGCACAGCTGTGTAGGACGGGGACCAAATGGCAGAGCTATGTGAAACAGGGACTTTCACCACAGATTGGGAGGACAGGGCCTCTGTGGCACAACTACATAGGGCGCAGCCCATATGGTACAGCTATAGGATGGGGACTGTACAGCACAGCTATAGAAGACACAAACCTTTTGGCACAGCTATAGGATGGGGACTGTATGGCACAGCTATAGAAGACAAACCTTTTGGCACAGCCATAGAACGGGGACTGTACGGCACAGCTACGGAGGGCATGGACCTCGTGGCACAGCTATAGGATGGGGACTGTTTTGCACAGCTAGATAGGACACAGACCTTACTGTACATCCATGTAGGGTGGGGACTGCACAGCACAGCCATAGGTTGGGGACTGTATGGCACAGCTATGGGTGACATGGCCCGTATGGCTCAGCCTCACTGGACAGGGACCACAACCTGGCACAGCTACCGGGCACTGACCAGGGGGTGACAGAAGGTGGGGAGGCCTGGCAGCAGGGACACCCCAGCAGCACCGACCAACGCTGGTCCCTGAGATGGCCAGGAGGGACCAACCCAGCTGGGACACGCAGTGCCGCCGGCCTCCCTGGGCTGCCGCTGCCTTCCCAGTTCCCTTTCCCTCTGCTGGCAGGTCATGTCCCCATGTTCCCCAGCTACCTGCCCTCCATCTGTCACGGGTGTCCCTGGGCATGTCTCCCCTTGAAATTCCCCCCCTGTAGCTTCGCAGGGACCTGGGCGGGGGCTTTAGTGGTTCCCTGACCAACTGCCAGAGGCGGATGAATCCCCAGCTCCGTCTCCATGGCCCATGTAGGGCTTTACAGGGTTTTTCCCACTCCTTGCCCCCGGCTCCTGGTCAACCCGCACACCCCACAGCACCGGGAGGCCATGGAAGGCACCAGAGACCCGCCAAGTGCCGTCACCTCGGTCAGGGTGCAACAGCGGCGCCTTCGACAACCCCAGCCCTGGTGACGCAGCCTGGATTTCGGGGGTCCTGGGAAGCGTCAGGGCTGCGCTGTGTGTGTGTCCCCCCGGGGTCCTTCCCCAGCCCCGGGGCTCTCCCCCAACACCTTCTCTCCCGGGGTGGGGTGGGGGCGGTCCCGGGGCGGGGGTGGCACAGCCGGGACCCCTTCGGCCATGGACCCGCTGCCCCCTGGGGAGCCAGAGCACCACCCTCCCCAAGCCCGGTCCGCTCCGGGACGGAACCACCGGCGGGTCCCGCAGGCGGTGCCGTCCCGGGTCTCCCATCCCGGAGGTCCCATCCCCGGGGTCCCACGCCGGGGGTGCCCCCCCAAGCCCACTCACCCGGGCGGCCGAGCAGAGCCAGCAGCAGGGGCAGGAGCGGGGCGGCGCGGGGGGCCATGTCCGCCTGCGGCCGCTCCCCGGGAGCCAGCGCCGAGTGCCGGGCGGCAGCGGGAGCAGGAAACCGACTCCCTTCGGAGGAGGGTCCGCGGGCGGCGCGGCTCCGCGCCGGGAGGAAATGCCGCTGGCGGCGCTGGGGCCGTGCCGGCGGCGGGGGGGCGGCAGCTGCCCGCAACGAGGGGCGGAGAAGGGGGGAACCCCCCCACGCCGGGAGGCGCCGTGCCTCAGTTTCCCCACAGCGCGGTGCGGGGCATCACCTCCGGAGGGGTGCGCTGGGAGCGCCCCGAGCACTGGCGGGGGGCACAGGGACACGGGGTGGGTGGCCCCAGGGACCCTCCTGGGCTGGCACTGGTGAGCCGAGGGGTGGAACACAGGGGTTTGGAATTGCTCAGGTGCGCTGTGCCCCCCCCCCCCCCCCCCCCTCAATCCACCAACATATTCCGCTGTAGCACAGCCAGCACAGCGAGGAGGGGCTGTCCCACGGCAATGGGGACGGGGCAGCCCCAGGCGATGGGGACAGGGCCTGCCCCACGGCACCCTGACACACAGCCCACATCGCTCCCTGCCAGCACCCCGGCAGGGTCACCGTGTCCCAGGCCCGTGACTGCCCCGTGGCCCTGGATGCCCACTCTGAGGCCATGGGCAGATGGAGGGCCCCAAGACACAGCTGCCTGCCTTGTCTGTACCTGTGGCCAGGCCACAGCCGGGGACTGCCTGGACACACCTGCCTGGCAGGTGGGTTTGGGGTTGAGATGTCCCCCAGGAGAGGCCTGCCTGGGTGAGGGGATCACAGCAAAGCACCACCAAGGTGGGAGACGTAACATGGCTGGGGGCACCCAGGGGACCACTCCTGCACCCCTGCCCCATTCTTCCCACATGTGCCAGCAGATGCTGCCTGAGGTAAGAGCCCTCACACAGCCAACAGTGGGGCTGAGAGCCAGAAGCCCCGTGCCTGGGGTGGGCACAGGCCCCCAGGGATGGCCTCTATCCTAAGCCATGGCCATGGACAGGGGGGTGGTGTAGGGACCTGCCAGGGAAACCAGCAGGCCCTGTCCCCACTAGCCAGGATGTCCCCGGAGATGTCCCTGACCCTGGGGAGAGCAGCAGACATCTCCCATGACAGTGCACTGCCATCTCCTGGGGATCATGGGGACGGGTGCTCACCCAAGGATGGGACAGGGCTGGGGACTAGGACCAGGCACAGGCAATCCTGCCCTCCTGCACCCCTCTTCCCGCAGTGACATCGCCAGGTGATGAGCAAGAGACCCTCAGTGATGGGCCCTGGGATGGTGGTGGCTGCAGGGTGACAGATGGGAGGGTGGCTGTAACTGCAGGGTGGCCATGCGTGCAGCCCCATGTGCCCCATTCAACCCCAGCACAGTATCTTTCCCCACCCCGTGGCTTACTGGGCAGCCTTGGGCTTTCCAGCCAGAGGAAAAGCATCTAAAAAAACATCACCAAGCACCCAGGGGCCATGCTGGGGAGGAGGACAGGGTGCCTGGTCCCACTGGACACCATGGAATGCCCCCTCCCGGCCCCACCACCCTGCTCACCACCTGGGGAAACTGAGGTACACTCACAGCGCACCCAAAGAGGGCTGGAGGCACAAGGGAGACAGGTCATTCTGCTCTTTGCTGCAGAGCTTTAGGCTGCAGCATCCCAAACTGCCCATCCCTCCTGTCCCCTCATCCCCACTGGCACAAAGCAGACACCCGCCAGCCCCAGCCCCAGCCCCAGCTCAGCTGTGCTGGCAGCACCCCAGCTCCAGCTGGATGGTCGCATCGCTCCCGGCTGGCTGCCTCCCCGCAGTGCCCCGGGCTCTGCTGGTGGCTCCATTGCCCCCCAGACACAGGGCTGACATTGGAGCCTGGAGTGTTTGGGTTTTCTTCTTGGGGATTTTTGTTTTTTCCTTGCTTGCTTCCTTCCTCGGCTCTGGCCCCATGGCCTCGGCTGCCCCCAGTGCTGCCGCCTCCCCCAACCCCCCCAGCCCCCTGGCTCTGTGCCCAGCTCCCAGCAGCCCAAAAGCCAGTGGTTGGGGGCCCTGCTGGGGCTGCGGCTCTGCTGCCTCCTGCCCTCACTGTGGCTAAATAAACCCCAGCCCCAAGCCCCACTGCAGCCCCTCTGCTGTAGCATCATGCCTAGGCAGCTCTGCAGGTACTGGGGAGCCCCCAACTCCCCATCTCCCATACCAGCACCAACTGGCTGTCCGCTGGGGCCCTGCATCTCACCCCCATGAGGATCCCCACCCTGTCCCCCACCCACAAGCACACCCAGTCTGGTGGCTAGGCTCAGCTGGGTGGCCCCAGCACATCCTTCTCCCCTGGGGACAGGGCTGCATCCAGGCAGAGAGGCGGCACTGATGGCAGTCGGTGCCCAGGCAGAGTGGGGAAGGGGGCACCCTGTTCTGGAGTGTTCAGCCACCCCAAAACCTGCCACTGCAGCCCCCAGATACCCCAAAAACCCCTGAGAGCCAAAAGAAACAAGGAAATGTTGAGGCATAAAAGTGGTGGAAATCCCCATCCTGGCATGGCTGGGCCCATGGCAGGGTCTGCATCTGGCTGCCCCCAGCCCCTGGCAGCCTGCAGGAGGGCTGGAGGGAGGGGATGCACGTGCAGGGTACGTCTCAGATGCTGCCTGCCTCTCTGGGGGCACACGCCTAGAGCACAAGGGGGTTCAGCAAGGGGGACGGGATTGGGGTGAGCGGGACCGGCTGCAGGATGCAGCCGCAGGCTCCCTGCAGGCTGTGGATTGGGAAGCTGGGGCGAGCAGCTGGGATGCTCCCTCCCTTCCTTCGAGCGCAGCATCCCACTGCCCGGGTGGGATAAACACCCGCTTCCTGCCCTTAATCAGCTCCAGCGGGGCTGGGGGGGGGACGGGGGGGGGGAAAAAATATCTCTGGAAAGAAAAACTCATTTCCTGCGACAGAAGAAAAAGATAAAGTCTGGGCTCATTAAAGTGAACTTTACTGGGGAGAGACGGGAAAGAGCCAAACACAATGTCCTTGAAATTTCCTCCGCACGGCTCCGTCCACGAAAACAGGATAAAGCCGCTTCCGCTGTCTCTGCCGGAGCACGCCGGGGCGGGGGGAGCAGGGCTGGGGGCTCGGCTACAGGCTGTCGAGGTGCGAGCAGACCTGCTGGAAAACCTCCTCCACGGAGCCCTCGGCATTGAGCTGGGTGCAGAGGGGTTAGCTGGGGGGGGGTCACCTGAGGGGGTGACGTGACAGGAGCTCTTCCAGGGATGGATTTTGGCCATGGGCCGAGAAATTGGGGCCAATTTTGGGCAAAGGGGTGTGGGACCATCCTTGGAGTGGGTCTCTGTGTCAGGAACTGGAGGGTCCGGCTGGCTCCAAGGGGTCAAGCCCACCCCAAACAGCTAGAATTGAGTTTTATCCCTTTCCCTCATCATCCTCATCCATCACTTCCCCTCGCCTGGGACCACAGGCACCACAGGCCGTGGATGGAGAATGTTGGCATTGGCCACATCCCTCCTTACCTGGCGGACAATGCCTCTGCTCTTGTAGAAGGCGATGACAGGCTCGGTGGCCTTGTAGTAGGTCTCCAAACGCTTCTTGATGGTTTCCTCGTTGTCGTCCACCCGCCCGCTGGTCTCACCTCGCTTCAGCAGGCGCTTCACCATTGTCTCCTTCCCTGCATCCACGTAGAGCAGCAGCGTGGGGGGGGCGATCTGTGGGCAGGGGGGACATGATTGTCACCATGCCAAACTGGCATGGGTCTGGTTTGGTTTGGGGAGATGGTGGTGGTGAGTATGGGGGTCACAAATGTCCCCACGCCATCCTCTGCCTCCTGATGCATAGGTCCGGTGTCGCAGTGGCCCCCAGACCCACGCAGAGGGAGGCACAGGGACACCGTGGCCAAGCCCTGGCTCTCTGCCATCACCATGGAGGATGCCAGCATCCTCTTTCAGCCTGAGGACACCCTGGAGAGATGCCCTCCCCACTGTACCCTGGGCACAGGCTGTCCCCAAGGCAGGGGGACCTGCTGGCTTGAATGGTGCCCAGTTTAGACCCTGTTGGGTTGGGATCATTGCTGGGATGGGGAGGCTGGGCTGCTGCTGGCACCATGGAGACCCTCTGTGTGGGTGGCAAGGCACGGCACCAGCCCTCACCTTCTTCTCAAACTCCTCTCCCTGCTTCACCTCGCGGGGGTAGCCGTCGATGAGGAAGCCCTTGGACACGTCCGCTTTGGCCACCATGGCATCCCGCAGCATGTCCAGCACCGTGTCCTGGGGAGAGGGGACAATGCTGCCAGGGGTGATATGGGACTTCACGCCCCACCCCCCAGCACCCAATGCCTCCAATCCCTCCGGCAACCCGCCCCGGGGTGGCAGGGATGGAGGTGCCGCTGGGCCACGTGCCGCCCATCACTGTGGTATCTGGTGTCCCCACAGGCACCCCTGCCTGCATGCCCCACCATGCCACAGCCAGTGGCCTGTGTTGACTCACCAGGGGCACCAGCTCGCCCTTCTCCATGATGGCCTGCAGCTTCTTGCCCCGCTCCGAGCCTGAGCTGACCTCTGCCCGCAGCAAGTCCCCCGTGGAGAGGTGGGTGTAGCCATACTTCTGCACAATCTTCTCACACTGGGTCCCTTTCCCCGAACCGGGGCCGCCTGCAAGTCACACAAGGGCCACACGTGCCCCAAGCCACAGGTAAGGAGCTGGAGTGGTACATGGAAGCAGCAGCACAGACACACAGGAGTCCCCAGAGCCTGGGGACAGCATCCCCAAGCCCAGCACCAGAAGGATGGGAAGAGCTGCTCCCACTGGCAATTGGCATGCAGGCACTACCACTCTGATGGCACCCAGGACACCACCACCACCCCATCAGCACCTGCCTCAATGGCATCCAGGGGTATCACAACCCCACTGGCACCCAGGACATCACTCCCCAGGTGTTTGCTGTCACATCACCCCACACGCTGCTACCCCATGCCCAGCCAGAGGTGCTCTCCTGTTCCCAGCACACCCCACCATGGCCTTGAGGAGCCACGCTGGAGGCACAGCCACCCCACAGCGCCTGGGGACAGCTGAGATCCCACAGCCTCAGCCTCCAGCCCTGGCTCCAGCTGCTCCCTGCAGCACCCCAACCCTGGAGGTGCAGGGGGACCGGGCTGCACTGCGGCCTTGACCCCAGGCAGCAGCAGGACCCGGACACCAACTTACCCACCACGAAGATGATTTTGTGGTGCTTGAGTTTTTCTGGAGAAGAGAAAAAAAAAAATTATCAAAAGGCAGAAGGCCTGTCAGGGAGTGAGGTGGCCCCGGGGGATGCCAGACCCAGGGCAGGCATCCCTGGGGATGGAGGGGACCCACCCCAGGCCCCTGGGGGATAAAGGCAAAGTGGGAAGCAGCCACGTGTCCCTTTCGTCCTCATCACCTGGGCAGGTTGGGACGGCCGGGTTGGACATGGCTGAGCACAAAGACCCCATGGCGCCTCGGCCATGGGGCTGGAATCCCACTGCTGCGCCGTGTCCCGGAGACGGTCACTGTCCACAGCTCCACTGGGGGTGGGCCCCTGCAGCCGGCTTGTCACCCCAGCGGGCTAATGGGGGCTGCGGCAGGGTCAGCTTGGCACGACCACCTCGAGCACCTGGTGCAACCCCCGGCAGTCCCTGAACCCCAGCATTGGTCCCTGGCGCTGGTGGCGGACGTGCAGGTGGCATGAACCACCCTGTCCCCTGCTGAGCACCCAGGCGCAGGGTCCTGCGCCACCTGCAGGATCTGGCCCAACCACAGTGCGAGGCGATGCCAGGGTACAGTGCCGCGGGGGGGAGACAGAACTAAAAATAAAGCCGAGCTGCTCTGGGGCCGCTCTCTCATCTCCTGATTACAGCCGGCTGAAATTTCAACTCCTCTGGCATCCAGCGATCCCTGGGGCTGGGGCTGGAGCTAAGTGCCTGCGGGGGACTGAGGGGATGTGAGGGTCTGGAGGGATGTGGGGGACAGACGGAGGGGAGGGAAGTATGGGGGGACATAGGGGAGGGATGAAAGGGGGATGGAGGAGAAGGATGCAAAGGTGACCAAGGGGATGGGTGCAAGGGACAAATGGGATGGATGCAAAGGGGACCGAGCAGATGTGTGTAAAGGGGATGGATGCAGGGGGGATGGATACAAGGGGGGACGAGGGGACGCAGGGGGAATGGATGTGGGGGGGACGAGGGAACGCAGGGGGGTGCTGGATGCAGAAGGGGGATGAGAGGATGCGAGGGGATGATGGCTGCAGAGGCGGGACGAGGGGGTGCAAGGGGGATGGCGGATGCAGGGACGAGGGGATGGATGCAAAGGGGACTGATGGGATGGATGCAAAGCAGATGTATGCGGGGGGCCAGATGTAAGGCAGACAGAACACTCACCTGTCGACATGCTGCTGCGGTCCAGGCACAGGAGCACTTCAGGCTGTGAGGAAAGAAGAGCAGGATGAACAACTCAGCATGGTAGGGACACAGGGGTCCCCAAGGCTGCGGTCTGGGGGACAACGGCTCTCCCTTCCCTGCCATGGTGGTGACCAGCTCCATAGCCAAGCTGGGGGTTGGGTCTTCCACCCTGCCAACAGCCTGACCCCTGGCTTCAGCTTAAAATAGGGACCTGGGGACCTCTGTTCCCACGGCCATCACCTGTCTGGCTCCCAGCAGCCACACACCCCATCCGGCTGTGGTGAGGGTTTCCCCATGCCGGGTGACGCATGGTGACGTTACCGGCTTCCTCCCCTGCTCTGACCACATCCCCGTGCCTGGGGAGCCACCTGACAGGCAGAAACCAGCTTGGGTTGATCAGTGTCACCAGGACAACGAGTGGTGGAGGGAGCATCCCCCCAGCTCCCCACAGGCTGTTTTTTTTCAGGGGTGCCCTAAGGGGGGGCTTGCAGCACCCCATTGCACCCCCATCACCTTGGGGGGGGATTTGGCCACCCAACCTGCCCGCACCCAGCCCTGCAGCACCTGACCTGCTTGGCCATAGCATGTCACCCCAAACCGGCTGGACAGGATGCTGGGATGGGGCATCCCGCAGCCAAAGGAGCCGGCGGGCGCTGACGAGGTCGTGTTACAGCCCGGAAAGGGCAGAGGCTAAGTATGGCTGGGCTGAAACCAGCACCGGGTCACGTCCCACCTGCGCTGCAGGGCCAAAGCGCTGGGATGGCCCCTGAGGGGCCTGGGTAGGGCTGGGAGGGTGCAGGACCCTGGGGTCACTAATCGTGGTGGGTGCCGAGACCCAGGACTGCTGGCATTGACCTCGGCAGAGCCACAGGGTGCTGAGGGCAGCCCTGACCCTCGGTGTGGGCTTGGGGCCTGATCCAGCACAGCACTGGACCCATGGGTGCAGGGTGAGGGCGATGTGGGGGTGCCTGGTCCTGAGGAAATGGGGATGGGGTGCTGATCAGGGACCGCAGCAGGTCGAGGCTGAGGGGGGTGCAGTGTGGCCCTGGACTCCCCAACAAAGGCCATCGTGGGATGCACTTCAGGGTGCTCCCACCAATCTCGCCCCAGCCCTGGGACCCCAGGCCTGGGCTGCTCCAGCACCCCTGCAATGGCTCCAGCACCCCATGCAAGACCCCCAGTATCCCCTGCAATGGCTCAGGACCCCTGCAATAGCTCCAGCACTGCATGCAAGCCCCCCAGTATCCCTTGCAATGGCTCCAGCACTCCTGCAATGGCTCCAGCACCCCATGCAAGCCCCCCAGTATCCCCTGCAATGGTTCCAGCGCCTATGCAGGTGTCTCAGCACCCGCATCCCCAGCACCCCATGCAACCCCCTCGGCATCCCCTGCAATACACCCCCCGTTCCCAGCCGGTGCTGCCAGCCCCCCCGGAGGCAGGGACGAGCCGGGGCAGCACCGGCGGGCACCGGCACCCCGCCACGAGCCCCCCCAAAGCCCGCTGCCGCAGTGACACCTCCCCTCAAGGCCGGGCGGGGCTGCGGCAAGGGGACCCCCCCGGGGCGGGGGCCGGGGGGACACTGACCTCTGGGCGGGGGCCGGGCAGCTGCCTGCTGTCCTGCCTGCTCTCCTGCCCGGCTATTTTTACCGCTATATATAGATCGCTGGCGCCGCGGTGCACGCTGGGAGCGGGGCCGCTGCCGCCCGGCGGGCAGGGGACGGGCAGCTGGGGGGGGGGGGGCACGACACGCTGCCCCCGTGGCGCCGGTCCCCCCTGTGCCGGCCTGGCGGGGCGGGGCGGGGCGGCCGGGGGAAGGGCTGCGGTTAACCCCGGCACGGCCGAGGGGTGGCGACCCCCCCCCCCCACCCGGGCCGGGGGCTGCGCTGCACCAGCCCCCCCCGTGCCTCAGTTTCCCCGCCTGCGAGGGAGGGGAGGAAGCCTCCACGCTGCTGGAATTGGGGTCCCTGAGACATCCCCAGGGCTCCCCGTGCCTCTGTCTCCTGCACCTCCACCCCCAGCCCCTCGGAAGGGATGGCTGTCCCCATCCCTGTCCCCATGCCCCCATCCACCTGCAGCACCCCGACCCTGCCAACCCCGGGAGATACATAAAGCCCTGGGGGTGCAGTGCCCTTACCTGCCTTTCCTCCTCCTCTATGGCTGCAGAAGCCCTGCCCCAAGGCCCTGTCACCCCAGGGCAGCAGGGTGGGGGTGACATGAGTTCAGGAGGTCTCAGCTGCCACCCACTCTAGGGCAGGCACTTGGGGAATGGCTCACAGCTGGGGTCCACTGGCTGCTGGACACACCTTTCCCCTTCCCACACCCTCCCGAGTACCCAGGGGCAGCACCGCTGTGGGCTAAGGGTCCTGAGACTCCCTGCTGTGGCACCTCCAGCACCTGCTGCCCAGCCCCAAAAACCCAGCCCGGAGCCAGGGCCCAAGGCAACAGACTGCAGCAATATTTATTCCTGTACAAACCATTACAAAACGCGGGTGCCCCACAGCCCCCTCACTCAGGCAGTGAGTCCCCCAAAGACCCAGCCACAACAGGGATGGACCACAGCCAGAGGGAAACTGAGGCACAGAGCCCTGCCAGGGCTCAGTACCTAAACACGCTGTATTTAGCTATTTTCCCCAAACCCACTTCTCCGCTGCTGAAAAATTAGTAACAAAATTCACCCCCAGACACAGGTTGCAAGGGGCACTGCCAGCCCCCTGCTACGTGCCCAATTCTAAATAGTTTGTAAGTGGTTAATAAATGACGAGGATGCAGGCACCGGCTGCTGCTGGCCCCTTCTTACCACTAACAAGTAGCCCTTGCTTGCTCCTTCAGCCAGGAAACCCAAATACAAACCCTGGGACCAGAAGCAGGGAAGAAAATCCAAAAGCCCCCCAAAATCCCATCATTTAGTTAGAAAAAATTTTGGCAGTGTGGGGCAGGTGTTTTGGTGCTTGGAGGGGCTGGGTGTTTTAAGGGTGCTGGGGCACCAAGGGTGGCAGTGTCACCCCCATGGGGTCCCACCAAAAATTTTGGGGTTCTGCTGAGGGAAGGGTGCCTGTGGACTGGGATTGGTGTGCTAGGCATGGTAGAGCCCCAAGAGGGGGTCCTCCCACCCAGGGGGTTGGGGGAAACAGCCTCTGTTGTGGCCCCAAAAGCAATGCAGGCCCGAACTGAGCCAAAGGGACCTGGCACCCCTGTGTGCTTGCAGGGGCTGCAACATGCCTCGACTAGGATCTCACCCCCATGGAGGGGTGGGATGACCCCAAACCCTGCACTCAGCACCTGGCCCCCTCAGAAAACAGCTCAAAACCCAACACATCCAAGACGTGAGGAGCCACCGTGCACAACGGCGGTGGTCCCATGGGAGGCACCCAGTGGCACCCCAACGCCTGGTTTCCACGGCTCCCCACTCCTAGAGAGATGCAGGGGAACCCCCATCCATCCCGTGTGGGGGCTCTGCCCAGCAGGGGTGCTCAGCCCCTAGGGCCAGGTGGGGTGGGAGAAGGTGATGTTGTAGAGGCCGGCCCAGCTGGCGAAGACCCGCTTCTCAGTGATAAAGCGGTGGTGGTTGCCCTTGCGGCTCCGCTCGTTGTGGATGTAGGTTGTGCACTCGTCAGGTCCCTTCGGCTCGTAGTAGTGGTAGGGCAGGCGGCGGGGCGGGGGCCGGTGGCTGTGGGGTGGGGGAAGCATGGGGTGAACCCCACAGCGGGGCCAGGGGGCCAGAATGGGGGCTTGGGGGACTCCTTACCCACAATAGTTGGGCGGCACCATGCCGTAGACGTGGACTGTGTCGCACAGCTCCACTGCAATCACCATGGTGAACCAGCCAGTGCTGAGCCACGAGCGCGACTTCTCCCTGGGGAAGAGGTGATGTGGATGACAGACCCTCCTCTCCGCCCCAGGGTCCCCAGGGTGCCCCAGGGACCCCCATCCCAGTGCTGCAGCCCATCCCATGGAGCAGCCCCAAGAGCCAGCTCTGCTCTGGAGACCTGGAAAAAGGGGGGACACAGTGCAGGAGGTGGCTCTGAGGTACCTGTCCTTCCCCGTCTCCCCCCGAAACAGGTCATCAAACTGCTTCATGCGGCCGGGGGAGACGACGTAGGCTGTCATGTTGGGGAAGGAAGCGCTGACACGCTGGATGATTTTCAGGAGGCTCTTCTGCATCTTGGCAGGTGGCCCCCAGAAGATGAAGATGGTCTCTGGGGTCTTGTTGACAAACTCCTGGGGCCGCTTGAGGACGCGGTAGAGGCTGGAGTGGGCCACCACGCGGAAGCTGGTCTTGTTGCCCACGTCAACCTCATAGCCGGTAGTGGGAGCGTCATTCATGCGGATGGTGCACTCGGCCCCATCGATGGCTGTGCCCAGGCGTGTGCCCAGGAGGTGGCTGGAGCTGGTGACGATGACGCACTGGTGGCAGTGGGCAGTCAGGGTCTGGGGACCACAAGTGCCATGAGCAGGTGAATTCTGGTGTCACTGTGACCCAGCAGGGAGGGATGGAGCTGGGACAGGGGACAAGGCACGGCTGTCCCCTGCAGAGCCACTGTCCCACTGGATGGGATGATTTGGCTGGGCATTGGCAGAGGGACAGATCCTGTGCCCACTGCTGAGACTGGACCCTGCCAACCAGCTCGTACCTTGTTTCCGCAGACGGGCAGGTACCCGCTTTTCACCCCCCACTTCTTGAGGTCGGGGGGCCGGCGGGCTCTGCCCCGCAGGCGGCTGTAGGGGAAGACCTCGCTCCCGCTGCCGGAGCTGTAGATGATCAGCAACATGATCAGGGCAAAGAGGACCCCCAGGGCGGCGGCACGCTGGCTCTGTGGGCAGGGGAGAGCATCAGCTGCTGCCCCCACCCCACAGGCATCAGCATTCAGTCACGCTCCCCGCAGCATCTCCAGCAGGATGCCTGGTGCCCCCAGGGTGATGTCCCCAGAGTGATGCCCCAGCACTCACCGTGCTGCCACTCATGTCTTTGTGCCGGTCTCAGTGCACAGCGATCGCTGGCGTCCTGCGAGCACCTGCAAGGCATGTGGTCACCCCCTTGCCACCACACTCAGGCTCCTGTCCCCAGACTACCAGGCCAGTGGGGATATGGGATGAGCCACCAGGCAGCCCGGCTCGGCTGTGCCAGAGTAAAGCCCTGTGCGGCAGGTGCCCAGCCAGACCCCTGGGCCCCCCTTTCAAGGGGAGGACAAACCCCCAGTGCCAGTGCAGGGAAGGGAAACACTGTGGGCAGAGGCTGGGTGAGCTCTGCAGCACTGAGGAGCCAAACCCAACCACATCTCGTGCCAGGGAGATCCCCACGGCAGGCTGCGGTCCCGGAAGGGATTATCCCCAGCTGGCGGGGCTGAAGCCGCTCAAACCCACAGGGTCAGGGAGGGCAAACCTGCCGCTCGCGTGCTGAAATCCCATTAAAACAACCACCGTGGAGGCTTGGACCAGGGAGTGGAGGGGGTGAGGAACTGAGACCTGCCCAACTCAGCTCATGCATAGGCTCAAACCCAGCCAGAGCTGGCAGGGACCTCTCCAGCTACGGGGCCCAACGTATGCTGTGTGCACCCTGGATGCTTGACCCTGGGAGGACCTGCTCTAACCTCCACTTGTCTCATCTCATCTCGCGGAGATGGACTGACCCAATTTATTTTTTAAAGTCCTCATTAGTGACTCACAGCCAGCTGGAGTAGTCAGAGCAATTGGAAATTGGGGGAAAAAAAAAATTGAAGCATCTTTACTAATTGACCTGGGGGGTGGGAAACAGGGATGGAAAATTATGCCTGTGTACAACCCTTGAGGGGACCGGGGACCCCAAAGGGTTCCGAGTGCCGGTGTCAAAGGTGCTGGGAAGGTGCCAACCCCCGCGGGGAGCCCCGGCATGCTGGGGCAAAGGGGCCACGCACAGGCTGGGGAGCAGGGTCGGGACCCTTGCTCCTGTCGCTGCATCCCGCTCTCCTCCCTCCAGAGTGCTCGGGCCTATGAGCCCCCGCAGCGGGGACCCCGCGGGCCTTACCTGGGCAAGGGCTCTCATCTGCAGCGGGCGGCGAGCGGCACGCGGGGGTCCGTCATCTCCTCCTGCACCCCCTGCGCCCCGCAGGGGGCTGCCGGGCCCCTCTGGCGAGCACGGCCATGGCGGCGCCCCGGGGGTCACATCGCTGCTCTGCCGGGGAAGGGCTCATCCAGACCCGCTCCCCCCTCCCTGCCCCCCCGGGGTGCAAATCTCGCTGTCCCCCCCCACGTGCCGCTGTTTCCTCAGCCCCGGATGCAAACCCTCCTGCATTCCGGGAAGTGAAAACCCTCCCCCGGCCCCCCGGGGTGCAAACCTTCCTCCACTCCTACGTGCAAATCCTCCCCCCCCCCCCCCGCCCCGGCATGCAACCCCCCCGCGCTCCCCGGGGCGCAGCCCCCGCCTCCCCCGCACCCCTGGGAAGCACCAGCCTTCCCCGGCAGCCCCGCTTTGCAGAAGCTGGGCAGGCCGTAGTCCGGCCGCGCCCAGGCGGGGAGAAGCCGGCCCCTTCCCCGCGCACCAGCACGATGCGCTCCCCTCCGCCATCCACCGGAGCCGCGGGACCGGGGGCCGCTCCTCCGGCCGGCCACGGCGCCGCTCCCCCACCCGCACCGGCTCAGCGGGCCCGGAGGGGACGCGCCCGCTGCACCGACCGCTCCGCACCGCAGTGCTGATCTTGCTGCTTATCGCTGCTGCTGCTGCTGATACCGCTGCTGGTGCTGGTGCTACCGCTGCTGGTGCTGCCCGGCCCGGGGCCGCCGCTCCCGCGCGCGCACGGAGCCCCGGGAGCCGCGCGCCGCCCGGGACCGGCGAGCGCCGCGGGGGTCCTAGCGCCGCCCTTCCCCCGACGGGGCGGGCCGGGGCTGTCCCACCCCCGAGGGCCCCGGCGCGGGCAGCGGGGGCGGTGGGGACGGACACACGGGCAGCGGCTGCCCGCGAGTGCCAAGGGCAGCACGTGGTGCCCGACCCGCCGCCGGGCGCAGGGCCACATTGCTGGGATGCCGCGGCCTCCCCCGCGCTGGCTGGGCAGCCCAGGGCCCCTCTCTGGGGGATTTCGTGGGGCGAGGGAACTCCGCAGGGGTCTGCAGCCCCGCTGCTGCGGCCGACGCCTCTCCAGGAGGGTTTTGGCTCTGCTGTGCTTGTGATGCCCTTCCCTGCCAGGGGTTGGGGCAGCTGGGGCACTGAACAGAGTTCCACAGGCTGTTAGAATCATAGAAAGTCCTGAGTTGGAAGGGACCCACAAGGATCATCAAGTCCAACTCCTGTCTCTGCACAGGACAATCCCAAATTACACCATATTTCTGAGGGTGTTGTCCAAGTGCTTCTTGAATAGCGTCAGGCTTGGCACCGTGACTGCCTCCCTGGGGAGCCTGTTCCAGGGCTCCACCACCCTCTGGCTGAAGAACCTTTTCCTAATATCCAACCTAACCCTCCCCTGGCACATCTCCCTGCCATTCCCTCGGGTCCTGGCGTTGGTCACCAGAGAGAGGAGATCAGCGCCTGCCCCTCCTCCTCCCCTTGTGAGGAACCCTTCCTCAACTTCATGGCCCTCCTCTGGACACTCTCCAGTAGCTTTATATCCTTAATGTACTGTAATGCACCCAAAACTATACGCAGCACTCGAGGGGAGGCCGCGGGACAATCCCCTCCCTCGACTGGCTAGCAGTGCAGTGCTCTTCTGGTGCTCACCCACAGGAAGCTGTTCTGGCAGCATCCCCAGGCCCCAGCCGACTCGCTCCTCACTGACTTTACCCCAGCACTTGGCCTCACTTGAAACAGGAGCGAACACAGATGTGTTGGCCCCTCCTGCCCACCCCTGGCCCCCCAGACACTGCTCTGCCCACCCAAACATATGGCATCTGTTATGGGCTCAAAGAGCCGCTGTGGCAGCTCCCTGCAGCCAGGCCCAGGACCGCACACGTGCCTGTGCCGTGCCCCAACTCTCTGGGGATGCAGAAGCTGGCAGCTGTCCTGCCTGCAGCCCGGCAGTGCCAAGCCATGTGGGGCCGAGGATCACCCTGGACCCAGCACGAAATCCATGCTGGGACCAGTGCCCGTCCTGCGGAGACACAGCTGCTTGTTCCAAAATAATCTCAACTGCTAGCTTTCAGCACCCTCCTCCATGCTCAGTCTCTGCTCTACCCCCTCGTCACCTCCCCCTCTTATTTATAGCCTGGCAGGACAGTGGGACACCGCAGCCCTGGGACCAGCTGCCATCACCTGTCCCCATGTCCCACAGCCACAAGTAGCACAGCACAGGGCACCGCCAAGTTAAAAACACTTTTAATGGCCATGTTTGCTTTGGTCTGAATCCAAGGGCACTTGTGACAAGGCAATTTAGAGCCCCTGGGGTGTGTGTGGCCCCTGGGCTTCCCAGCTGGGGGGATGCAGGGGACTGCAGGGACCTGCCTGGGTACAGAGCAGCCGAAGGCAGCAGGATGGGGAGCCCAGACCTGGCTCCCTGCCTCCCACGCCCAGTGCCGGGTGTTGGGGTGCAAGTGGGACACAGACCATGGTGGAGCTTCATTCCTGGGAGAGGCACAAAATCGTGGCACTGGTGGGGCTGCGCTCTCCTGCCCGTGTTGTGCTGGAGCCCACCAGCGTGAATGTTTAATCCCACATTAAATATTCATCCTGGTAGAGCGAGTGGAAAACCTTTGTGGCTGCTCTGGGTTCATCTGGGCAGGTGTTTGGAGCTGATGGGGCTCCGTGGGTCCAGTTCATGCCCCCCATGCACTAACATGGTGGGTCCAAGTCCACCCACCAGCTGGGGGAACCAGCCCTGCTACTGCAGACATGGAGACTCCCTACTCCAGTGCTCAGCAAAAGGCTTTCAACAATGGCACCAGCAAAGCCGAGACATGTCATTGCAGGATGACAGCTGCCCTGCTGCCGGGCCTCACCCCATGGCTGGTGCCCTACCCACCTGCCCAGGACGGGTGGGCAAAGACAATGTTCCTCCTCTTGGCCCAGCGGGAGAAGATGGCTTTCTCGGTAATGAAGCGGTGCCCGGCGCGGCGGGCTTGCTCGTGCACCAGGTACATCCTGCACTCATCCAGCCGACCCTTCTCGAAGTAGTGGTAGGGCACGCTCGAGTGGTTCTTCTCCCTGGTGGGAGCGGACAGGGTGGGTGTGGGACCTGGGGGGACACCAGACCACCCCACGCACACCCCTGCCACCCCCAACACACCTGCAGTAGCTGTCGCTGACCATGCCGAAGACATAGATCTGCTCACACAGCTCCATGGCCAGGGTCATTGTGAACCAGCCTGTGCTCAGGAAGGAGCCGGACTTCATCCTGCAAAGCACCGTGGCCGCGTTCGAGCGAGTGGCATGCTGCTGCCGTCCCAGCTGGGCTATGGGTGCCCAACAGGGGGGATGGGTGCTACAGCAGGGGGACCTGATGGGGGCTCCTCAGGAGCTGGCAGTACCTGTTCTTCCCCGTCTCGTTCTGGAAGACATCGTCACAATATGCCATCTTCTCCTCGGTCAGGGTGTAGATCTGCAGGCGGGGGTATGTCTCCATCACCTTCAGCAGCGCCCGGTAGGTCGAGCCCACCTTCTCCCGGTTCATCTTCTTTGAAGGCCCCCAGATGATGTAGAGGGTCTCCTGGGACTGCTGGAAGAAGTAGGGCTGGTTCCTCAGCAGCAGTGGGACGCTGGTGTGCGACACCACACGGACAGTGCTCCGCGCCCCCACATCCTCCTCGTAGCCGGCGGTGGGGGCATGGTTCATGCGCAGGACACACTCGTGCCTGTCGATGGCCTGTCCCAGGTGTGAGCCCAGCATCTGCCCCGAGCTGGAGACAATGGCACAGCGGCTGCACAGCACTCGCTCCAGGGGCTGTGGGGAGATGCACCATCACCCATCAGTTCTCCCTTCCCTCCCGCAGCGGCCAGACACACCACAGCCCCATCTGTCCTTCCCTAGGGAAGGGGAAACTGAGGCACGGGCGGGTCGAGCTGCCCCACCAGCCCCAACCCTGCCCCATCCCCACGCACCTTCCCGTCAGGGACACGGCTGTACCCCTGGAAGCTGAGGGTGGCGGGTGCCGTGGGGCTGCCCCGCTTCCCCGGGGCCCAGCAGCACGGCCGCAGGCAGGCGTGGGAGCACAGCAGGACGTACAGCACGGCAACCACCGCTGCGCACACCAACGTTAGGAAGAGCCGGACCTGGAAGCAGAGCAGGGAGGTTTCTCCAGGCCGGGCCACGTGCACCAGCCCGGGGTCGGACGCCGGCAGCAGCCCCGCGGTGCCATGCGGCACAAGCAGCCCCTCGGAGGAGGGCGTTCAAGCGCGGGTGCTGCGGCCGGGGCGCAGCGAGGAGCCGCACCGGGGAGCGCTGGGTGCCTGTGCCCCGCTCACTTCCTGCAGGCAGCGACAGCCGCACGCCTATGGCCGTGTTCACGGGGCCGGGGCTCCGTGCTGCCTGCGGGCACTGGCAGCTGCCAGGCTGCACCCTCGCCCAGCACCGCTTTCGGGGCGAGCGGCCCCCCGATGCTGGCTGGCAGGGTCCCACCGGCCCCTCGCAGCCCCGTGCCCACCGGGGCCCCATGCCCCCCGTCCCAGCGAGTTCTCACCAGCGTCTTCATCCTCGGGGGGCTGGCGGGTCGTCTGGCAGGGTCCGGGGATCACCCGGAGGGTGGGTAGGGCTCGCATCCTGCATGCAGAGCGGGTTCAGCAGTGGCACCGGGCGAGCGGGGTGCAGGGGACCCCCGAGGGTGGGGTTCCCCATCGGGACTCCCCCACTCTCCCCGTACCCCGATGCCCAGGGTGTCCACCCCATGCCTTGTGCCGGGACCCCCTCAGGACCCCTCCGAGTCTGGGACCTCCCCATGCACCCCCGTGCCCCCCCATGCACCCCCCACCGCGGGTGCAGCCCCCCGGGCAGGGGTCGGAGCCTGGGAAGGGGCGTCCCCGCGAAGCGGCGTCCCCGCTACCGGCCCCACTCACCGCGCCGGGAGCCCCCGCAGCGGCGCTTCTCCCCGGCCCCCAGGGCCGCCGCCGCCGGGCCCCGCATCCCGGCCGGGCGGCACCGGGCAGGGGCTGGCGGGGCCGCGGCGGGGCGGGGCGGAGCCGAGCGGGCACTGCCGGGTCCGGGTCCGGACCGCCCCCGCCCGCCCCGCCCCGCCGCTGAGCCCCGGCGCCTCCGGGGACGCGCCCGCAGCCGGGCACCGCCCGCCGCGACTGCGGCTGCAGGACCGGCACACAGCACCGGCCCCCGTGCCCCGGGACCGGCCCAGGGCCCATCCCCCGTGTCCCGGGACCGACTGTGTCCAGTGTGTGTCCCCCCCCGTCTCTGTACCAAGCCCGGCACCCATCCCAGATGTCCTGGAACCAACCGTCCCGGTACCAACCCCAGCACCCACCCTGTGTGCCCCAGGACAGACCCCAGCACCCATTTCTCTCTACCCCTCCTGCTCTGCCCTCTCAGCCATCCCCCCAGGCCGGGGGTCCCCTGCAGCCAGCCCCCTTGCCCCAGTGCTCCTTTATCACCTCCGTGCACCAGTAGCTCCCAGCCAGGCCGGACACCAGTGAGTTCAGGTGTGACTGCAACAGCCTGGGGACCAAAATTATCCAAAATGGCTCAGGAGCAGGGCCAGGGCAGGCAGGTCTCCTGGTACCCCAGTCCCTGTCCAATGGCCCCGGGGCGGCATCCATCAACTGCAGCCCCTCGTGCCAGGGCCAAGCTGTGGCACACCTGCAAGATGTCCCCAGAGTAGCTGCCTGCCCAGGGAAGGGTTCTAGACTTTATTTTCTCCCAGTTGACAAGCAACTATAAGTAACCTTGAAACTGGTCCCAGTGCTGTCCCCTGCAAACTTTGACCAGGAGGAAAGAGGTGACAGGGCCAGTGCCAGGCTCCCCTGGTGGCACACCTGGAGCTGCTCAGAGACACGACCGAGTTTTTCCCCCTTTTGCCTCCTGCTGCCGCAGCTGAAACCCACTTTTTCAGGGTGGATTGAGCTGTGTCCAGTAGGTGAGGGCCTGGGCAGTGAGGGATTCCTCACGGGGAGAAGCAGCAGCAGCAAGACACAGGCAAGGGAAAATGGGGGGATATGTCCTCAGGGAGGACACAGCAACAGTGCCAGTGGGTGGGTACACAGCCCGGCCTGGCCTGGCAGCCCCTCAAGAGCTGGAAACAAACCTCCAGCCGGAGCCTTGGCTCTGGACCACCCACCAGCGGGTTAAACCGCAGCCAGGTTCAGCCCAAAACCTGTGGCAGCCGGGGCTCCCCAAAAGCACCAGCATCCCCTCCCAGCAGAATGGGAGATGATGGGACATGCTGCTCTCTGGCAGGGGAAGTTTATGGTATATGCAAGAAGGATCAGAGCACCTCAGATCTGCCCTCCTCTGCTGGAGCTGCCCCAGGAAGGGTAAAGCAGCCCCCAGCACAGCAGAGCTAGCACAAGGCTGGACATGCCTGGCCCAGCCAGGTTCTTCCCTGCCTGTCCCCAACGGCAGGACATGGCCCATGGAGAGCCCAGGGCAGGACCTTCCCCAGCATGGCGTGGGGCACTGCCAGGGCCACGCAGCAGAAGCCATCCGGCAGGCCTGCAGCACCCACTCGGCACGGGCAGAAGACAGGGACCAAGACTTGGCAGACCTTTATTGAGGGTGATCCTGCTCATTGTGGTCTGGGGTAGCAGCCACTGCCAGGAGAGGAAACCCTGGGTGAAAGAACAGGGTGGCACCACGCCTGCCTGCTCAGCCCCAGCCCAGCCACTGTGCAGAGCCTTGTCCTGGGTCAGGAACCTCCACTGTGCAGAGCCGCACCCACCAGTGGTGGAGCCAAATGCTTCCTCGTGACCCAGGGCATCTCCTTGCCATCCCCTTAGCTGGATGACCCCAGGAGGGGACGCAGAGGGCAGCAGTGGCACTGTCCCTGTGTCCTCTGCACGCCTGGCCTCACAGGCGCCCCTATTCAAAAAGGCGAGAGCTCACCAGCACCACGATTAGTCCTTCCAGCAGGCAAGTGAGGACTGCAAGCCTGCCTTTTCCAAGCTCAGCCTTGTTTCTTTCCTCTCAATCTTGAGCCCAATTAAAAAAAACCCACAAACTGTATGTAAACATTTTAGAAAACCCCAGAAGGAACAAACTACTGGACACAGCAAGAGCAAAGGGGAAGGATTACCCAGAGGCAGAGCAGCTAGCAGGGGTCAGAGCTTAAATCTCACTCTGGCCATTACAGCTGCCACACTCCCACAGCCCCTCCAGCCAGCACGGGCCGGTACAGGCATCCCCAGCTGGGGAGCAGGTCCCTCCCGGCCACGGCTCTGGTCCCTCTCTTGATAAGCCCCGGAGGTCAGTTTTTCTTCACTTTGGTCAGTAAAGTTGTAAACTACAGAAGGCTTCGCCTGTGCAGGAAGGAACGCAGTAGAGTGCAGCCAGCTCACGCTGGGCGCTCTGGGGGAGGTGCTGCCTGGCGCTGCAGGCAAGATCTTTTCCTGGCTATATTGCAACAGGGTGGGTGCCTTCTTATCTCTCTCAGCTGGGACTTCAGTCCGATTTCTTGGCAGGCTTCTTGCTCTTCCACATCACAACCATGATAAAAACGCCTACCATGAGAGAGAGAATGGATTTAGCCAGAAAACTTATAACTACAGGCACTTGTAAAACACATTGTAGTAAGAAACAGAACCTCAGCAGAGCGAGTGAGAAACAATTCTGCTGTCCAGAGGCTCGAACACCCAAAGTTACACATAAACACATGCCCTGAGAGCCTGTTCCAGGCTGAGCTGCGGCAGGAGCCACAGGGAGCGTCACAAGTCTCACACGTTAACTAACCCTCCCAGCAACCCTCTTCTCTCTTCCTAATTTAGAAGCTTCTAATTAGAACAACAGAAATAACACTCACCTATAAATAGCAGCAGCAGCAGCCCGGCCACCACGGGGATGATAACCGCATACTCCCTAGGCAAGAAGTACCGGTGGATCCCATGGTCACTGTCGATGAAGGGCTGCAGGAGACAGAGAGGGGCATCAGCAGGTGGGCGTAGCACCCTGGCAAGTCCCTGACACCTGCAGCCTCGTGGTTTCAAAATTAGGATGGAAATATCAGGCGTGAGGAAATAGCTAAAAAAAACAAATGCCCAGATGTGCATGTGGCTCAGCCCACAGCTGCAGGGACGCAGCAGCAGGTGGGCAGCAAAGGCTTCAGCATTCAGCAGATGAGGGGCAGCTCCATGAGGCTGGCAGAGGGGTCCGCAGCCATGGGGTCTCAGGGTGGGCATAGCTGCCCACCCGCTTGGTGCTGAACACAGCAAATCCCTAGACTCTGCCCTGCAGAAGGGAGCAGCTGATACCGGCTCTGCTTCTGGGCGATCCCACTGGGATCCCTTTGCAGAGGCCAGTGGAAAGCTTTGGACACTAGAGAGCAGTGTAAGGATTCCTACACAGCATCAAGTACACCTACGCACTCCCGGGACTATGGACCATATGAACACGTATCAGACAGCAGAGCCATCAGACACAAGAGGGGAATTCAAAACTCTCTGGGGTTAGAGGGGAAGCTGCCAGGAGTTCAGACATCAGCCCAAGGCTGAACCAGGCTTCTTGTACCTGGAAAGCTCATGAGGAGATGATCCTTTCCAGGAAGAAAACCACTCATGACCCCAGCTGGTATGTCCCTAGAAGTGGGCAAACCACCACGCTCACAATCGCTTTTCCAGAGCTCTGCATTCCCTAAACTCTTCTCCTCCCTACCAGGCTCCAGATTTTGTAAGTCATCTCTTTTTACGTTTCCCTCTCTGATCTCCCACCAGAACCAGGAATCTGGAGGACTGCAAACATGAAGATCGCCAGCACCACCTCCAGAGGGACCAGGCTTCAGCTCTCGCTGACAGCTTACATGAGCCTTGGATTGTGCACCGGCTGGGTCAGCCTGTCCAAGAGCAGCAGGGCAGGCGGCGCGATTGCAGATTGGTTCTTGCCCAAGCAGGGGCAGGCACACCCAGAAGGGGAAAGGGCTGTGCCAGAAAGCAGAGGAAGCTCTGCCCTGAAATTTTTAACCAAGAAGCTGTCAAGAGAGAGCCCTTTAGGCACACGGACACATCAGCGCCTACACAAAGCCTGGGCCAACACCTGAATGTGAAGTGATGGGGAGTACAACGGCCAGAGGAGGCCCGTACCAGTACGATGATCCAGAGGGTGTAGTAAACAAAGAGAGCGAGGCTGAAGGCGACCAAGCCAAATCCAACCACCTGGTCCGTTGCTGTGGCCTGCAAAGGGAGAGAGGGTCAAAGTGGGGCCCGCATGCTGTGGCATGGGCCTAGGAGGGGTTAGCGGGCTCCCGCTGCCTGTTCGGCCCCAGGTTCTGTGACCGCAGTGCCGGGGGCTGGGCGGCGAAGGGGAGACCCTCGGCGGCGGGAACGACCCCCGCGGGGGCGGCGGGGAGCGGGGCCGGGCCCTGCCGCTAGCAGCGCTCCGGGGCCCCGCCCGGCCGCGCCAGGTCTGGCCCCGCACCCTCGGCCCGCTCCCCCCGAGCACCGACCCGGGCCGGCACCGGCGCTGCCCCGGGAGGGCCCCAGGGTGCGGCCTCCCCCTGGGGCGGGCAGCCAGGCGGCCCCGAGCGATTCACTCCGAGGCCGCCCGGCCCCCCCACGTTAACGGCGCCAAGCAGGGACACGCCGCGGGCCGCCGCACCGAAGACCAAGGGGCCGGTGACCGCCGGGTCGGGCCCACCACCCCCGCAGAGGGCCCGGGGCGCAGGACGCCCCCAGCCACACTCACCATGGCGACCAGGAGTCACGGCCTCCCTCGGCGCCGGCCAGGCCCTTCCGGGAGCTGCTACCAATCAGCGCGCCCCGTACCAGCCCCGCCCGCCCCCCTCGGCTAGAGGAGGCCAATCAGCGACATCCTGGGAGGCGCGGGCGCGGCTCGCCCGGAGCATGACGGGAGTTGTAGTCCCGGGGCGGGACCACGGGGCCGACCCGGCCTCCTCGGCGGGGGGAGCCGGGCGGGGCCGAGCGGCGCTGGGGTTGCATCAGCCCCCCGGGGAAGGGGCAGGGCGGCCACTGCAGTCCTCGGGTTGCACCGAGTAGGGATTTTCTGGGTGGAGGAGGCAAGTGGGTTACGAAATAAATGAAATTCCCAAAAGCTCCCCTCTGCGTAACACCGTTCTGAGGTTTGTGCAGGGCTAGGCGCCGTGTTGGGGAGCCCTTCCTTCCCGGGCCCTGGCATGGAGGGTAACGCCTGGTGGGCAGCTGCCCTGCCACAGGATCCATGCCCGCAGCCCTCCCTGCTTTCAGCATCTCACCCGTAGCACAAAAATCATTTTTCACAGCTTGAAGCACGCTGTGCTGAGTGACGATGGAAGGGAAGGGCAGGAGTGAAGCTCCTGCGGCTCCGGTGCCCTCCCTGGGTGACAGGAGGTGCAGGTGCTGGCAGCAGGTGCTCTGGTTTCATCGGCCACCTCAGGGCTGTTGAGTTGTGATGGAAGTGACTCAAAACAACCAGCTCAAACCCCACTCCAGCAGCAGAGATACTCACGTCCTGCACCCCAGCTGTTTCTCCACACATGCTGCAGCTGGAGGAAAGGGAAAAGCGGGACCAAAGAGCCGAGGGACACAAGGGATCTGCATCGTCTGAGGAAAGGGAGGCAGCTGAGGGCAAGGGGAAAACCCTGCATGTGACTTAAAGGTGTAGCTGCTCAGTGTGCATGGCTGAGGCTTTAGGAGGCTGGGGAAGGCAAAGCCGCTTGCTCCCAGGGGCCCTGCTCCCCTGCAGAATTTGCAAGCCTCAGCAGCAAGTACCCAGACACTGAATTTGGCTCAAACTGCTGTTAACGGAGTAGCCTGCCTGTGGTGGAAGAGGAGGGGCTGCCCTGGGACAGGCCACACAAGCCTGCAGCACGTCCCTGGAGCCCTGTGGGGCTGCGGCACCTTCCCCCAGGCCAGCCTGGCGAGGGGTGCCCAGCCCGGCTCTGCAGCGGGGCCAGAACGGGCTGCTCACACACAGCCTGGGCTGGGACATGAGACACCGCCAGTGACTCGCACCAGTGTGCCCTCCCCTGGGATTGCAGGGTCTGCTTCCACCGGAGCTGTGCCGTGCTGCCAGCTCTCCTCTCCAGCCCTTCTCCCGTCTGCAGGGAAGGGCTGGCAGGGATCTCCGCTCCCAGCTGCCAAGGAAATTCTGGAGGGCAAAGTTAAATCCTATTCCAGGGCCCTGCATGTCAGCAGGCTGTCTTACCCTTCTGCTTCCTTAGCAGATATTTAAATACATTTAAAACAAGAAACAACGCAAGAAGAATCAGTGTGAAGTACCAAAAACCTTTAATTTTTCCCCCCAAACCATAACAACATTTGACATTATATTGATTTCCTCATATATTTGTTATTTCTCTACGTTAGGAACCAGATACAGAAAATACAAACACGATCTGTTGAATCAAAGACGGCACAGCATTCCGTTAGAAAAAGAAACAAAAAAAAAACAACTAGAGGAGCAAGATAAAAATGGTGAAAAATAGTCATTCCTTCCAGCCCAAACTTTCCAAGAATCATCATCAAAATAGAGCAGTGGAAGTAGCTTCTCTTTCTAAACGCACTTCTGCTTTAAGAAAAAAGTTAGATTTATCTTTAGATTTCAAAGTAAAAAAATGTTAAACTATCTTTCAAGCAATTTTGGAAGTTTGCATAGACCCATTCCCTTTCCAAAAATATCAGCAATCTCTCTATAGAATCTGATATAAATCAAGTGCGCGCCTCATCTGAAGATCACCAAGCTCAATTAACTTTCAAGAAAATAAAACATGATCTCCCCTTCCCCTCCCTCCCCCCACAAAAATACGGGCTCTACCGTTATTCCTTGTGTTTGAGGCAAGTTATGAGGCTCAGCCACACCCCTTGCTCACAGCTTCATCCAAATTCCTTTTTTATTTCCCAGGTTTCCACGTCCGCTCCCTCCCGACGGGGCAGGGGCGATGCAACGCGGAGCTGTGGAGGGCATCAGGCTCGGATGGTGCGGGGGGGCTGACAGACGACACAGCTCTCGGGAGGGAAGCGGGGTGGGGGGGAATTTTGCGCTAATCAGCCCCCCACAGTGAGGAAGTGGCTTTTCAAGGACAAACACCTGCGACCAGGCAGTGTTTGTAGGAACTTGCCCCTGGGGACCAGCCTTGTCCACAGGGCTCAGCCACCAGAGCAAGTACTCGTTCAGCTAGAGACTAGGTGGGGAGGCAGGGGACGGGGCAGGAGGGGCGGAGGGTGAATTTGCAGCTCCCAGGTAAGGCAGCAAGGAGGGGAGCGGGGGCCCCTCTCCAGGAGGGGTGTTTAACCTAGGTGCTCTAGCGTACCTGGAGTGAAGTTTTTCCCAGAGGTTCACAACAGTGCGTGCAGAGTCCAGCTGCACAGCCACCAGTTTAAAAAGAAACAGCAATGACAAAATAAATAAAAAGTCAACCCCTCCTATTAAGATGAGAATGAAATACGTATTCTTCAGGTCTTGGCCTGGTTCGGAACACTAAAAACTGAAGCAAACATTTAAAAGGGCTTATTAACTTTCTGCAGGGGGCAAAGTGATGTGGCAATGAGGTGGGGGAGAGATCACACGCTTGCTGCCCATTGCACCAACGGTCAGGACAGCACGAAGGCCCCCATTTAAAGTGCCGACCATACAAAAGAAGATGGAGCAACATCCTTCTCCCCCTTTTCCACCACAATTTCCAATTAAAACCCATCTCCTTCACCAAGTCACAACTAAGCCTATTCTTTTGGATATTCACTCAGTTTATACTGTTGTTTTGTGGTTTTTTTTTAAAAAAGTTAGTAAGAAAGTTACATTGAATTTCCCAACTCTTTGCAACAGGCTTCCACCAACCAAAGGCCCAGAAACTGGGAGAGCAGAGCTCACACATTTCACCTGACCCCAAGACGGGAGCAGAGAGCCAGCTCTGCTCTCCAGGGTCAGCCAGGCGTGAGCAGCCCTGCTTGCCAGCATCAGAGACCCAGGGGATGCAGAGTCTTGCCAATAAGGTCCTTTTACTTGTTTAAGCCACCTCTGAATCCCCTGAGAAGGGGAACAATGTGGGGAAGAACATACCCCCCCTCAGCCCCCCAGGAATAAAATATCAATGAAACAATAATGCAGTCAAAAAAACACCAGCCTGCTGGGTTTATAAAAAAAAAAAAAAAAGAATTCAATAAACTTCATGAACAAAACCAAAACAGAACCAAAAAAAAAAACCCAAAGGAAACTAGCCAGCGGTTTGGGTCTGGAAACTGATTCACTTCTTAAATGTTCAAAGTCCAACAAGGAACCGGCGGCAGCGGTGCCACAAGGAAAAAAGTGCTTGCGAGACGCAGCTTCCCGAGAGATGGCAGCAAGGCTGTGGGACAAGCGACCCCACTGCCATCACTACTGTCTGATATGCCCACCACTGGCCAGGGACTGCTGGGCATCGCTCGTGATGGACGTGCAGCAGGAGCAGTGCGTGGGATCTAGAAACAGGAACAGACTGCTCCTTTCTCCCTCCTGGTCTGCTCTGGGTGCTCCAGCCCTGGCTGTGCTGCACCAGGCTGAATGACTAGGGCTGCTTTCTTATTCAAAATGAGGGGCAGGAGAGATAAAAAGCTACACAAAGACCAGGATCTGTGGAGTCAATAATAAAGTGGAGACAAGGAAGAGATACCCTATGAGACACAGTTATCAAAAACGCAAGCAGTGATGTGCCAAGCTGCTGGAAGAGAAGCCAGAGACATGCCCAGGTTGGCCACAGCTATGCGATAAAGCAGGTTACACCTCTGCCAGCCTGGGAATATGAGACCAGTTTTCTGAAAAGCTCAACTGCTTCTCCTTGTGCTTCACTGGGAAGAGATTCCTCCCTCCATCCCACTGGGGATTTCGTGACACGCCAAGCTGCCAGCTCCTTGGAGCAGCCGACTCTTGCCAACGGGAGCAGAAGCAAGCTCTGGGTTCCCAACTGCTCTGACAGTGACTGCCATTGTTTTTCATGGGAACAGAAGCAAAGCAGCAGAAGTGAGCTGGGTTTTGGCCTCTTTCCTGGCTTGCATTTCCTCCTTTCAGGTCCTGGTTAGACCCAATTTCGTGAGGGGCTTCGCTGGCCCCTGGGCAGCAGCAGGCGCTGGGGAGCAGCCTGACCCTCGGCTCTGCACGGCCATCCGCAGACAGGGCAGGAACACCCATTGCTGCCTGAGCCTGCTTCTGCCCTCATCCTGACCTGAGCAGAGGGTCAGCCAGGCCTGGCTTTCTGGCAGAGCCCCAGGGGGAGAGAAAAGCAAGCAGTTCTCCCCTTCCTGCAGACATGCATCATCCCAGGAACAGGGCAGGATGCTCACCAGCCTGCTAGCGAGTGCCAAACCTACCCAGACTGAATGAAGAAGAGATCACCATTAAAAAACACCAGCAAGTGTGAAAGAGTTTTTGTTCTAGACAGACTCAAAAGATCCAATACTTTTTCCCTACACTAAACCAAACCAAGGTCTTGTCTGTACTCCTTCTTACCCTAATCCAAGTTTAATTCTCCTTTGAAGGGAAGGGTGAAAAAGATCCATATCCTATATGTGGCCTGTCCAAATACAGAAAGAAACCTCTTGACTCAAAGAGAGAAACCGTGAAAACAGAGTAAGCAGCTGTATAGCTTTGCCACGCAGCCTAGCATCCTCCCCGTGCAGCCATGCTTAGCTAGCAGGGTGAGGAGGAAAAAAAAAGAAAAATAAAAAGATCAAGGCCCTTTCATTCCTTGTTTCTCATTCTGCCAAATTCCCTTTTCCAGTAGCTCATCTGCATGCATTCTGGCCACAGAGACCACAGTTAATAAATTTTTTTTCTCCTTTAAAAAAAGGCTTTACAATAACTAAGAATTTGAACAACAACATGATCGGTTACAAGTCTTTCCTTGCTGAATGGGAGAAGTGTGTGCCTGTGCAAGTGTGCACGCACTCGTGTGTCAGAGGAGGGCACGTCCCCAGCCATGCCTGGGAGCGTGCCATTGCTCCGAATGCACAGCCATTGAGTGCTACTACAGTACACCAGCAAAAGAGGAAAGGGCACTACACAGAAATAGCTTATCGGCTGAGTCTCTGTACAGGAAGGACTGCAAGCACAGCCTGCTGACAGCCCACGGCTGGAGTCTGCATAGATCCTCGTTTGCAATACAGCTGCCAGGAGAATCTATAAGTGGGAGCTGAAAGGGACTGACATCTCTGCCACACACTGCAAGGAAAAGAGGCAGCTGAAGTATCAAACAACTGCAGAAACCAAACCCAAAGAAGAGCAATTAAAAGATCAACCAGAAAACAGTTTGAAGCCTTGTCAGAAGAGTTCACTCACCATGGAGCAGGTAAGAACAGCTGCTGTGGCTAATGCAGCAGAAAACACTCATTCTACCTTTGAAGGCAGAGACAGTGGGTTCTCCCCAGCCCCAGAAGGAACCAGCTCAGGCACCGATCCCTGCTGACAGGGCAAGAAAGGCCAACCAGCACCAATTCCCTTACTGGCCCAGGCCAAGACAGGCAAATGTTAATCACCACCACAACGCAGAGACCACTGCAGTCAACTGCATCCTGCTCTGGCCCAGGGGAGGGCTATCAGATAACCAGATTCTTCTCACAGTCCAAGAAGGCCAGTTCCCTTCCTGAGCTGAAAAGAAAAAAAACCAGAGGCTTTGTATTCCAAGCTCCAACAGTGACTATTTGCTGAATCAGCCCAGCAAACAGGGATTACGCTCCTGGAACAGCAAGTAGAAGCATCCTCTGGGTAAAAATCTGGAACCTCTAAAGTGCTCCTGCTAATGCTAACAGATGAACACTGCCCTTCCATGCCCAGCAGTGGAAGGGCTTAATGTAGTTAGTGGTATAACAAGCACTAGCATTTAACCATTTATCAACTCCCATCTGGATTGTGGTAGTTTTCTGAAATGCACTTTTGGGAGACAGTTCCCATAAGAAGAGGGTGTCTGGGGATTTGAGGGTAGGAAGGTGAAGTGCACACCATAGCATACCTTGTTCAGTAAAACCGTTGCCTTGGAAGGTGATGCTCCCTTGCAGAGTCAATGGAATAAAGCATCCTGCAAGTGGCCATTTCACCGTGTCACCAACAAGCAGCTCTTGGTTTGGTTAGAATAGTTTCCCCCTCCCCCAGTGGTCTGAAGAGTTCACAGTGGTATAACCCAACGTTTTGGGGAGAAAGAAGCTGAGAAGTCCCCTGTTGCAAGTGAATGGGTGGAGTGAGGGATGCAGATGAACAACATCCTCTAGGACTAAGGATAAGCCCAACAGACACCTTGGGTCTGATCAGAAACAGGGGGAAGGCAGGCACTGGAAGAACTGGGAAGCAGAGAAGGGTAATGCAAACGCAGGGAAAGTGCATGATCTGGAGTGGTCTCGGAGTAGTTCTGCAGTGCAAATGTATGGGAGGGGTGTGGAGAAATCCCTTCTGGAATGCTGCATGAAGAGAGGTAAAGGTTGGCATCCATGTGGCAGCGGACTGGGTAGGGGGCCTGTTTCCAGCAGCTCTACCCTGTTCTTCACATTTAGTGGGTTTCAATCACCACTGGCTCGTAAACTCCAGATGAGACCCTGGGGAAGCAGAGGGGAAGAGGATGAGAAAGCCAGGTTATTTTCCTCAGTCACTTAGAGCAAGCAAGTTCTTATTCAGAGCTCTCCACTCACAAACATCGCCCTCTAACCCCACACAAAATACTGAAAATAACGAGTCAGTCTGGAGAGAAGTCAACCCTCATAACACAAACCAGACAGCTACGTGGCAAGCTAACACCAGAGCACTTGAAAGAGCTGGGTGTAACACATCAATCTTTCTAAAGGACAGAGGAAAGGGGGGAGTATCCTGCGCAAAGGACCAGTGTTCCTGGCTTTGCTTTGCTCCCAATTTTGTCACTGACTTGACACATCTTTGCATTACCATTATTGCTTTTTTTTTTAACCTCAAAAGGTGCTATAAAGGCTCAAACGCAACTAGCCAAGTCACAGTATTAAGAGATATTGTGGCAATAAAAAGTTTTATTTGTTCAGAAGCCTTTCATGAGAGAGCAAGCCCTCAACAAAGGTGGAGGAGGCAGGGAAAATGGACAATAAGCCAGGCTGCTGCAGTTTTGCTGCAGGCCAGCAGGAGGCAAAGCTCCCAGCCTTCAGTCCGGCGCAGGAGCAAACAGGAACTAACCTCTACCATTTTGTCCTTTTACTCCTCCTGTTCTCGGATCTAACAACTACGATTACTTTATCCCACTGAGCTCCTGCTGAGAACTGCATTCATGCTCCAGTGCAGCTGGAGCCTGTCACCAGAGGGATCCCAGAGGTGTTAATGTGGGAATAAAGCCACCATGTAGCACATGATGTTTAGAAGTCTCTCCTGCAGCAGCAGGTGAAAGTTTCCTGGGTACAAAGAGCTAACTAATCTGTCTGGAGTGCCTCTGTCTGCCAGCCTTTCAGGAAGCCTACCTGTTTCCCAGCTGAATACCACTCAATGTAGTTGTTCCGTCTCTGCTCACAAACAACCTCAGGTTACTGTCTGCAGATAGAAAAGGAAATAAGACATCAAAATCCAGAACTACTGACGGCTGCCAGGTGCTCCCCTCCCAGCCTCATTACACAATGGTCAGTACGGGAACAAGTGCATTTCTGGAATGCATGTGCACACTTTCTGGTGTTCCCACAGTAATAGAACCCCTGGGAACTCCTCCTCTTGTTTTGAAAGCGAGCCTCATGTACAAATCAACCACAGCATTAAGCTTTGGAAAAGCAAATGCAGAGAAATTAGCTCAGTGATACTCCTCCAGCTGCCTCTTCTAAGGCAATTCCATTGATGTGAGTTCTTGGTCAGCTTAAACACATCTGAACAGGCAAGAGGTGGGGCCTCATGCTGCTTTTGTAGGCTCACTGGAAGAGAAACTCAGCCTATTCTGCTGGTGAGAGCTGGCTACATTCAGTCTAGTTTTAACCCATGCTGAGTGAGGTGTAAATCCCCATATAAGAATGTTGCCATATGCGATAATTTAAGGTAACTAACTATAGAATTACTAATAACAAGGTAGGCTCAGGTTTAAAACATCAGAAAACCTCAACTAGATGAAAAAGATTGATTTCTAGGCTAAACTGGCAAATTAAAACAAATGCAGTGACTCTAGTTTTCTCTTAACATGCTGTGACTGCAAAGGATAACACCCCTTCTCAGGCTCCCTGACAGACCTGACCATCAGCACACTGTGACCCATCTCCCCATCTTTTTGCAGTGACGTGCCGTTTCCCCTGCAGTTGTACTCTCCTACTTTAAAAAATACCCTTGGACTGACCCCGCACTAGAGCAGTGCAGACAGCTGATGTAACTGATTTCCACTGCACTGAAGAATTGGTATTTTTCTTCTCTCATCTTGTATGTTTGAGCTACCGTTCAATCACTGCTGTGGTGTGTAGAACAGCAGCAAGCGCTATTTGCTAATGGATGTGCAGCTCTCAAATCCACATGGTTTGTTTACCTACCACAGAAACATCTAGCAAGCACTGAAAGCGAGTTGCCATCAAAAGATGGGAGTCCATGGTAGATCAGATCTGACTGTAAAAGCTTAGCAGCCTTGCTAAAAGAACAGCCAAGACCTCCCCTTTGAGAATTATCCTCTCACCTTCAGTATTACTGACATCTGTGAAGTCCTGACTCTGCATTATTTTCTCCACTATATCATCAGCATCGATCCTGGTGTCATCCACTCGGGTTGGGTGACTCTCCACTGAATCTTTTTTCCTCCTGGGGAAAGAAAATAAAGGGAAAACTTACTCAGCTTTTCAAGACACAGACTTTCAGATATCCTCCTGCTTCCCTTCGCAATATCGTCCTTCTCAGCAGCTACAATCCAATCTGCTGCTGCATGAAGGTGAAGGAGTAGATTCTGTCTTGCCTTCCCAGAGAAGGCACTTTGCTCTTCAGTTACCTACCGGGAGGGTCTGTCTAGCAGAAGGGCTGGTCTGGGGGGGCGAGGTGGCTTCTCTAGTTTGTGGTCCCGCTCTCCCTCAGGACACTCCACCGTCATACTCAGCCCTCCAGACGCACTGCTGCTGGTGGAGGTATTCCGGCGATGGGTCAAGTCAGACATACTAGAAGAACGTGAGTGCTCCGTGCTGTAACCTGCAAAAACAGAGTGATTACAAACCAGATCTTCTCCCTTTCCTGGCAGCACAGTTAACAGGCAGGGCAGCTCCAGACCAGCATTTCTGCTCCCATATAAAGAGGTTTAGACATACATCTATGAGCTCATCTGCAGAGACTAAACAGGAGACTCTGACATTGAAGAGCAGGGTGAGAGAGATGGCTGCAAATCACTCTCACAAGAGCTCGTTGCAGGAAAGAAAAAGGGATGGGGCCAGTGCTGGCAGAGCTGTGTGGATCAATGGTTACCGGAGATCTTGGACTGCTGGCTGGCGTAGCTGGAGTTCCGTGAGTGCCCCGAGTGGAAGACTTCCTCCGGGCTGGACAGGTTCTGATCCGGTTCTTCTGGAACACCTGCCAAGGAACAAGAGGGCACTCCACTTACACCTTACCCAAGCCAGCACATTGCTTGCTGATCACCTTAGACTGGAGGCTGGTCTTGGGACACTAGATCAAGGAAAGAGCAAGTCTGTTGGCAGAGCCCTGCTGTAAAGGCTAGCACAGACCTTAGAAGCAGCTGGGCAGTAGGGAAGACGACTATGAGCTTAGCTTATCACTAATTCTAGCATCCAGTGCCTGAATTTACGAGCTTGAACGATCTAGGACAGGTAGTACCTGAAGCTATCCATAGTTAAAAGCATTAAGCTAAGACCAAGAAAGCATCAAATGGCCACTGGCAGTAAAGTACTACCACCTCTGTTGGGGGGCTTCACGTGTTAATACCTTTCCTCTTCTATTACTTGTGTGAGAGCCTGTGCCATTTAAATCACATCTGAATTTGGTACAGAAACCTCAGCATAACCTCTGTTCCTTTGCTATTGCCCTGCTTGTCTCTTGCAGCAAGCTTATCCGAAAGTGCACAAGTGTAACACATTAGCCAGCTTTTTAAGACGAGCACTTGCACACTATGCTAAATCACTGAGGCAATGAGGCTAGAGTGCTATTTTGGTGCAGTGTATCTGCCTGCACACTTGGAGTGTGCTGGGAAGAAAAAAGGGCTATGGGAAAATGCAGTGCCCTTGAAAATGGGCTCACAGAGAAGCCAAAGAACTCCGCATCAGCAGCTGGAACAAGGCCATTAGACCTCAAACTAACCTCTAAAACCTTCAGAGGAACTTTTCTAGAAGATAAGCCTGAGCAACAGAATAGCTGAGTGGAGAACAACATTAAGTGTCATTGAACACAATGGAAAGCAGGGATGAGTGCAATACAGGAATTATTAAATCCCCAGCAGAAAGAATAAATTGCTTTATCTCCACTAACAGAAACATGTGGCAAAGATTCATGCTCCTCTCTTCAGTTGCACTTAATAGATGGTTTTGTTTTTCTCAATTTTCTTAATGAGCAGAGGGGTGAGGATGGGTGTGGGAAAACATAAAAAATTAAAGAGTTTCTGTGCTTGCAACTGCTGAGAAGAACAAAAGAGTGTCCAGGCACAGCCAAGCGTTGCATGGCTCCAGGACAGGCATTCATACCCGAGCTGAGAATGGCAGTTCTTGGCTTGGTCTGACGCAGAGACCCAATCGTGGCTGAACTGCTGCTGCTGCTGGTTCCCTCGCCCTTACAGGTCAGCTGCAGGGTAGAGTCCTGTCCCGGTATGGTGATGGATTTGGCAGTGGAAGGAGGCCTGTAGTCAGAAACGAAGAAGGTTACAAACTGCCAGGCAGAGACTGAGAATCACCACATCAGAAATTGCCACTCTGCTCTATCAAAACGGTCCCCCCGCCTGCACCCATCCTTCGTGGTAGAAGCTGGCAGCCCTCTGTGACTAGTCACACAGCGTGACGTTGGATTTTGCTTTCCTACATGCAAGATTTGAGTCTTCCCTACCTAGTACTGCATCTGGACTGCATTACAAGGAAAAGCAAGCTTCTGCAGTAAATTAAGGCAAAAAGGGACCATTCAATCATTTACACAGGACAACAAGCTCAAAGCCTCCACTATGCTCCAGAAGACCATCCAGAGCTGCCCTTTTCCCCCAACACGTGTCCAGTGGCCACAAACAGGAGCCAGTTTACTGTTGTCCAGCTCTAAATTCCAGCACCCTTTTGTTAAACCTTTCTGCCTCAGGTCAAAAATAAACCTTTTATCCCAGCAACCCTGTCCCCCTATGAGAGTACTTTTACAATGATCAAATAACCTTTCAATTTTTTAACTGACATTTAAACTCCTTTTCAGTGAGACTGAAGTGTTTTTCCAGCTGTCAGAATTATTTTTTCTGGTTATTCTGTGTGCTCCCAACATCCCTTTGTAAATGCTGACTACAGGGCAGAGCGGCGAGTGCCTGGAGCCCCCTCCCTTCCTCCAAAAGTGTTTTTGGGTGGAAGCCACGGTATGTGCAGCGTGGAAAAGTTAATATTCCTGTTGAAGCCCTAACCAATCTGTAGCTCAAAGTCCAAACTGGAACTAATGGGTCATATTATGCTTTTTAAACGAGGAGTGAGAAAGAAAAACTTCTATTTGTCTCACTTGGAGCTTTGAGGGAAGATGCGACATGAAAGGACCTTTGCAGTATTTTGGGAGAAAAAAAATAAAGTGCTGAGAATGTTTTCTATGGGCAGCCAAACAGCCATAAAGGTTTCAGGAAACCCACAGCATGCCTTCCCCCAGGAAAAAAAAAAAACAAAAACGAACAAACAAAACAAAACCCAAAATATTCCAGAGAAAAAAAATCTCCCTAATCACGTTATCAGTGATATACATGCACCCTGGTACTTTGGGGCTTTGCTTTGCAGATTACTACAGCCTTTGCAGCCTTAATCAAGCAAACTGTTCCTGCAGCAGCTGTCGGAGCAGCCCGTGGGTCTGTCAGCTCAGGCTGCTCAGCCTGCTCTGCCCTCCTGCACGACACCCAGGAGGAGAAGGTTCATCTGAGTGCTGCAGAAAGTCAGTGCTCGGAAGTGATTTCCCGGCAGTTTAATTCCTGCCTAATCCCCTAATGAGACCCATTTCTCAAAAGCTCTGCTGATCAAGGACTATTCTACATGCAAAGCTTCCATTTTTAGACATTTGCACATCATCAACACATAAGGAAAAATGGGAACGGCTGCAAAAATCCTTTAAGAAAATTAGGAAGTTGACTTTCAGACTTGCCCTTCTTATATTAAATGGCTACATATATCCAATTCTGTATAATTTTCAGGCACTCTACCAGTGGGACTTGCTTCCACAGTGAAGGAGCAACAGGTATTTTTGTCAGACATATTATTGCCAGATATCCTAGCACCCTAGATTTAAAACATCTGTTACTGTTACAAAGTTATGGTTTAAGATATCCAAAACTTCTTTATTACACTTCTTTCTGAAGCACAAATTTTTCAGAATCAGATGACACTGCATTTAGGGTTTGAAAGTCTCAAAAAACGCTGCAGCACTATAAAAAGCCATTCACAAAATAAACCAACCAAGAATTATGCAGCATTTTGTAACAAGAATGCAAGCTAATTTATATGCTTTAAGCTAGCTCCTAAAATTAGACCTTTTAGCCCAGAATACCACTACTACAAGAGATGGCCTCAAGGTAAAGCTTTCTTCTCTCATATTGTTGGGAGTCAGCACAAAATATTTACATCAGCACATGACAGTCCTGTATAGTCACGCACCTTACTGCACACTAAGGCAGGCTGGCTTTGACCAGAGTCTTACAACACTATACTGCAGTATGAGGTACGTTGCCACTATACTTGTCAGTTGATCCCACAACAATTCTTTAAGCAACTAAACTGCTTCATAGCTTAAATGGATTTATTTTTTCATATCATGATGCATTAAAAAAAGCACGATTGTAATTTCTTTGCTAATTAATACAAATTGTGAACCTAGATCCCTGTAGAAGAAAAGAACTAACATGTTTCAGCCTTGCAGTATTTTTGTTGCTGTTTCAAGTCAAGATCTTTATCCTGTGTGGTATGTGCTGAAGCCTGCCCATTTCCAAGACTGTTTTCTTCATTGACCTTTCCCTTCTTGGAAGTCAGCGAAATCAACCCCAGAGCTATGAGAAATTCTGCCTTCATGCAAAGCATGAAGTTTGTTATCATTGTCCATTAGTTTCCAAAACCTAACTGATACTAGCAGGGAAAATATCGGCACAAACAATAACCAAGCTGGGAAAACCAGAGCAGAGATCAAACCAACCAACAGCACAGGCTGGCTTAGCTATTCTGGCTGATTCAACAATCCAGACCACCAGTTTCAAGCTTTCTCCTGAACTACCCAATATCAAGGACATCTTCTCCCCCTCCCCATTAATTTTAGTCTCCAGCAGAGAATGGCAAAAGAACCATGTGTCCTGGTCTGCCCAGAACAGGTTGAGCACCCAGAAACTCACGTTTTGAAGCAGGGGTCCCCCGAGAGCAGGGACATTCCAATCGTGACCTGGGGCGGGGGGAGGGAAACAAGGCACATCGTTAGCCACGCTGCAGCGAGCTCTTCACTTCACAACAGCCGGGAGGTCAAGGGCTAGGTGTAAAGATTAGCAAGACCTAGTTCCTTTCCCAAGGAAATCAGCTTCAGAGATTTAGCAAGTTATTTCCCTCCCTGCCCCAAATCACTAACATCAGTAACTCCAAGTTGCAGTGCTCGGCAGGACACCAGCCTGGCCACCCAGGCAATGCACTTAGAACTTTATTCCCCACTCCTGTTCATGCTTTCTTTGATGACAAAGAATGCTATTGACAGTCATCACTTGGCAAACAGATGCCAAGATATCAATGGGCAACTCTGACAATGGGAAAATTCCAAAGTCAGACTAGCAGCATAAAAGCCAAATCCTGCCTCTGTACGTAACAGGACCTACTCTCAGGCCTAGAACTGCACTCTGGTTGTGATTATTTCCAAATTCAACACTAGCATTTCCACTGTAGTAGTACCAGCCGACATACCTTCAGGATGGAGTTGTCCTGTCGGGTGTTCTTAGTATCATACCCTTCCAGCAAGCAGCAACGGACAGTGGATCCAGAGCCCGCGAATTCTGCCAGATTTAGATCAGCAAAGCCCAGCTGTAGCCAAGAAAACAATGGAGGGGAAGGGGAGAGAACAAAAATCACTCAATAAAGGGATACAAGGTATCACACTGACCAAAGGAAGACAGCATTTCTGCGAGTGAGGGCAGAAACAGGAGCTGGTTACACACAGTCATGGCTGTGAAGACCCCCTACTCTTGAGGGTGGGCAGGGTCACATTCCTAACCCCGACCAGGTGGACACTCGGAGGCCTTCAGGAAGCCAGCCCCACGTGGAAGGACGTAGAGTGGCGGTGCTGGCCAGGACAGTGTTAACCAGCCGACAGCCGTTGCATAACCAAGGACATGGAAGGCACTAGGTCAACGACGTGGAAAAAACAGAATCACACATACACAAACATAATAAGGCACTCTTTGTATCGGGCCATCCCAGAATGCAGCGGAGCATGTGAACCGGGAGATGAAAGGATATTGTTACAGAGGAAAGTGACACTGTCCCAAAAAACAAAACTGAGACTTTCAGCGCATTGAGCTGGAAGTCCAGAGCCATGGAGCAGTGCCTGTGCCTCACCCCCACAGATGCAGCTGCTGGGCTGGGGAACTCCTGGAGCAAACTTTCCTCAACACTGCTAAGATTTAACTAGCAAGTGGTATGTTTGACAGGCAGAAGGGAAGAGAAATATTTGGAGACATTTAGTTATGAGCTCTCTAAACCTTCTTTAACAAAGGGGAAGCAAGTAGGGAAGGTGACAGAAAGTTGAAGGTCACAGGCAAATTCAAAGAGGGTACTGATGCCTCTAGCGTAGAAACAAACACAATGAAGAGTACTTGTTTTTCTGCTCTAATTCCTACTGTATTGCCCTGGTTAAACCACGACATGTATTAATACAACGTTTCAAAGGAAAAGTTACAGCTTCTTATTGCGAAAGCTCTGCATAAAAATGTCAGCCATGTCTCATCTAATCTGATCAAGAAGAGATGCTGTACCCCATATTTGGCCAAACTGTCCAAGCATGGAAAGTTTGCGTCACTTCAACAGTCAGGTCAGCTTCCAAGAGAACATGGAGAAAAGGTGGAGAAGCAGCAGCTCAGACCTAGCTGTTATTCCGTGCACTGCAGCACATTTCTCCTGCCCTAGTGTTGACAGCCAGATGATACTACAACTGAGCAGGGAGCCCCAAACAGTAGCACCATCCTAAGGAAATGTGGTGCTCTGTCAACTGTGGAAGCTGATAGGGAGTCACAGTACAAACCACAGCCACTGATGAATGAACCCTGGCTCCCACTGTTCCAAATCAAGTCTAAACCACAGTCTGCACAAGATATGTGATTCAGGGGAAGACAGCAGCAAGATTAGCATAGCTGCTTCCTCCATCCCGTTCTCAAAGGGGAACAAGAGCTGAAGGCAAGGGAAAAGAAAAAAGTGTGGGATCGAGCAGGAACCTTTCTTCAGCAAGAAAATGGAAGACAAAAAAACCAAACCCTAACTTTTCTCCTTCTTTTCACCCTTCTTAGGAATTCCCTTAATGCAAGTGTTCCTCCAGCCCTTGCTGTAGATGTTCCTCTGTCTCTTCTAGCCAAGGGCTATGCTGCTTGCTGAATATTCACTGATAAGGGGAAAAAGAGTGAATTTTTATCTCTCTGAGATAAACCAGGAGGACAGGAGAAAGTCACAGAGGGAGCTGCAATCCATCACTGTGACAAAACCGGAGGAGAGAGAAGACATGGCATGACCACACCAGCAGAATAACATGGCACAGGAGTGGCCCAGACCCAGATCCCTCTCTTTCTCCACCACAGCACTAACTTCTCCGAGAAGATCGGCATTGGAGGACAAGAGTGTGGGAGGACCCTCCAGTGACCCGTACTGTGTGCTGAGGCCAGAGCTCTTCCCAGGAAGCAGACTCCCAGTATATAGAGGAAGGATCCCTTAACAAAAGGATGTTTTCAGATGTAACCTTTCAGAATAGTTTCCTCAGTTTTCCAGCCAGCTAATGGTGTTTCTTCCAGCTCTGGGAAAGAGTTTCCGCTTTATCAGTCCTTCCTGTTGGCTTCCGCTCTGTAACCCCTGACACTGAAGTGACATTAACGTCAAACCAAAAGGTGTGCGAGTTGGTCTTGAGCACAAACAGCTCCACCACTCTTAGTCCCTGCTGAAGGGTGACCAGGTAAACAGGGCATTCACAAGTTGCATTTTCCTCTACATCTGCTGCCACAATTGGAGGGTTTTTCAGCTGAATGAATACAGTTTAAAAAGGTGAGGACTCATTGCTTAGAATGAGAAAATGAGTTGCATGCACATATACCACAGACTTCGGCTAGAAATGTTAGGAATTCCAAGTCAGTCAGTACTGCCACTAGGACCTGCTGGAACAGCCTGGTCCATAGGACAAGACTGCAAGGCTTAACCACCATGTCTGGTGTGACACTCCTCGACCCTGAGCTGCTGAAGTGCTCGGGTCATCTGTGCTGAATTCTAGGAGAACGTGTCTGCCTTCTTCATAGGAGACCAAGCAAGATATTGTCATCTCTTGGGCCAAGTACTTGAGCTTTGGTCTCTAATTCTGGGCTGGAGCAACTAGATCTCTCTCAGAATGCCACTAAACACGACTGGAGACTGAGTAAAAAGGAAGTATGTTAGAACATGGCCTGAATAACAGCACAGGTTAACTCCCCCATGGAGACGTGCCTGCAGGCTTCCTTTAATTCCACATTTCCAAATACCATGGGAAGCTTGGGGATGGACACTCCAGGAGGAGCAGGCTGATGCATTTACTTTGTCTCAGAGGCACGTCTCTTCCTCCAGCTACGCTGCTCTCAGTGGACAGACATCTCTGCAGAATGGAGGAATAACCTCCCCCCAGTGTGAATTTAGTGAAACTGATGGCCCTAGAGACCACGTCCTAAATAGCAACAAAAAAGGAACAGTGTGGGCAGCAACATTGCCCTCTATCAGGAGGCACAGTGGTACACCAGTGAGTGCAGCTCACCCTTCAAAGCCAGTTGCCTCCATGGTCTCAGGAAGGATATTGATTAGAAGAAATTCTTACAAGGTTGTGCATGACCTGAACATCTGTTTATTAGAAACCAGCAGCAGTGACTCATTTTCAAGCAAACACGGTTTCGGCCTCTGCGTGAGCTCAACTTCTAAGCCAACATTGTCTCTTGATCCAGCACAAAGAGGAGAAGCGGGTGGGCCAGGCAAGAAAACGGGCAGGGAGAACAAACCAAAACTAACATCCCGGCTGATCAGTTTGGTTTTTGCCTCCATGTCTCTTGTTCTTTGGAAGGTGGTGATTTCTGCTGTAGATTTCTGCCTGCACTCACGAGGCAGTGAGGTGGCTGCCCCAGCCACAGCTGGCTGCTGTGTTCTGTAGAATAGAAGTGGAGTCTGTGTTTCTTTATTAGCAAGACGCTGCCAGAAGCCAGAGAGTTCACATCTGACTCAGAACTTCCCCAAAGTTTGAGGACATGCAGATCATCTTCCCAACCCCCTTCTCAAATCCACATCCAGTGCAATCTGGATCCTGTCCCAGCAAGTGGATTTTTTTCGGGAAATCACTTAACTCAGGCTTAAACTAAGAACTAATGATCATCTCTCCAGATTGTTTCATGCAGCAGCCGCTGGTTTCTAATGGGTGTAAAGCACTAACAGAAGACAAGACCATTATCACTCTACCACATTTGCCCTTTCTTACCTTTGAGTAGGTTTTTCCGCCCTTCAGCTCCTATAATGGGAGACAAAACAAACAGGAAAAGCAGCTATTTTATGTACTGGGGAAATAGGGGAAAAGTCGTTACTCAATCCTGGAATTTGCTCTCAGGATTTCACAAACCTCTGTCCCTCAAGGGTTACCACCACCCTGGTCACTCCCACCCTCTGTCAAGCACCCTTGCTGAAGAGGGAGGCTCTCTTCAACTCAATCTTTCCATCCCACCACTGTCTGTGCAATTCTTCTTCTTGCTGCCCAAAAGCAGTTAGTAACCAACACTGGTTACTGGTACACTGGTGGTACTACCTGCCAGAAGCAGAAGCTAGACACTCACCTTACGGACAGATACTCGGCAGATGCAGGGGTCCAGGAGTCCCGTGGCTGGGTTGGCACTCATTTTACACACAAAGGTGAATTTCTTTTTCCAGCGGACACAGTTTTCCTGAACTTCCTCTCTATGGGAATAAAAAACAACAACAACAAAAAGTCTTCAAATAAATGCACAAAGCCGTATCAAACCCAACTGCTAAGTATCTTTTTTAATGACTGGTGACCTGGCCTGCAAAGGGCCTCTATAATGAAGCTTGGTCCATACACCTGAAACTGCACCATGCAAAGCTGTTAGGTTATCATCAAGCTTTTCACCGGTCAATAGAGGTAAAATCCACCTAGGTTACAGGAAAGACTTATCGTAGGTTACAAGGAAAGACTTATCATCCATCAACAGTTTGCCTTTAAAACTCTCACAAGCTCTCCAACATTTCCTGCTTAGCCGGTTTAGCTCATTCACCAGTCCGGCCTGGACGAATCAACCTCTGTAACTGAACTGGGCTGAAGGTTCATAAGCTTATTGTCCTACAAGGTGCCTGTTTTGTACAGGCTCTGTACAGCAAACGTGCTATGTGTCCTGGACGGCTTGTCCTTCCCAGGCAGCCATCCTGCTTCTTATGCTGGGACTAAGCCAGTGAGGATGGCCAGCTCGAAGCAGGACAAAAATGCATGTGGAAATGCCCCTGGGTGCATGCAGACAGGAGGACCATGCCAAGCAAACACTGTGCTTCAAATCATGAGGGGGTGTTTGGACCATAAAGCAGTCTCAGCCACGGAGGAGGCAGTTGTCCTTTCACAGGTTCTGAGCAGCCTACTCGCATCTCCAGGGTGAGTGGGGAAGCGCATGGCTCCAGCATAGCCTGAGCTGCAGGAGGAAGAGAAGCAGCCTTCCCGAGCACAGGAATTGCTTCAGGTATAGCTTTGGCTTCTGCAGACCCCTCAGGGGGAAGCTGGATTTCACCCTTCAAAGGAGGCAGGTTCAAAGGAGCCTGGAAACAAGGTGTGTGGGTCCTTCCACGGGGCTCTGGTTCCCCACCAAGCCTCTGCAGGACTCGATCCCTTTATGGCTCGGAGCTTGGCCCTCTGCCAATTAAGTTCTCAAAGTAATGATGCGGGGTGGGGGGGAAGGCACTTTTGACAGCTATGAGCTAGCAAATTTGCATCTGGCTCTTATCTCTCCTCTTAGCACAGGACAAAGGGGCAAAGGCACCCGATAAAATGTTTGCTTTAGCAGGGAAAGGGAGGCTTCCTACCATCTGACCCGGGCACGGTGCAAGCCAGAGAGATCTGTGGCAAAGGGGAGAATGATCACTCCTGGTATTGCCTCAACTTTCCTCCTGGGAAGGAAGTGCAGAAGCTGGTGCATGGCCCAACAAGCCCTTCTGCAACCTCGAGGTGAGCCCAACAGGACGGATACCAGGGATGGGATCCTGATGCAGGAGGTCCCCTCCAGTCCTTTGAGCTATTTTGTGGGACCTGAATGTGCTGGCCAAGGCAAACAGCAGAGAACAGAAAAGGAGTAGCTGACAAATAACTGAAACCTGTAATCCTCTGTAAGGTAGATGAGGACTGATCATCCCTGTTTAAAACATGGAAAAACAGGCAGCAGCAATTCCTTCAAGGCAGTGAACTTGAAACTCCTTCCAGACAGAACTAAGGCTAGCTTAGTCATTGAAGTCATTGAAAACTGAGACATCTAAGTGCCGAAAATACCTTTGAATCTGGGATTAATTCAAGATGAAATCTGGTTCTCATTGCTCCACTAAACTCACTCCAGCTCCTTCAGACAAGAGAAGAAACAGTTCCAGAGGAATTAAAAAGATTTCGCCTATAATAAAATATTCACCGAGCCAGCCAAATTAGGCAAGTTAAATTTCAGATGTGAGGTGCCTTAAACCTGACCTAATAGTAGGTATCTCTAATGACCTAAAGGAAGGAACACTCAGATACAGATGAAAAAAGGAATTCAACAGAACAGAAAAATGCTTGCGAACACACATGCTTCAGAAATGCAAGCAAGGTACATGGAATACAGAAAACACCAAATATTTTAGCAGCGTTAGTTGTCTTTAAAAAGGAACTGCTATTTTCTAAAGAGCAAGGCTAATGTTAATTCTGCTAATGACACCAGAGCTTCAAGCTGAATCCTGGAAGGCAGCTACAAGTGAATGATCTTCAGATCAGACAGGTACAACAGCACATTGCTGCAAACCTCATTCACAGACGCGGCTCACCGCTCTAACTCCTGTCACAAGTGAGTATTTAAGTGAATAAGCTCCAGCTCCCGAACGCCCATCACATCTGCCCGGCTCCCTGCAGCTGCTTCGTCAGTAGGATCGGCAAGAACTGCTCTAGCGTGCGAGTTTCCTTACTCATGAGTTCTTGCTTGTATTACAATGCAGCTATGATTAAGCATCTGCTGGATGCTGCTAAGTCCAATGAAGGCTAATTACTTCAAAACGTGGCAAAAAATACTGATTAGTAATAAAGAGCTCCTTCATAGCTAATATGCTGTTAGCATAGGCTCTGCTAACAGACATTCTGCTGCTTATTAAGGATGTACGTTGGCTTTCCAAAACTGCTGTAGATACCACAGGGCGCAAGGGATTAGGAAAAGGATTTGGGGGGTGGGTGTGTGTCTGTGTGTTATGTTACCCACAGCACTGTGAAGATGAACCCAAGCTACAGGTGCATGCATAGCTTGGGGCTTTTTATGTCTTCAGAATAGTCTGCACAGGGCGGAAAGGAGTTTACAAGATAAAATGCAAAGCTGCTTTCCAGTCACAAGTTTCACAATCATTCAACAGTGACTTTCAACTTTCTTTTTTACTTTAAAGAGTGGCTTTTAAGGGTGGGGGCTGGGTCTGTATCATTAGACAAGCAAGCAACAGCACTATTGTTTCAAGCCAAACTCTAAAAAATTAGTTCCACATTTCCAAAACATGGCATGCGGGGAAGCGATGGGCTTCCCCTCCCATTCACCTCCCATCCAGCTATCGTTTGGCTGGTACTTAGAGAACACTAAAACAGGAAAAAAAGTGGGCTCAGATGAGGAGCAGTTTTATATTGAGCCCTAGAATATTCTCTGATGTACAATTAGGAACCATCATACAGAAACCAAAAATACACAAGCAGCGTGGTGAGGGCTACAGTGAGAGAGGCGTTTCCTTCCATCCTAATCACAAGGCACCTAAAAGCAAAGCAGAAATTAACAGCTTAAAACCAGAAGTGTCTAATTTTAAAGTTTTACTCTGTATTTGGAGAGCCAGAAATATATTAGACCAATGCCTGGTACTAGGTGCCAATTCAATGGGTCTTCAGAAGTTTGATTTTAAAAAAGCTGTCTGTACCATTTTGCAAAAAGACTCCCAGAAGGTTGAATCCTTGCCAAGCTAAGCTTTGCCCTCTTCTGACTCGAGACTTATTCAAGCTGTGTAATTACTCTTCCAGACCTAAATATACCTCCTCAGAATAAACCAATGCAACCCTGTGGCAGCTTTTGTGAAAAGCGGAGTTCCAGAAAGAGGTTCTCGGGGTCTTCTAACCCTGGAGCTTCTCATCTACCTCCAGCTCCTTGACCAGCCAGGAAGGACACTTTACTGCATCCCCCAGCCGCCATCCTACCTGTCAAGAGAAGATTTACCAGAAAAAGAGCAACTAGAATGTGTACCACCATAGCACGGTATGAATCCAAGTAATGGAAACAATGCACAGCAGTGACCCACCGGTTTATCTACTCTTACGGAAGTAGCAGTGTGCTCGGTGAAGCCACCAAGACCTCTTTGGGTTCGAATCTCATACCCAGCTTTACTGCAGCTCTGCAGAAAGGCAGAGGAACACGATGAACAGATTTTAGAGAAGAGATGTTTACCAACTGTGATTTTAGTGCCACAGACAGAGTAGCACTGTTACAGAAAGCCAAAAAGCTCACAATGAATGCAAGTTAGCTAAAGCAACCACTTCTAGAAAAAGGCCACATATATGACTCACGCTATCTTGGGCTGCCATAGGTCTCTGTCTCACAGGAAAACTTAGCTAATGAAACACCAGAACAGAAATCAAAACTTCTATTTACAGATTCAAAGCTGAGTTGGGCCCAACTGTGTATCATGCTTCAAACACACAACCTGGTGAAACAGTTTTGCCTTGCTGTAATGTTTAGAAAAGCAGATGTTTCACTCTTACTTTATAGCAATAGTCACATATAAGACAGTTAAAAGTACAAAACATCATAAAAAGGCCACAGGCTTACTGGGAGGGTGACGACAACAGAAAAATAGCTTTCTAATGCCAAACACTTCAGTAGAGCAATGTGTCTCCGTCTGATGTTTCATGCACAAGAGCAGATGTGGGAAAATCTCAGGCTAAATGAGACAGTACATAGATAAGCACACACAGAGAGCTTCTTATTCAGATTTCCTCATCATCATCTACACAAAGAGGGAGGGCAAGCTTTTCTATTTCTGATTCCCAGTCCACATGCTCACTGTCCCCCCGCTCGGAGATGCGGATCTGTGTCAGACCCTTCAAGCAGAACTAATCCTCCTGCCTGCTCGCAGCAGACAGTACTCTGCATCCTCCTCCCTGGTTTGCCGCTGCATGGCAGAGCACAACATCACTGAAGCATCTCGATCTGATAAAGCACAAGAAAGATAACACCATTTGAAAGAGGCCAAGGAGCCAAGTCCCAGCTCAGATTCATTTAAGTGCGATGGATTGAAAAGCAGCCCTCGAAGGGGCCCCGACACACTCTGGCAGTGGGTCTTTTGGGAAGGAAGGTACTACAACCTCAGTGATGCAGGCACAATCCCCTCAATCACACAGGGAGGAAAAGGAAAAAAAAATCCAGTTATTTCAGCAGATTGCACCTGAAGGGCATCTTTTACAGCAGCATTTCTTTACACAGCTGTTTTCAGCTGCAAAGACCCACTAAAAAGACAATGTCATCTATTCCCCAGCACTTCCAAAGGGCTGAATTAGAGCAGGATCACTGACACTCCCTTAGCTTGGCAAAGTCTGGAACAATCCTGTGTTATGCTCCACAGAAGATAGTTACTATTTTAACCAGGTTATCTAGTGCAAAGCTGTAGGAGAGACCTTTGGTAAAGGCAAGGAAAAGTCCCTGAAAACCCTGTTTCAAAACTGACTTTCTATGATTCCCAAGTCAGTAACAGTATTCATACCACTGTGCCCACAGCTTGCCAAAATTTATACCATCCTACAGACACAGCAGGACCTGCTACGAACAGAGGGCCTAATCACTGCCTACAAAGCATAGAAAATACAAAGGTGGGTGAACATATACATATAATAGAAAGCAAGCCTTCATTTATCCATTAGCTGGTTTAGTTATATGATACGGAACTCGTAGGTATCCCCAAATAATGGGCTAAGGACAGGGCACTTCACGGCAGCACATGTATTATTAAAGAAAACTGCAGCTCTGAAGCTTTGCCATCAGATACCTGGCAAGGAAAAGGAGAGAAATCAACAGTGAGCAAGATGCACCATCGGCAGACAGCACACCAAACAGCAGTGTGGGGACATATCACCTTAGTAAAGGCTTAGGGCTGCTGTCGTTTTTATCTTGTTACCAAACTCATGAAGGCCAAACATGGGTATAAAGCAGAAGCAAACACGATGCAGCAGTTTGTGCTGGAAGCTCAGTGGAAACGCACCCCAAGAATGAGAGGTGGCACACAATATTCCTTGGGCAACACCATACAGGACCCATAAAAAAAAAAAGCTGCTGGATACACAATGCATGGAAATCCAAGACAGTTCAACCTAGAGGCGTACAACTGCTTTAGGGCAAGTTATTTACATGGAGGGGTTTTGCCTCCCCTGAGCAGAATAACAGAAATGGCTGCAAGTAGCTTTTGATAATAAAGTTACTCTGTTTTGACTGGGCTTACATCACTGACCAGAACAACTGCCAACCCAAAGAGCTGGATGCCCCCCCCACCGCGAACAACACCGTATTCTCCAGCTGACAAGTGCTGGTTGTGTGTAGAAGACATTAGCAGTTATGATGGAAAAATGGCTCAGAGACAGATGATGCAGACTGTGTTACTAAGAGAACTAAGCAAGCCTTTGTCATTTGAAACAAGACTTATTTGGATGTTTCACTGCAAGTGTTTTAAACAAGGGTTCAGCAGTAAGGTCATCACATCCACCACCTACTTGCCGAATTTACTTCTGAATTCACAGCAAATCTGTTCCAATGATCCGTGGTGAAGGACATCTACCCACAGTCCCCTCTGGGAGTTAGCTCATACCTATCAATTTAGTTCTTCATTCACACCAGAGGGGAGATACATATGGGCTCTCTAAATGCCAAATTTGAACACCGCTGCTTTTAGAATGAAACATTTGCACAACCCAGCAGTTTTGGGGGGGAACAAGGCAAGCTCCAACATGTCCAGAGGGCTTCACTATGTTTGCTCGGTTCTGCCTTGCAGCAAGAGATGGACATACACCCACTCCTGGTGTTCACTGGCACTTGGGAAGGTGGGGGAAGAGGGAGCAGGGAAGGAGGAGCAGGCGAAAGTCAGCTCAGGAAATTAGATTCCACTTACACAGTTAACAGTACAGCCTGCATAATCCCTATTTCACTGGAGGAGAGACAAATACAGGAAAAAGGATTCACAGCAACTGTACAGGAAACAAGCTAATGGAAGAAACTTCAGCCACAGCTGAGAAACCAAGGTAAGGAACAGCCAAGACCGTTTCACTGGGGGACAGGGGACAATGACAACAGCACCAAGTATGTGAAAGGCAGGCGAGGAAAGAACTGGAGCAAAAACAATGTGGCGAGCATGAAATAAAAACAGGATACAAAGAATGACTTAGAAATCCTCCTTAGGAATAAGGTGTTAACTAGCAGGCAAGTGATTGACTTTTTATGGCTTTAACCTTATTTTCAGAAGCGGCCTATTTCTGTAGAAGCACAGCTTTTGAACTGCATATTACGGTTCCCTCCAAGGCAGTGATCAATCTTGATAAAGGTCCAGCAGTACAAACCAGGGAGTGATAATACCTACTGGAGAATGGGGGTGGCAGTCAATCACCAGCAGAAAACCCTCCAGCATCAGCATTCCTAGTTGTGTATTAACAGCTTCTTTGAAAGGCAGCAATTCAGTTACGTCTGGACTCCAGTCACATGCATTCAGGCATATATCTTTTATAAGTGATAGACACGAAATCCTGCACCTCGTGCAGAATGTCCGATAGGCAAGAGCGTTCCAGTGCAGTCCATCTCATGTACTCTGAATCACTGCACTGGGTAGCCACGCTCTCCAGTACATCCAGGGCTTCTAAAACCTAGCATTAGGGGTTATTTTAGACAAAATATATTTCCAACCATTCCTTGTACCTAAATCTTAACTTTTAAGCTCCTCCTAACATGAACTATGTTAAAAATACTATGAGAAACAATGGAAGTTAAAAAATAGCATGCAGCTGGTGACCAAGTGCAACAGCAGAAGTTGCATAACGAAATAAAAATTGTGCCAAATGAAGAAAGAAAGTCACGGAATAATGACCCTTTAAAACTTGAGCTATAGAACAAGTCAGATGAGTTTTGGAAGGGTAAGTAAGGGTGGAGTGGAGGGAAGGCAAGGGAAATAATTCTAACAGACTCAGCTGCAGAGCAGCAAGAGATGTGTACATGGCACTTTACAGACAGGACATGCCTGGCAGAGCCAGTCTGCTTTGAGGTATTTATAATTTACATTCTGTCATCTCAAAGCAGAGGAGAAAACCCAGACATCAGGAAAACAAGGACAAGAAGGGACTGTAACAGTAAATGCTGTGCAATACATCTACTGTTACACACTGTGCTGAAGACACACCAACCCGAAGTAGCACATATCCAAGGACTTCTTGCCACATCTATAGAGCACAAGCTCTTTTTGGTCAGAGGCCAGGGACGTGTGCCAGGAGCAAAAACATCACAAGCAAAGAAGAACTAAACTCAAGTGTAAAGAAAGGAATAACTGGATAGATGACTCAGTTACTGAAACACAAGTCTGTAATAACGTGCGTATTGAACGCTGAAAGACGCATTTGCTGTTTTTGAACTCTGATCAGGCACTGAGTCACCACACCAACTCCTACTTCTATTGTTCCGATAGACTACGCTGGAGCTGGATTAGCCAAGAACGAACCACATGCCAGGCTGCCAAGCCCACCACCAGTGCCTTCCTCTCACAAGCAAATTCACAAGAATTTCAGTTAGAGAAGCAGCAAGAACAGGTCTACACTGCATATTTCCCTTTGAATCCACCCACGTCAGCCACCAGCTACTATGCTCAGTTTGCTGTATGTTGGTGCTGCCTTCTCCAGTCTGTCTCAGGTGTGTTGTTCCCCTTGCTCCGGCAGTTGCTCTGTGCTGCGGAAGACTGGGCTACTTTGCTGTTCACACCCAGCACACTCTGAAGAACTTGTCTTAGCTCTGGGCATAAACACCTTTCAGACCTTTTTTTCTGCAGCTATGACCAGTGAACAATCAAGCGTGCTCTGGGCGTAAAACAGGCATGGGAACAACTTAACTAAAAAGGCTCGTGAACTCTTACCTATGCCCCCGGCCAAGCCAGCTGAAGTTCAGAGGATGAGCAAACTCAAGATGAGACACCTCCATATGACTGGGAGATGGAGGGCACAGAGGGACGGGGTGTCCATGCTCACTACCAAGCTGCACAGTGAAAAACACAGAAGAGGGAAAAAAAAAAAAATCCCAACTCTCCCAGGGTCTGTTTGCCCTTTGGACAAATTGCAATTCAAATCTCCCCTGTGGTTCTAACAGATCAGATAGAGGAACTACAGCTTCAGAAGGTCCCAAATGCTTCAGAAAAACTCTGAAGGTTTGTTCTGTACAGATGCTTATAAGATTAAGGCAGATTAATCCACCATATTTCAATACGTGTCTCTCTATCACACCATAGCTTGAAAAGCCTTTTCACTTCTGCCAGACTGTAGATATAAAATGAAGATTTGCAGATTATCTGTTGCTTATATATTTATAAACTTTCTTCATCCTCGAAGCGTTAGCTGTCATTCTGAGAGATTCCAGATTTGCCTTGTGCTGACTAAATTTAAACTCCTATGGAAGAAAGACAGCAATGTAAACTCCAGAACGGAGAATTCTGATAACATCACTACCACACAGGGTACAAGAGATGGCTACAACTCCATGATGCAAGAAAGCTGTGTTTGTAAACAAGATGCTCTTACAAAGAAAAAAAGAAAGCTACCTTTCAAAACAAAAAAAAATCCACACATGCCCCTAAGATGAGAAAAAAAAATAATAATCAAGACATGGGTCCACTCAATGTATCAGGGCTTTGCTGGGATAGTAAATCTGGAAAATGAAAACCTTGAAGGGAATTGACACAACACTAGGAACAACATCCCTGACTCAAGTGATGTGCACCATGACAAATCTTTTTGCCTCTGAGGCAGATTCATTACATGTGAAGACATACTGATGCCAGAATAGTTGTCTTTTTTTTTTTTGCCAATATCAGCCGTGTTTCAACCAGGAGAGTTTGCCAGTATAGCTGTACCAGAGAAGTCTTTATAGTGCAAATTAACCTGCAGATGAGGCCAAGTTAATTTCTGGAATAATTTCATTAATACTGTGTGATGTAACATCACTGCAATTTGGCTCCAGTACGCTGAAGAGCCCTTCAGTAAATAAGATGCCTGAAGTCAACCCCAGTGCTAAAAGTAGGTTTAGTTACCCAAGAGGTAACACCCTATCCTGCTCAGACATGTTCTCCTATGAGTCACTTCTACATTTAGTCAAAACCAATACAATAGTCCAGGAGAAAGCCCTTTATGTTTACAGCAGCTTTTTCATTCCCCGATGAATACAGGTGTTTTATGGTGGTTCCTTTATAAAGGCATCATTCAGCAGTACAAACCAGGTCACTGGTTTTAAGGACAAAGTACAAACATGTTCTCGCTGAACCTCCATCCCCTCCATCAATTCCTATCGCTGTTAAGGTTTATCAGCAAAAAGGCTACTCAGCAGAAGAGATCTGCAAATTAAAAAAGGCTGCTGAGTAAAGCCTGCTGCCCCTGACTCATCACCATACTAGTGGTGATGGGCTGGGTTTTCTAGACCCTGCCCGTCCCAGTTTTCCCTTCCCTTTTGCCCCGAATCTGGAGCGTGTCAGACGTGCTGATACACCACGGTGCCAGAGCCAGCAAGAGGAGGGGATAGAAAGGGGTCTGAGACAGAGCAGTTAGAGCCCCTTTTGCTCCTCTGGAGCCATGGCTCCAGGCAAACACAATTCTCTAAGACAGACAAATATCTCATAATGCAACTTGTCCTAATCAGAGAAATGTAATTTCATACATTACATCTTGGTAAAAAGCAGAATATGGGACAGCTCTGCATTTTGCAACAGCAGTCAGAGCTGGTTAAGCCCCTGGGAGATGTTAGCATAGGCTCCCACTGCTCAGCTGCCAGGAGCAGGTTTCTGAGGATCAGAGTGTTTTTACCTCCTCTGTGGCTGTCACTACCAGATGTATTCAGACACATTCCCTTGATTCTCCCTACTGAGAGCAAATGATGTTGAAGATGTGTATGCATCACTTCTGGAGGGAAGACAACATGCAGATTTGTTTTGAAAGAATGGACGTACTTGCATGGAAGGCAGGAAAAGCCACTGCTATGAACTTACATCAGAAATGGACCTTAAAGAGAAAAGAGTGGCCAAACAAAGTATGATCAGCTACTCCCAGTACAGCAGAGAAATGGTATTCAACAAAGCAGAAAGGCAGCAAATATAAGAAACAGTTATAGGAAATGCACTCCTCCACAACACAGAATTTCCCTAATGGCAAGGAGCGCTGCAGGCTAGTGAAGGCAGAAGATAAGCAGCACTGCACTTGAAAGGAATTCAACATTTATGCAGATGCAATTGCCTGGTGTTACTGAACTTTGAGATGAAGCATCGCAAGCTGCTGACAGAAGCCAGGAAAAGAGCTTTCCTACAGAGGGGTTACTGCATAATTAATCTGTAACAGAGGCAAGCACACTACCTCTTGAACAGCCCTTATTGCTTAGTCTGGAAACAGGACACTGCACTAGCTGGAGCTGACCTGGTACAGCAAGTCTATGTCAAAACGTGAATGCTAAAACTATTGCTCTATTCCAGAGCAATGGAGCATTAAGAGATCTGGAAAGACTGCTGAATTATAAATATCCTAGATGCTTCTCTCATATTCTGTGACACGGAGGCACAGCCTGGGTGATGATAGGAAGAAGAAGAACTAGCAAGAGAAACAGAAAAAGCATGATGAAAACACAGCCAAGCTGGCAACCCTCCTCTCCCCAACCTATACACATGTGAACAAAAATCCACTGAAAACCATGATACCACACCCAACCTCACCTTTGCTGTTTCAAGCATGGATAAAGCCTGAAAGAGTCTGATACAAGGCTGGGGAAAAAATAATTCTCTAAGCCTGAGTTTTTCCAGACAAGCCTTTCCTTCCCTCTCTCCTGGCTATTTGCATTTTTATTTCGATGAGCAATATTATCCCTTAAGGACTGGAAACAAAAGTGACCGGACAGAGAACATGGCAATTGGAAACCTTTGGCAGGGTTCACTCTGGCCTCCCCATTTTGTACTCCTTATGCTCACAACTTGCATTTCAGGAGGAATGAAAACTCCAGCTACAGTGCAGGAGCACAGGTAGGCATGTGCTAACCAGTCTTTCATGTGGCAGCTGGCTGAGGGAGTCTCTATTGATCATTAACCCAATATCCATTAGTGAAACATCTTGCTGCAGTCATTTTGTACAAAGTTTTACTCTGGAAGCAAAAATGGAGGTATGTGACTACCCCAAACTGAAACCCTGAGCCACATCCCTTTCACAGGGTTTCCTATTACAGATTCCTTGATCTGCTTTTGCATTGGCAAAGCCAGACTGGACCATAAAGCTTGATAGAAGGGCACTAAACAAGACCTTAAATTTTGTTTTCTACATTGGGTATGCTGAACAGCAACAGAAGGAACTTGCATCTTTTAGGCAAACATGCAGCCCTAGGAAGCTGCAATCCCAAAAGAACGTTTTCTAGCTTTAGCTGTTTATTTCAGAGAGCACATTTCAGGCTAGTTACCAACCACCTGCACGGACAACGGCCTCTGTAGGTCTCTAAAGCTGCATTGCTCATTAGTGCTGCAGCTTCCTAGCCCTTCCAGGACAATAAATCCATATACTCTCTTCCTTCCTCCCATGTAAGCACCCTCAGTGCTTTCATGCTCAACAGACAGTGTTCATTTCTTATTTAGAATACAGCACGCAGCCGTAAAGGTATTTTTAGCTTCAGTCACATCTCCTACTACAACACGGGACCTCCTTCAAGGACTCCTCTCACCAATGAGGTACGATAAATTCACCCAAAGGAAAGGCATAATCCTGCTCTCTTGACAGCTCAGCTACTTTCTATCCACAGAGAAAGCATCTGTTACACAAGCTGTATATGCTACTGCTTATCTAGAACATCCTGACTCTTCCACGCTTGCCTCCTCCCAATCCTCTAGTCTCCATGTGCTTCCTCTTCATTTTCTTTCTCATCCCCATAACCTAGTTCCATTTCCTCAATCTTTTTCTCATCTCAGCCTTATCAATTGAACTACACGGGAGACTCACAAGAAGCACGTGAAAATTACATCCATGAAGATCAGCAATTTTGAATCCAGCAGAACAATTCCCTTTCTTGCTCATCAGATTAAAAACACACCAAACAAGAAGGCTGTTCATCCAGTGAACACAGGCACAACTGTTTGTCTAGTGGGAAGTGCTTTTCAAACCCAGGCACTAACTGAGATGCTGAGTCCCACTGTATGGTACCAGAGAGATCATGATGCCAAGTCCAGAGTTACGATAGCGATGTGTATCGTGCCTCCCAGCAAGGGCACTTGGCATAACATGAATAAATGGCAAGATAAAAAAGCCTCTCATCCTGCAGTGTAAGTAGCTGGTACTGGGATGGGGTAACATCCAGCCACCTGAAATAATCACTGGTACAGCACAGGTTACTGATACAAGGTCACAAGCCATTACAGAAGGAACAAGCAGATCCAAATGTCAGTCCCGGGCATTCCTAAAGGCTTCGTTTTATTATACAACGAGCCACGGCTACAAAATAATTCCTGATCCATTTCTGGGCAGGCTGCAAGCCCAGCGCGGAGCCGGCAGCCCTCAGAGGATGCAGAACATATCCTGTTTGAAAACAGGAGGCCACATACAGAGCCACATCCGTCTGTCCTTGCACGGATGAGACCCTACAGAGCCAAGTGCAGGTGGATGCTGTTAAAGCTCACCACCCTGCTCCATCAGGCTTGAGAGCAGGCAGACTTGCCCTGAAGTGAGGGAGGTTTGTGATCGGAGGGAGACGCTGGGTTCTTTCCCAACAGAGTATCAGATGTAGCTTCCTGCAATAAAATAATAAGAACTAAATCTGTACCTACCTCATTTATCTAGAAACTGGTACCAGAACAACTTGCCATTGGCAACTTACGGCCTATTAAAATACCAACCACTGTGCAGTGAGACCACAGGCTCCCAAAGGCATGCATGAATTCCTTGGAAATACAGCTACAAAGCTAGAGTCAACACTGATAGCAGCTCAAGAGCACAAAGAATAAACAGACTGGAAGCCATTTAGGTTTTCCCCTGTATTTCAGAAATAAATACATGTATTTAAGGGGGGCACACCCCCTCCTACCTCCCCTGTCCTCAGCCAGAGCTGATAGTATTGTCACCCTGTAAATCAAACAGGCCAGAGAGCCCTAGTCTCAAAGTAGGACATTAATTTTCAATGAGTAATTTTCTGAGCCAAGGCCTGCTTAAGTCACACAGATAAAGCTGTTGCTAAGAGTTAGCTGTCAAAGCAATGCCAGTTCAGAATCGGTGATGAGGGGGAAGTTTGAAAGCCAGCTGTATCTGAACATATTTACTGATGCTGTACACACAGCCTATCCATTACAGAACTTTAGATTACAGCTTCTGGTCAACAAAGCAGCCCCTGCCTGAGCAACAGCAGGCGGAACAGGAGTCAGAGCATGAACAGAGACTGTTCTTTACTCATCAGGATACAGCCCCCGTGGCAGGAAAGTTTGAACGTAATTCTGCCCGTCTTGTGACAGGCTCCAGCACGGTGACAGGAAGAGGCAAGTCTGGCATGAGGCAAAACAACCCACCCCAAAGCCTCTGTAGTTGGACCCTGCAGGTGTAGCAGCCAGAGTCCAAAAAAGGTGAAAGAAATGCTCTGCAAATTCAAAGTGCAGCTTAAGATGGTTTGTGCTGGGGACCTTGTGTTCTATCACTTCTGCACTTTTTTCCAACACCCTCAACTTGCCAGAGGTTAAACCTCATCCACTGCTTCTGCTTTCATGACTTTCACCTACATTTAGCTACACTGTTGGAATGAAGCACCTTTTTCTCATCTTTGCTGTCTAGTTTCTCTATATTTGTTTCAGGATGCAAGCCATGCAGGTACCATGCCATAATATTACCTTGAACTAGGTTACATTTTATTGCAAATAATTTCTAGAGGCTGTATTCAAATGCCTCCTCCACTAACACCCCCAGCCGACTCCTGAGGCTGCAGCCAGGCAGGAAAGAAGGATGTTACCATGTGAAGCTGCTCTGGAGCATTAAAACTTGCTCTCTTGATCTGTATATTAGGAATATATTTATACATAAGGAAGGCCTACATTTTCAGACATGTCTGCAACAAAAACACTTAAAAAATACATTATCACACCATGTATTCTAGCAGAGGATAGAGCCAAGCACACATTGTCCTAAAATACAGACTAGGAGAACAGTTTAGAGCCACAACCAAGTTCCTCTACTACACCCTGGCAATTCTGCTTAAATCAAGAGGCAGAACTCAGCCAGCGATCCTCTCCTTTCACTACGGCTAGCTTTCTTGCCCTCTTGGGGACACTGACTCTAGAAGAAACTATTTAGTTACCTACCCTTTGTTTTAAGGCAGACAGTGGTGAAGATTTAGATCTCAACTAGCCTGAATTAGTCCTTTAGCCTCTGATTAACCAGTTAACAATTTTCCAGTCTGAAAGAGCCGAATGTGGTGAACCTGAAGGATCCTGTAACATCAGGCACAGTGACTATTTACGTAAAGACAGTGAATTAGTTGATTTCTAACTCTTACTACTGAAACACAGCTGCATTTCAGAGGTGGGGTGACTGCACCTCCTTTCACAAAGGTTTCTGAACCCCACACACCAGCCACATGTTAGGGCAATGCTTCTCCCCCTTTATTCATGTCCTGCAGAAATGAAAAAGTTGTGTATACCGCTAAGACATAATGATGCTTTGCATCACACCAGCTAAGGAAAGCAAATAGCTTTAGGTCTGTACCGACATAAGGATGACAAAGCCACACTTACACAGAAGCAGACCTCAGTCCACAGGGAGCTATTGGTATGAAGTGCCTCCCCAGATATCAGCATTTCCTTTGGCTTTCTGGATGCAGCTTTACACACATAGAGGGACAGACACACAGACACAAAAAGCATGCAGTGCAGGAAGTGGCCTTTCGCTCTTACTCAGTTAAAAATTGCAAGGCTAAGAACATTCTCAGTTCAGGTTTACAGCACCAAAATACTTTGAGGCTGGACCACCCTAACAGGGTCAGCTCTTCTCAGATCGAGCCTGCAAGCAAGCAGCTGCTGGGCTGCAGAAGACTATGTTCTTTGGTTCAAACTGGGACAGCAAACCCAATCTGAAATGCTGCATGTGCATAGAAAAGCATGGTTCCAAAGGAAATAGTCTGAGGTGCCTTCAGAAGACAATGAGGAAGGTGGGAAATGCCCTCAAAGTTGCTCAACTCATGCAAAACAGTCTTTGCTCTAGAGTCACCCAGGGCTTTCAGAGTATAATCCCTCCCTTCAAATCCAGAAATACCAGAGTGGAACTGTTGGCACGCTAACAGAACAATGTAGGATGAAGTGTCAGGAGTCTCTGGATAACACCTGGCTTTCCACGTCCTTCACATCATGCACCAGCAACACTCGCTGCCAATATGCAAGCAGAAATCAATCAGCACCGAGGTAAAGAGCATTTGGCTGTCACTCAACATTAACTGATACTGTAAACTGGGGCGGGGTGGGCAGAATTTAATGATCTCTTCCTCTTCTATGATACCCGAAGATGTACATAGAATCATAGAATTGTTTAGGTTGGAAAAGACCTTTAAGATCATCAAGTCCAATCATTAAGCCAGGACTGCCAAGTCCACCACTAAACCATGTCCCCAAGCACCAGATTTAAACATCTTTTAAATACCTCCAGGGATATGACTCAACCACTTCCCTGGGCAGCCTGTTCCAATGCTTTACAGCCCTTTCAGTGAAAGAAATTTTTCCTAATATCCAATTTAAGCCTCCCCTGATGCAGCTTGAGGCTATTTCCTCTCATCCTGTCACCTGTAACTGAGACCAACCCCCACCTCACTACAACCTCCTTTCAGGTAGGTGTAGAGAGCAATAAGGTCTCTCCTCAGCGTCCTCTTCTCCAGGCTAAACAACCTCAGTTCCCTCAACCTCTCCTCATCAGACCTGCTCTCCAGACCCTTCAACAGCTTTGTTGCCCTTCTCTGGACACGCTCCAGCACCTCAATGTACTTCTTATCCTGAGGGGCCCAAAACTGAACACAATATTCAAGGTGTGGCCTCACCAGTGCCAAGTACAGGGGCACAATCACTTCCCTACTCCTGCTGGCCATAATATCGCTGATACAAACCAGGATGCTGTTGGCCTCCTTGGCCACCTGGGCACTGCTGGCTCATGCCCAGCCTGCTGTCAGCCAGCACCCCCAGGGCCTTCTCTGCTGGGCACTTTCCAGCCCCTCTGCCCCAGGCCTGGAGCGTTGCCTGGGGTTGTTATTATTGACCCAAGTGCAGGACTCGTCACTTGGCCTTGTTGAACCTCATACAGTTGAGCCCATTGATCCAGCCTGCCCAGGTCCCCCTGCAGACGCTTCCTGCCCTCCAGCAGATCCACACTCCCGCCCAATTTGGTGTCATCTGCAAACTTCCTGAGGGCACACTCGATCCCCTCATCCAGACCATTGATAAAGGTATTAAACAAGACTGGCCCCAACACTGAGCCCTGGGGAACACCGCCTGTGACTGGCTGCCAACTGGATTTAGCTCCATTCACCACAACTCTCTGGGCTCGGCCATCCAGCCAGTTTTTTACCCAGAGAAGAGTACAGCCATCCAAGCCATGAGCCACCAGTTTCCCCAGGAGAATGCTGTGGGAAACGTTGTCAAAGGCTTTACTGAAGTCCAGGTAGACAATATCCGCAGCCTTTCCCTCATCCACTAAGCGGGTCACAAGGAAGAGATCAGGTTAGCCAAGCAGGACCTGCCTTTTATAAGCCCATGCTTACTGGGCCTGATTGCCAGCTTGTTCTGTACGTGCTGTGCGATGGCACTCAAGATCGTCTGCTCCATAGCCGAGGTCAAGCTGACAGGCCTGTAGTTCCCCGGATCCTCCTTCTGGCCCTTCTTGCAGAAGAGCGTCACATCAGCCTGTAGCTTTAGACACTCAGTTGGACATCCAGGCTCCTGCCTGCACCAATCCATGGATCCAAAACCTCCTGATGAGTTTATTGTATCATCTCTCTAGGAACAAAGACACTCTCCCCCAAAAGCTTAAAACTGGTACAAAACGCAGCAGCCCATCTGCTTCACAAAAGCGGTTGCCATGAATACATCCCTACTGCTCTGCGCCTGCTATATTTAAAGATACTTGGGAGGCAACTGAATTTACTGGCGGTTGTGCTATTTAAGGATCTGGATTAATGCTATTCAAGGAATCTACTGGTAGTTCTCTGTGGGGAGGTACAGCACCTGCCTGGGGCTACACCTGGCTCAGATGCATTTTCAGAAGACCAACTTCTATAATCTAACAGGAGGGTGATAAACCCACAGACAATAGATACTTTTCACGCAGAGCACTGTAAACTAAAACAGATGAGCCGTATCCTCAGAAGCCCCACCAGAGCGTAAGGAGATTTTTACAAAGGGAAAGGAAAGGACAAGCGAAAGGAAGTTTACAGTTGCAACTTTAGTCGCTAAAATACCCATGGTTTAATGCAAGGCTTGAGCACAGCAAGTATGGAAAAAGGGTACCTGCCTGCAAGAAGGAAAAAAAAAAAAACAGAAAACCCAGGAGAGGCAAATCCCCAAAGCCAAATGTGCTGACAGGACCTGGACCTTTTCCAGAGTGCCTTGAATTCCTAAGAGCTTAAGTCTTAATGCATTTCAGACAGGTTCCCCTCCAGCCAGGCTGCTTTGTCCCAGCCTGGGCAGAGGAGGTGTGAGTGGCTCACAGTCTGGGAGGGGGGTCGTGGCCTGGGGCGTGCTCTGCTGGACCCACAGCACTGGGCCGCAACAGGTCCCTGCAACCCAGGCTGAAGTGGACTTGGGACTGGGACAGGCTGACGGGAGCTGGCAGTACAGCCTCCCACTTCTGCTCTGCTCCCAGGTCAAATTAACCCAGTGCCACCTAGCAACTCATTGGATATATCACATCCCCACCTCTTGCCACAGACATGCAGAAGCTGCCAAGTAAGTCTACGGTAAATAACCTGTGAAGTCTGTCTCTGGAGATTCTTAAATTCTCAGACAATGCTCTTCTTTCTACATCATGGGTCACTTAACTGAGAAAAAAGAAAACTGATTTAACGTGCCCTATGAAGGCTTCCTATGCCTACTTCTCCCCCGTTTACAGACTCCAAATGACATGGGATACCTTGTTCAGATCAGTTCTCTGAAAACTCACGGGCAGAAAGAGCAACTGGTCTGCTTGATCATAGCTGTATACCTCCTATTGCCACAGACCGCTGAAGAAGCCTGAATTGATTGCAGAGCAGACACCAGACTTTTTTACATAAGCAGGTCACATAAGATGACCCGACAGACATTACAACTTCAAACACAATCATTTTTGGAAGTGGTTGATTTCAGAGAAACTATCACAGATCCTAAATAATGTACAGACTTCTAACATAACACGGACAGAGCATCTCCTTCCCTTTAATCTTTTCCCAGATCCAAAGAGTATCAAAAAGGTCATGGAAATGACTAGAGGAGTGTAGAGCAGAGCCAAGGCATGATCTGGAAGCCTTTCCACACAGTAACTCTTCTCCTCACTGTTCCTGGAACCTTAAGTTCTTTAAGTTTCTCTAACTGCAACAGGGGAAAAATATTTGGTAAAGGTCAAATGACTCAATACCCCTGAGACCCATAACTTTTCAAGCAGGAACAGGTTTCCATGTGCTTTTGGTTAGAGTACAGACAGGTTAGGGGAAAGGCGGCAAACCCAACAGCCTACTTCCCCTTTGCTCGTTTATAGGTAATCAAGCTGGTACAGAGTAACGTGTATGTTTGGTTTAAGTTACAGATGATTTTGCTGCTGGAACACATCTGCAACACACTGTACTGAGCGAACTGCTGAACCCCAGCCAGCTCAGAAAACAATCCAATGCAACCCAAACGGCTGGCAGCATCAGCAAACTGCAGCGACGGCTCCTAGAAGCTGCTTTCAGGGGTGAGAAGAAGAGGGAGATCGATATTTCTCAACACAGGCTTTTCCTGAGACACCCTCCAGTTCAACTCATTTTATTATGTCTCTGGGAAGCAGAGGGGTTAATTTCTTTCCAAGTTCACATACTGTTTGAATTCCTTAGATAAGCTGCTTCCACCATACCCAAGGATCTAGCCTCAGGGGAGAACACTATAAGGAAAAGCTCTTTTGATAGACTTTCTTCAAAAGAGAAATTAATTCAAAGTCCATTTTTGGAGGTGTTCCACGCCCACAGCTTCTACAGACTTCAGATGAGGTTGCACTGTGCCTCTGGAAGAAAAGCTGAGCTTTGGGCAATGCCCTGCCACTTCTATTTGCAAGACAGAAATGTTTTATGCTTGCCCAATAAAATCTTCTCTCCTGAGATGAGAAAGCTCAGTGTGCAGCACCACAAATCGGAAAACCAGAGCAATCCAGGCCTTAGCTCTGGGATAAAGCAGTTAACAGCTAGCACTAACTAATCCTGTACCTTTAAAACTAAGCAGTCACTCAGAAAACTGAAAAAACAAGTTTTGAAAGCCACTGAAGTCTTCCTTCACATCTTGAGCCAGAAAGAAAGCAAGTCAGGGCTGTTATGGAATTCGCGTTTGCATACTGCTGGTGATAGTCTATGTGCATAGTTGGAAACAAAGCAAGTTTTTATTAGCAATTAGTAGTAGGAGTGGGGACAGACCTGCATGAAGGAGAGAGAGAAATGCCAATACACGATGGCAGAACAACCTTTTAAAATGCACAGAAGAACTATCCCAATATGACAGATCACATAAGAAAATACCGCAGCTATAAACTTGGAGATGCAATGGCATCGGTTCAAGGAGATAAACTGTATCTTTAACACAGACAACTTTGACTCCAGGCAGCAGTTTTCCCTTGCACAGCAATTTGCAATGCAAAGCAAGCTACTTCTACTCTTACCAAGAACAGTAATTCGGGAGGAAAGGGGGAGAGCAAAGTTTGGAAGGGTTGATTTGCTTAGATACAGTTTTCTACAGAGCTGAGTTTCAAGTCAGGCATGAAAGCAATATAGCTTAGGGTCTGAAATAGCATGGGAGAAGTTGGGCAAAGGGGGGGGGGGGAGAAGAAAGGGAGGATTTAATCCACAAACCTCAGTCCCTTTCAGAGCAGCGACCTCCCGCTCCCTCCTCACATCTCTGAAAAATTCAATCCAGCTCTGACCAGCCCAACACCACCCAGGTTCAGAGCTCTCCAGCTATGTTCTTCCCCACTCCAGAGAATGATGCGGCATGTGGGGCCCTACAACAGAACTATTAAAATTCCATCAAGGGGTAGGCAAGTGGTAGCCATATGCTAAACTGCTCAAGTGAAGAATAACCAGGGAAAGAAGCACAGCTAGGACACAAGTCTGCAAGCAGCTTCTTACCTGGTAGATAAGCTAGCAAAGTCTCCCCCATCTAGCAGCCTGATTTTGCAGAACAGAACCCCATTCACAAAGGGGACAGCAGTCAGCTCTTCTAGAGTGAAACTTGTCTGAAACTTGAATTTCTTCTTCTTCATCAGGAAAGCCATGGGCAAATTCAGTGTGGAAAGCCCAGGAATTCCAAACAAGATCAGGAAGGAGCAGCTCAAGACACACACAGACAAGCAGAGGAACGGCACTCGTTCCAGGAGCACAAGCAAGGAGTAAACTCCAGTTCAGTTACAACGACGGTCCAGCTTCAAACGCACAATTCTCTTCTCTTTGGTGGTCGGATCTGGCTGTGGGATCATCGCCACGGCAGGCTTCAGGTGTGGAGGAAGAGGTCAGATTAAATCTCTGCAACATCTCCAAGGGAAAAGGGAAGGAAAGAAGCCGGTCTCAGCTCCAGACCAGCAGGAGCTGTCCCAGTTAGAGGCTGCAGTGCTCGTCTTCAGCACAACCCCTCCAGAAAGCATCTCTCCTGGGAAGTCATCTTGAGTCTCCAAAGAAGCCTTAAGTCTGCAGGCAGCACATTCAGAGAGCTTTCAGCTTCTATCCCCTCCTCTTGTGCAACTCCTTGTTACAGGTCTTTGGGTCAGCCTTTGGGAGGGAAATGAGTAAATTAGTCCCAGCCAGTCTTGGGCTCCTCCTCCTCCTATAAAACCTGTTTGGATGGGTACTATTCAGTCCAGACTCATACCCATCTCAAGAGGTATGGCCCCAATTAGCCTGGCCCCAACATCCTCTTTCCCCTTTTTGCCTAGAGCAAGCTTCACTGTTGTCATCCCCCTCGGAATTTCTGTTTTGCAAAGCAGCTAATAAAAAATCTGCTCTATTTTCACCCATCATCTTTAGAAGCAGTTTACAGAGCAAGATCCATCTAACACCTATTCTAACAAGAGTAAGCAAAGCTGTCTCAATAAATACAAAAATCTGTTTCTTTTCTATTTTTCTGACCAGCTCTAAGTATTAGCACCCGCATCTTATAAATGGAGAAACCAGCACAGAGGGGGGGAAAAAAAAAAAAAGCAGTCTGCTCCAGATTACACAGCGTAACAACTGAATCAGGTCATCTGCCTGCCCAACAGCCAGGCCCCCAAGTATGCTGCCTTCCCCAGCACCAGGTCCACACCAAGCCATGCCCTGCATGGTTCAGTTTTGGGGCTAGAGATGGTCATTTATTACACATTTATGCAACACCTAAGCCAGAGAGGCCAAGAGCTGATTAGCATCTGAAACAGACAAGGTTATGAACACTGGTCAGTAAACAATCCTCAACGATACTCAGAATTAATGACTGCAAACCAATGCAGGCAAAGCTCCTGCTGCCTGCAACGGGTGGGTGATTAAAGCCCCTCTTCCTGCTCGGGCAGGAGTGGGTGAATCTAGCTGGCTCTGCTGGGGCCTGAACACCTCCCCAGAGGCTCCCTCAGAAGCTGCCTCTGACTGGAGCAAGGGGGCAGGCTGGTGACTGCTCCATGCCCCTGCACTGAGCTGCAGCTAGGTCTCAGCCTGCCTTCCAGCCCCCTGGACTGTGCACTGAGATGTGGACACGTCTCAGCCCACCTCTGGGTCCTGTGGACCACACACACTGGGCTGCAGCGAGGTCACAGCCCATCCCCTAGCACCCCTGGGCCATGCACTAAGCTGTGGTTAGGTCTCAGCTCGCTTTCCAAGCCATGCACCCAACAGCGACCAGGTCTTAGCCTGCCTCCCGGCCCCATGAGCCATAGAGTGAACTGCAGCCAGGTCTCAGTCCCTCTCCCAGCCCCAGGGGCCATGCAATGGGCCGTTGCCGGGCCGCAGCCCACCTCTAGCCCCATGAACCACGCACCAAGCCGCAGCCAGGTCTCAGCCACACCCCCTCACCCCTCCCAGTCCATGCACCGAGCTGCAGCCAGGTCTCAGCTCCCCCTTCCAGTCCAAAATAACGAACTGACCTGAGGGAGGTCTCAGCTCATTTCCCAGACCTCTCCACCGACCTGCGGCCCGGTGCCGGCCCGGTCCCTGCCCGGTCCCGCTTGCACCTCCCGCCCTCTCCTCGCACGTCCGCCACAGGCACCGCTGCTCCCCGCCACAGCCGCCTCTGCTAGCGCTACGCCAACTGCGGCCGCTACGCCAACGCCGCAAGGAGCCACAAGGCAAAGCAACACCACCACCACACTTCGGGAATACCACCCCGACACTACGTAACCCCCCCAGAGGGGGGAGGGGAGCGGAGTGCGAAAGCGGCACCACCCGATTGGGCAAGCAGCAAAGAGGCGGGCCGAGAATGGCAAGACTGTGATTGGTTGTTCCGACACGGGGCGGGGAAGAAAGCGTGGGGATTGGAAGCGGAGGGTGCCGGTTTGGGGAAGATCCGCCTCCCTGGTTGAGGGGGTGGGCGGGAAGTGGGGCGGCGGGGGGCTGCGGCTGCGCCTGCGCCGCGGGCAGACCGAGGCATGTTGTTTCTGCCTGACGTGTGCTCCCGGGTCGGGGGGTCCCGGAGGCTCCCCGCGGCTCCCCGCGCCCCCAGGGGTGTCCCATGGCCCTTCCACAGGCCGAGCAGCCCCGAGCTGGCACTGGGACGTGCAGGGCTGGCTGAGGGGGTGGCAGGCCTCGGCCCCTGGGGCCTGCAGCCATGGTGTCCTCGCTTGGGCTGAGGTGATGGGAGAGGCCTCTCTGACAGACATGGCCTCTCTGTGCCCTCTTAAGCGCTGCCCCTTGGCAGCCAGGGCCCCTTGTCTGTCCTTGTTGAGCTGCCTTCCCTGCCCAAGCAGCTCCAGTTGACATCTATCCCAGCGGGTACATGCCACGCGCTGCAGGCATGCCACTCTTCTGGCAGCACTGCCTCACCAATGCAGCAGTGCGGCCACCCCATCCTCACCCTGCGCCTCCAGGTACCGCACAGCGGGCCGTGGGTCAGGCTGACCTGGGCTGGCTCTCCAGCAGCGGGAGAGAGGCCCTGGCACCCCACGCCCCTGTGGGCAGCGCAAGGCAGGGCCAGGACCTGGAGTCTCACCCTCTGTGTGTGAGATGTGGCAACCAGTTAAACACATCTCTTCATCAAAATGGCTCCCTGTTATTATGTGCTGCTGCCGCGTCCTGTGCTGTGGCTGGGATCCCTGGTTAGGCAGGATTCCATTGTTTAAGGGCAATCAGAACAAAATGTCTCTCCTCGTCCTGAAGGAGTCTGCAATCATCAATGTGATTTGCCTATTTTTTTAAAGTTAGGGATGTGCCTAATAGTCTGTGTTGCAGAGAAGTTGAGGCTTACATGGGAGGGACTTTTCCCAAGGCTGATTTGCATGTCTGGCAAATCTTGGAGGAAAGCCTGAAAGTCCTCACTCTCTTTGCCAGGCTTTGATACCCAGGCTCCTTGCCTTTAATCTTTGCCATCTATGCAGACAATATCAGAGCTATCAAATAATTCTACCACAATGTGAGTCTTTAAAAAAAATCTGCTAGGAAAAGTGCACGGCAACGTACTTAGATAGAGGTGAAATGCTGGATTAAGCCAAGTGCATTGTTACAGTTCTTGCTTACCAGGTTAAGCAGATACACAGACTTTGGGCTGGGAAAGCATTTCTTGTTGGCATGGTGAAACTGTCGCAGGAGATATCAGTCTTCCCATAAAGCAGGGTTTGTGGAGGCTGCTTTTAAAGGCAAGTCTTGTATCATTCCATCAGTGGATATCTGGTGTTTTCAAGGCCTCGAGACATTGCTAGAGATGGGTTGGGGTTTTTTTTTTTTGCTTTCTGTTTCTCAGTTTATTGGGAGAGAGCTCAGCCTGCTAAATATTTGATATTTGCCAAGCTGGGATGCTCAGATGCTGGAAGTATCTGAAGTATCCAGCCCAGTCCCTCACACTTCTCATTCCCTGACCGTATTGCTGAGGGATGTGTCGATCTTTCGCTTCCATTGCTAGGTAAAGGACAATCTCTCTTCTTCTCTGTTTGTGGTGTGGGAGGAGGCTGTGTGTTATCTGGTATGATTCACTCTGATAAATAACCCCCTCCTTGGATTTCCCTTGTTTATAGCACCAGCCCCAAATGCTACATCCTTGCTGTTCTCATGCAGTTTTATCGGAAACATCTCTTGAAAACCTCAGGGTTTTTAAAATTAATTGAATAATGTGACTGATGTTAAAAATAAATGGATTTGGAAAAGTGCCCAGTGAGCTGCTGAACAGTGTGTAATATAGCAACCGTAGCTGGATTCTCAGGGGTATGTATATTTTCCTAACAAACACAGTCTCATGACTTAGAGATTAAATCTTTATTAGTTCGAAATTCACCCTGTTGATTTTTCTGTGTTTACGCTGCATAATTGTTTCTGGACAAATTCACATTTTTTAAAGGGACAGTGCTCCTCTAAAGGCGTGCCCGGCTGGGAGAAGTGTTGGCGTGGGTGAGCCTGAGCCCCACAGAGGCACCGCAGAGCCTTGAATGTGAGTGTTGCGTATCTCTGTCAATCCACCATCCCACTGACTTGGTATTTTCTGATCCAGGTCCAGTTCGTTCACCAAAGGGCCACGTGTGTGAACCGGGCATTCTGATATATATTAGTTCTGCTTACCCCAGACTCAAATGCTGTTGATTTCTCTTTACGACCTCAGCCCTGCTGTGCCCACCTCACCTATCCACCATGAACCTCAGCCACGTCCCTGCCCCATGCTTTCCCGGACCTAAACCTTTCCTGATGCCTCTCCCCAGTGCCACCATCACTTCCTCAACTTTTGCTGGCTCAGGGCATCATCTTATCACTCTGGGATAATTTATCAGCTTGGGCTCTGCAGTTAAGTCTGGGCCTCACCTCTGCTATCACTGGAGGTGTGTCCCACTGGCCAGGGGCTGGGATCTCCACGGTCTGCTCACCTTGGGACTGTGAGTGAGCAAGAATGGAGGAGATGGGTTTTCTTGCCTCCTCCCTCCCCATTTCGAGGGCTGAGATAAAGCAGCAGGGAAGAAACAAGGCAAGATCGATTCAGAAGGGACAAAACTCAGTGAGGTGAATTGAAATAGATTCTGTAATGGGTTTGGTGAGCTGTCAAATCCTACTTCTTATCCCATGGGAATCCCAGATACACAAAGAAATCATCAAGCTCTGTAAACTACATCATCAGCATCTTCCTCTAGAAAACATCACCACGCTAATCCATTTGTCCCACCAGCCAAATGATTAAAGTTTGAAAACTAAATTATACACGTTGCTGCAACAGCATAAACACAATTACGGCTCTCCTCTGTTACACCTGTAACCTCTGTTATAATGGCTTTAATGAGCTTTCAGCCATGTCATCCAAAAAGAAAAGATTATCACACAGCACCGTATGCTGCAAGGGCGTTCTTCGCGCTGCCGCTGGCCAAGCACTTCCAATGCACTGGCTCTGAGGAGCTGTGGGCTGGGTGCCCATGGTGGGTGGGTGCCTTTCCTGGAGCTGGGGGACTGGGGATGTCCCGAAATGCGGCACGGAGTGCAGGCCCCCAGGGTGGGACACCACAGCAGTGTGACCCTGTCTGTAGTGTGCAGGTCGCCGGAAGCCCTGTGACGGGAACGGGTATCTATCCCCATTACATAGGATTATCCTATGGTGTGAAGCTATTCCAAGCTTGTGTCTTCTCAGCTTGATTTAATAACAGGTTGCAAGCTCTACTTTGATCTGCTCGTGTTTTTCACTAGTTCCATGTTTAACCAAACCCATCATCATAAAGGCCAGAACTGTTTCACTTTCTGCGCCAGGCTGTGTTTCCTGTTGGACATGCAAAGGACACACCTGCACAGTGGGTTCCTGGCCTGCCAGGACAGGGGATCCTGTTATCGACAGAGACAGAGGGAGTGCAGGAATCCGGAGTCGGTGGATTCCTTTCCCCAAACATGTGGCCAGACTTGAAAATCCAGCTGCCTGGCTTTTTTTGTTTACTGGTTTCCATATCTGCTCCAGTGTGTCCTGGGAATGTGCGGCAGGACTCTCCGTTCCTTTCCGGGAGGCCTGTTGATGGAATGGGAGCTGGTTTGCTCCTTCCAGAACCTGCAGACTGGAACCCACTTTGCCTTGAGGCTTGTTGTGTTTATTAAGCATTATCCTGTGTCTGTATCCCAGATGCTGCCTTCAGCGCTCCCCCGGACAAGAGACTTGCTGGCCGTGGGCTCTCCCACTGGTTCCATGCTTCTGGCTGCAGCCCCACAAATGCTGCTGTTACCCCAAATGCCACAGAAACAACTGTAAGTCTGTGGTTCCCACCTGACATGGCAACCTCTAATTTGGGATCCCAGGTGGCAGAGGTAACAGAAACTGTCCCTGCTGGGGCTGGGCTTCTGCCTTGGGTTAATCACCTTGCAGGGCTGGGACCCAAGGGCTCCGGAGCCTGGTTTGCAGGCTATGTGGGCTTCATTCCTGCTTGCAAAATGCAGCCTGGAAGCTGTGCCAATCGTTTGTGTGAAGCTTCTTTGTCAGATGCTTTCAAGAAAGACAAAGAATCTTAAATGCTCTAATTTTCATGCTTACCAGATCACACTTGTGCTGACAGTACCTGCTGGCAATAACCTCTCTGGCAGCAACAGGAAAAAAGCAGAAAAAACCCCACATGAATGCTTTGCCAAAACAGCATTGACAAACTTTAAAGACATGCTGGAGGAGGTAAAGGAAATTTGGGTGAGTATGCAGGTGATCATTCTGTCCCTCAGAGAGATCCAGAACTGTTATGTAGCTATGGCAGCACACTGTACTTGTGGGATACCGATGTACTTATGTGTCTTCTAAAAATCTTTAAAACCTGTCCCTTATAATTAAAGAATTAATGTGGTTTTTTATTTTGTGCCTGCCCATTCTGTTCTGCAGTGAGCTTACCTCAAAGAGAGCCGTGAGCTCCCGACATCTCAGTGTCCTCTGCCCGTGCTGGCAGGAAGCAGAGGGACCCGGTTTGCATTCCCAGGTGTCTGGACTTTTCTAGGCCTACAGATGTTCCTCATCCCTGAGCTGTACCCATGGAATTTCTTCCTCTCCAGGCTGTCAATCCTGAAAACATTAATCAGTGAGAGGAGCAAGCAGGATCACAAAAGGTCTGGACAACAAGGGTCACTTCTGGGACCATCCTGCTGGGGCCAGACGGTGGCCAGTGCTTTGCTGCAGCTCAGGATCCCTGCGCTTTGCCCCGTTGCGCAGTGCCACCTCCTGGAAAGCCGTGCCTGAGGCGCACACATCACAACCGGTGGTGCTGCAGGCAGCTTGGCAGCTGCCTTGGATTGCTGCAAAGTTCATCTTCTGACCCACCAAGGGTCCCCACCAAACTTCTCTTCCCAGCAGGTACAAGGGATGCTGCTTGCCGCCCGGCTGCTTGCCCTCACCGCAGATACCCTGCGGCAGAACATCCCTGCGCGGCTCTTTCCCGCTCTGGTTGCTGAACACAAATCTCTAGGTACAAAGAGAACAGTGGAACAGCACAAATGAACATCTACAGGTGTTAATCCTTAGCTTTTGTTCTGTTTGGGCACCAGTTCCCTGTTCAGTCAAATGCCCTGCATATACGTTCGCCCTGTGAGTGCCCTTTTTTTTACCTGTTTCTCCTGGTTTTGGCATTAAGGGACACTTTTCTCTCTTCCTCCCCCAAGTTTCATGACCTCATCACGAGCAACAAGCAGGCCCCTCATCACAGTGCTCACCCTGTATTTAAAATGTTGCTACACCTTTTTAATGAGACAAAAATGTGTACACGGAACTTGCACCTGATTGCTGCTGGCTTGACTAAGCTCTGTATTTACCCTGAAAAGACAAGAAAAATGGGTGGTTCCAAGGGCAACATGTTTACTCGTATGAAACAGTAACACACCTCAAGTGCTTAGTCACTAAAAAAACGTACGCTGCAATTTAAAGCCAAAGGCTGGTACTTCATAATTTTAGGCTATTGTGGCATCTTCTGAGCAGTTGGGAGGTTAGTATGCTTTGGTAACCTGTCACACACAGTGAAATAAGTAGTGCTCCAAGGTAAGGCTGCAAAAGCTGTTATTTTTTTTTTTAAAAAACCAAAAAACCATAATTAAGTAAATACAAGACCACAAAGTTCATAAACAAGAGAACAAGCTGCCATGACACGTGGCTGTTCACATCCTTCTTTGGCCCTTTCTCAGCGAGGATTCGGTGTTACAAACTTGTTGTCATGACCTCATTTTGGCTCTGGAGCATGCCGAGGAACTGAAACAGCCTGTTTAGCAAAAACATATTTTTTATTAAAATTCATATTTGTAAAGCAGAGATCATTACACAAATGAGGTAAACCAACATATATGACATAGTTTTCACTTTAAAAATAAATTTCAATTGATTTCACAAAGTCTGAGAGTCAGGTGAGTGTTACTCATGTGGCAAGATGCCGGACAAGGTGGGAAGACGCAGCTGATGCCACCCTGACTCAGCCCAGAGATGTCAGTGCCAAAGGGTCGGGAGCCTTCCAGGGGCCAAACCCTTCTCACCATGCTGTCCTTTTGTCCCACATCAGACTTGCACACGAGAGGAGATGAGTAAAGGCCAGAGACAGGCAGCGGTAGCCTCTTCACCTACTGCTCTAAGCAGGGGTCCCCCATCAGCATCCCCTCCCAAAAGGCTGTGTAAATGTTCAATTTGATTGTGCAAATTCACTCCCTCATCAGCTGCTGCTCACCACATCTCAGCCCTAAAGGAGACTTAACAGCAAGCAAATACCGGCTCTGAAAAAGTTCCATTTCAAAAGTAGCATCTGGCAAGCAACAAGCCCGTTAAATGTGACACACTTTGCAAGGTATGGGGAGAAAAGTTATGCTTCCTTCTTTTTTTTAAGTTTGCTTCCATGCATGTACAAGTGGAGCTTTTAATCTAAAAGTTTATAAAGTTACTGCAAGTCTGTGAGAAACATGTTCACCATCCTGTGAAATTAAGCTTTTTCATTGAGGACCAAGCCCCACAGCCTGAACACCTCAAAGAAGAAAGAAAGTGGCTGCAAATGTTGTTTTACCCTGTAAAATGGTAAAAGAAAACAGTGAGGTGAACCTCAGACCCGTTTCTCAGAATGCTGCTTGAAGCAGACTCACAAAAACTGGCTGTACTTGCTTCCAGCTCCTAACAAGGACAGAACAAGTGCCACCACCAGAACCAAATAATGCTCCAGAATTCACTCAGTTAAATCAGTGGCTGACGAGCTCCTAATGCTGGGAATGACTGTGTGGCTGAAGCTCTGCAGCCTAAGTCCACTTTGATGGATCAAGGTTTTATGGAGGTGACAAACTCTGCAGATGAGGCAGAGGTGGAGCTTCACCTGTTACATCCACCTGAGTGAAACTCATCCAGGCCCTTGGTAATTAACTACACTGAGACACATAATACGTTGCATCCAATACGCATCCCAGGACAGTATCTGGTAACCAAGACACAAAATATTCATCACATCTGCCAAGTTTATAGTGAGAATTCATGACCACATGCAGCTAGAACATGAGGTGAATGCACTATTTTAATCCCATTTATATCCTCAGGGGATGTGGGTGGGATTTAAACTGCATGTAGGCTTGGTGCTGGTCTCCATGGGCTGGATGTCACCCTCCAAGAGCAGGATCTGTAACTCTTGGTGCAGAGAGAAGGTTGTACCACATCTGGTACCACGTTTCCAGTAAACGCTTTCAGCAAGAGACAGAAATGCATTCACTACCGTGCACTACCGTTTATGATAACTGTACCTTGGCAGCTGCAGTACTGTGATATTGCAAAAAAGACTCTCCACGGTAGAAGTCAGTTAAAGGCTATAGATCTTGACAGGGAAAGAAGGAGGTGTCATACTTAGAAGAGTTTTTTTCCAAACAAAAATAAAAAAATAACTGTCTTTTTTTTTTAATAAATCTATTGTTTGAGGAACTAAAGCAACCAATATTAAGTTCCTGGTTTATTATACATCCTGCTACAGCTCTGTATTATGAGTCTGAAAAGGCAGATTAGCATAAGATTAGCAGAGAAAGCAAGCTGTTCAGGCTCCTCAAGACTCCAAGGCGAGCCATTTCATATTGACAAGAGCTAGCACCCCTCGCTCCCTGTGTCCACCAGCAGCACGGGCAGGTTTTTTCCACAAAAGGCATCCCATCACTCTTTCTTTCACTGGATCATGCCATCTTGCTGCCCCGTCTGGCTGGGGTCAGCTGTGACCGACGGACTGGGTGTATTGCTCTGCAAAAATCGACGGAAGTCCTTAATCATGGGGCGGAGGACCTGGATGAGGGCACTCAGTGCTGCCTGTGTTCCTTCCATGGCTTGTGCCTGTCGCTCCTGGGCGCATGCCTGCACCTCCTGAGAGCGACGAATCATCTGAAGCAAGTCATTCTGCTGCTCCAGGTGCTGGGCAATCTCCTTCACATGCAAGTTGGTCACACGCTGCTCCTGCAGGAGCTTGGCTGAGTTCAGAGCAATTCGGCTTTTCAGCTCCTGGGGTTTTGCGGACACTTCGTGCTGATGTGCCATCATCTCCAAGGGTGCTTCGGCGGTAACCGTGGTGGGGGCTTCTGTTGTGCAGTACTCCACGACTCCGTCCTCCAGACTGTGGTAGGTTGTCTCTGCAGGAACTGAGAACAAAGGACAGAAACGGGGTAAGAAGTAGCTGTGATACAGGGATTTTTATCTACAGGACTATTCAATGAATATCACAGGAATACTGCCTGTTCAGTGAGATAACATACAACGAACAGCAATGCACAAAATGACCTATTTAAGTCTACTCCACCCTCATTCGAGCTTCCTTCTAGGCTGTGCAGTCCAAAGGAATAGGGCATGCCTTATCTGTCTAGGCAAAATAATTTCTCAGCCTCCAGTTCAAGCGGCGTAAGGGCAACTGACATAAGGGCAAAGACAAGACCCAGAACGGCACTTGTCAGAAAGACAACTGCTCTTTGGGGCAGACTTGGAAAATCAGCCTTGGATATGTTTCTCTCCCTGCTTTTGTTCCCAGAGAGGGGGAACTGAACAGTCTTCATGGTGCAAAGGATACTGGCTTCCCTTGTTCTTAAGGCTGAGCCCAGCTATCAAAGCTGACCCTCAACATGCTGCATATCTTGCAGCCACTTCCCTACAGCATGAGGATGTATTGGGAACGACGTTTGCATTACAGAGATACGGGGGTTTCTTTTTGCTGAGGCTTTTCCCACAGAGGGCTCAGGGCCTCCTCGTGGGGGCCATCAGGGCCCCCCCGTATGACCTTCCAATTCAGCACAGAGCGTCTTCAGCAGGCGCGGCACTCACTCTGGGTCAGGGTGACGGTGGTGGCCGACGCGGTGATGGGTATCTCGGTCCCGTCACCTGCGCCGCAGTCCCCACTTGGCAAACTGATGATGGTGGCTTCTCCCAGCAGGTTGCAGATACGTTGCTGCATGGGGGTGAGGATAACCGGGGCGGTGGCGGTGCCCGTCGGGTCTTCGCTCTCCGTCCCGTTGCTGTTGCCGTTCTGGTTCTCGCCTCCCCCTTCCATGGCAGCCCGGACTTGGGCCACTTTGCGTCGCACCTCGGTCTTGAGGTCGGACCATTTCTTCTTGACCTCGGGCAGCTCGCGGTGGCAGGTGGCAACGGCATTGACGCGGCGCAGGATGTCGTGCCAGGCGGCTGCCTTGGCGGCCAGCGGCACGCCCGCGTTGAAGTGGTTGATGAGGAGGTGCTTGCCTCGCTCCAGCTCCTCCACGATGATCTCCACCTCCCGCTCTGAGAAGTTCATCTTCCGCTTCTTGGCTGGGGGCGCTGGGGGCGACGCCATGGCCATGAGGGGCACTGGGGAGGGGGCACTGGGGGACACCTGAGGGCCGGCAGGGGGCTGGCCGGGCCCAGGGGCACTGGGGGAGGCCGGGCAGGGCCGAGAGGCGGCAGGCCCCCCCCAGGCCTGCTCACCCCCGGGACCAGGGACAACTGAGGGGCCCCAAGGCCCCTCAGGGCCCGGAGGCGTCCGTCCCCGCCCGCTCCCCCCTTGGCACCGCCAACGATACGCAAATTGCGTACAGCAGCCACCCAGCAAACCCCACTCAACAGCCTCCACTCTGCGACACTGGCGTAATGGCTTCCAGAATCAGCCCCCTTTCCTGCCTCGTCTAATTGGGCAGCCCACCTGCCCATCAGGCGGAGGTCTCGCCTCCCGCCTGCAGTACCGCGCTGTCATTGGTCAGCTGCGCTGCCCGTCGGGGGTGGACAAGACACGGCCCCGCCTCGCTGCTTGCCTCAGGTCACTGGGCCTGCGTGAGGCTTGTGAGGGGCTGGGGCCGCCCATTAATTTCCCCGCTCTAATTCCATTGGGTTCTTCTCCCGTCCATCAACACAGAACGTGTGTCGTGTCCCGTCCCGCCCCGCCCCGCCCCCCCCCCCCCCCCCCCCCCCGCTCTGGAAGCTACCGGATACATGTCACGTCCGTCAAGCTCAAGCTGACTCCCGGTTCCCGATCTGATTGGAAATGTTGTAACTTTATCCCCGCCTCCTCCCGGCAGCTTAACCAATAAGAGCTTGGTCCAGGCGCTTGTACTGCCCCCTTCCGATTCGCTAAAGGGAAGGCATCCCTCTGGTATCATCCCCGCCCACCTCGCAGGAGCGCGTGGAAGCTGGGGGTGTGGGCGGGGGCGTGGTGGCTGACGCCAGCGCGCGGGCCGCTGCCATTGGCTGGCGCGGGGCCGTCACGTGGTGGCCGCGGTGTGTGGCGCGAAGGCGGAAGCGCTCCGTGTCGGTTCCTCGCGGCGGAAGCGTCGCCATTTGCCGGCCTCAGCGCGGCCGAGAAGCGGGCGGGCGGCGGGGCGATGCCGGGGGCGCGGCGCTCCCTCGCCTCCCCGGTGGTGAGCGGCGTCCTCTGCCCCTGCGGCTCCCCGCGGGCCGCCGCCGCGGCGCCCGGGCCGGCGGCTGAAGGTGGCGGCGGGAGCGGGAGCGCGGGCCCCTGCGGGCGCGCTCTCTGTGAGGCTTCAGAGCAGGACCGGCGCCTCCGCGCCCTCTTCCAGAAGCTCGACGTGAACCGCGATGGTGCGCTCTGCATCCACGACCTGGCCGTGGGCCTCGGCCGCCTCGGGCTGCACCGCACCGAGCTGGATCTGCTGGTGAGCGGCGGGGGGGGGCGGCGGATCCGGGCTGGGTCCGGCGGGGCTGGGCTCCGGGCCTGCGCTCCTGGAGGGGTGCCTGGGGGGCCCCTCCTCATCTTGCCCCCGCCCAGCAGTGCCGGGAGCGGGAGGTGGGCTCTGAAGACCCTTGAGCTGTGCCCGGGCCGGGGAGAACCCCCGCTAGGTGAGTGGTGGCAGCCGGCGGCAGCTCGTCGCATGCCGGCACCTGCACCCCGTCATCTTCCCGCCGCCCAGCGCCAGGACCCCGAGTGTTCGTGCCGTGGGAGATGCGGCTGCTCCGCTCTGCTTTGGGGCACCTCTGGGGACCCCGCTAAAAGCGACCCTGCTGACTTGAGCACTAAACCCACGGGAAGCAGCTTGCTAACCACCTGTAGACTTGTACGGTATTAACTGCGGAAATTTAAGATTGAAAACTTAACAGGAAGAACCATAAAGGAAATACTTCTTCTCCAGGTTCAAGGGGTAGGAAGCTTGCATGCTTAATTAAATTTGTAAAAGATTTCTTGGAAGGGATAGGTGCCATCAGGTTGTCGCGCAGTCTTCCTTGTGTCATTGCGTTTCCTCACTTTAGTCTGTTCGGCACCACGTGGCTACTCAGGTTTCTTGCCCGAGATGGCTTATATGTGCCCAATTCACTGGTCTGTTTTAAGGGGTTTGAAATATCTTAAATTGTAGGAAGGCTGCTCTGCATTCGTTCAGTTTGCACCTGGAGCATACAAAATGTGCATCGCTGACTTTTTACTTCCGTACTGGGAGCTGTGCCCTTTTGTGGTCACAGCTCCTTGGGTGACGATGTACACTGAGGATTCTAGGCTTCAAGGTTCACTGTGATGTTGCTCTGTTTAACTGTAATTAGTGTAATTTACATCTGTATGAATCAGAGTAATGAGCTTGTCCTCAGTGCAGTTTGTCCCTGCCTAGTCTCTTGTATTTTCCAAGCAGGACTACAAAAAAAGCTGAGTATCTTGGGAGGACAGTAGATAAACGCATGGGCCCAGTCCTGGGCTGTGCCATCTCAGAGTGCCTCAGTGCTGCAGGAAGGAAGAAGTGTTTATGCATAACTTCTGAGTCACTGAAAAGACATCTCATTCAAGTGGCAGTTCTTATTCTCCCTGTCCTGAGTCCTTTAATTGCATGTATCTATGCTTTCCAGAGTTGCTAGTTCCTTTCTAACTTTGAATTTCCAACACCTTAACAGTTAACATTTCTTTTTGGTTGGCACCTTCCTTGCTGCTGTGAAGTATGAGAGTTCTTTGGCAGTGTGAGGCTTTTGTGAGTGGTTTAGTTGTGTGTTTCTAAAAATAACATTAGTGCCCTGGTGATTTTCTGCTGTGTGCATTTTGGTAATGAAATCTGATCACACCATAAATCACCTGTGCATGCCCTGTGAAATGCTGACCTGCTGCTACCCATGGGTGCTGAATCCTTTACCTCTGGTAAAAGTGTCTCATCCACCAGAATATTTTGTGCTTCTGACTGCATGCCTGTCTTGGTTTGCATTCCCTTTTTTTCCCAGGCACGTTATTAAATCCAGCCTGACATTTCCCAGGCTAGGAGGATGCGCCATAAAACCAAATGTGTTTTTACTTCCCAGCAGATAGTTTCTTTGCTTGCCACGCTGCGGGAGTGGCGGAGAGGAGCTGTTCTACAGGACTGGAACTCCTCTGTTGGAGGGAAGTGCTGTCTGGATGCTGCTTAACAACAATCCTGTCTTTCTGCTGAAGCCCTTGTCTGTCAGTATTGTCCCTTAGCCCTTTGCTTCCGCTGCACAGGAAGTGGCTGGTTGGATGAATAGAGTTTGCAAAGCATTGTTAGGATTGCGAGGCATCCCCTTCAGCATGTAAAAGCGTCCGTTAAGAATGAGGATGCAGAATTCAAAACTCCCAAGTTCCAGTTAAACATGTGGGAACAGTCCTCGGAGAGCTGGCTAGAAAATTTCTGCATTGTGTAACTTTTAGGAAAATCAAATAAACTTCCTGTTTCCCAGGCAGTTCTATTAATAAGTCATTCTTTTTTTATGCCCCATCTGTAGCTAATAATGGCACCTTGATGTTGGGATAACTAATGTGAAGTCACGCTCAAGAAAAGCGCTTAAGTGTTGAGATGAAAACCTTTTTGATGTATCGGACATGGTGTTTGGAGACCAATTTAGGCATAAATCACATGGATTGCTTGTGATTAGTAAATTACTTGATGGCTCTGCTGCATTTAATTTTTCCTTACATGCAACAGTACATTTGATACGGGAGTTACCTTCTAACGTTTGGGAGGCAGATGGAGAAAATATTAGACTCATAATGTGAGGTTATCGCCAATCTTAGCTGTGAGTGGCTAATCTTTGCGTCAGTAGGCTAAAAGTCCTTTGGTAACAATAATAGTTTTGGGTTGCAACTTGAAAAGAAAATGAGCAATGTTTTGGCTCCTTCAATGCCTGAGAGTTCCTATTCAGATAAAAACCCTTTGTAGCATTCTTGGAAAATTGCTGCCTTCTGTTTTAGAGGTGGCCGTCTGTGGTGCGGGAGAGAAGGGATTGTACTGAGATGTCCTTTGAGGTGGAATTTGCTTATGTAAACGATGCATTTTTTTTAACCCCTACTGTTATCTTTAAACCATTTGACAAATACAGTGTGCCAAATCAGTGAGCCTTCTAAAGAAATGCTTGTTTGCACTGGTTAGTATGAAGCAATTCACATGCTTTGCTTGAGCAATAAAGTGATAAACGTGAAGAATTTTTTAAAGGCTTCTACTTTGTAAAGGGATAGTGTTTTACTGCTAAATTACATCTACCTCTGGAATAGTCAGTCTCCTGTTACTAGTACTTTCTGACTTCCCTCATGAAAATACTTATATAGAGTCGTGGAATTGGAAATATACATTTAATGAAAATATGGGTATTTGAACCAGAACTATGTTTTGTGGTTTGTATCTGGAGATGTATTGTTGAAAAGATGTATAATGGTAGTATTTGTATATTGGCTAATATAACTGTTTTCCTACTGATCCCGATTAATTGCAGGGCTGGAGTGCTATTCTAAAACCTCATCTCTGCTGCTGAAGTTCCAGACAGTTTGAACTGGTGGAATTCATCCCAGCTGCCTAGAGACAGACTGAAGTGGTGAACTTTGTCTGCAGCTATCTCTCCTGTGGTGGTGCTGAGCATCTTCTGGTGGACTAATGCTCTCAGCTTTAAGAAACTGAGCAAACATAACCCTTGTCTTTTTCAGTTACAACTGTCCGGTTGCCTCTGCTGTAACGATGAGGTCGTCCTCCCTGGCTGGCCTTGTGTGGTGCTTTCTTCTGCCGAGGTCATATATGTGACTGCCTATTGCTGCCTTGGTGTCAGCTTCCCCGTATGAAACTACCTCAGCTCCTGTTCTGCTGAAATCTTCACATTTGCTTTCATCACCTCTTTCTTTGCCTGGTGTCTCCTCTTTGATCTCCAAGTTCTGGCTGTCCAAACTCCCACGCAAGTTCTGTTGTTCACTTCTTGTTTGTACTGAAGAAGCATAGTTGCACTGCTGCAGCCAGACCCTGCAGCGTTCTGTTTGCTTCAGGCCTCTCCTCTGAATGCCTGTGCTTTTTAAGTATGTGTCTTGGACTCTTCCAGCTGTCGGAGAACGCTGTGTCCGTGCTGTTCTGAGATAGCAGATCAGCTGGCTCTTTTGCAAGTGGCTCCATGGATGGATTGAGAAACTCTATTGTAGCAGTTCCATCATAAAAAAAAAAGTTTAATCTTGTTTCTGATCAATACCTTGTCTTCTGTCGTGATGTCATTTAGTTCTTACTTTCAGACTCTCTGTTTCTGTAACTATTTTACTCTCCAAGCCTTTTGAATGTTCTGTATTATACTGTGCATAATTTACTAAAATTCTCGGCAACTGTAAGGGGCAGAGGAGTGGGGAATCTTTTTTGTGGGATGCTTTTACCTGTCTTCCATTCGCAGTCATCTGGAAAAGGAGGACCTGAGATTTTATTGCTTTACAGAAGTTTGTTTATGATAAATAGAGCAAAATTCTAATACTATTCTGTAATCTAGACTGAATTATCCCTCCAAACCTATATACATTTAGATAAAACATCTTTATGGCTTGTGTGTCTTGAATGGTGCTGGGGCAGTTGTGGAGCTTTCAGCCAGGCCTTTGTAACTCCTCATGAAGGGCTGAGCAACACAAGGTTGTATCAAAGCAAGCAGTGTTACAGTTGGAAATTCCAGTTGATAACCTTCCTTCTGCTGAAAGGTATTTGCCAGCAGCTTCTCACCCACCCATCTCCTGACTAATCCCAAAGGACAAATGTGGATATCCTGAACCAGTTTAGCACAAGGTGAAACTGCTTTCAATAACATGTTAAATAACTCCACACATTTATGTATAATGTTCGTCAAAATAGCAAGCAAAAAAGATCATATTTGCTGGGTCTGTAGTGAGTTGAAGGCCCGTTCTTGCTCTTTGTAAATTATGAAATGTGTGGTTGGATCAAGGCCCTGTTCTCATGCACTTGGGAAAACTGGTGCAAGAGCAGATCTGTAGGTCAATGATTTAGTTGTAGATAAAGCCTTTAAATCTGTGGTAAGTGGATGAGTTGGTGTGAATTCAGGGTTCTGTTACCTTCCCTGATTTACATATGCTCAAGAGGCACACGAACTCTTTGTAATCAGTCAAATGAGTTTTTGACAGCTGCTGCAAAGACTTTGAGAAGAAACACAGGGATTGGCTTTGGCACAAGGAAACTTCTCATCGCAGCATTGGTTATTAATAGACTTGGCCAGCAGCCTCCTGAAGTGAGAGCTTTGCTGGACTGGAGGGCGCACTGTGACAGTGAATGTCAGGGGAGGCTGGCTGGCACGCTGGCTGCCTGCGTTCGTCACTCTGCCTGGACCCAGAGCTCTTACAGGGAGGGCAGGAGGAGGGGGGTGCTGGAGACCAGGGAGTCGTCACTGTAATGGTGACAGGCTTTACTCAAACTTGGCCTCTCGTCATCAGACATGCCTTAGTGTGGTTAATGTAATAAACTAGCAGTGCATGTCCACTCATGGTCGGGGTAGATTGGGAGTGAGATTTTTAGATGCAAATACATACAGGAGAAACTTGCTCTTGCATAAGTTTACCTGGCGTATAAACAAACAGTTGTGGATGAGGCAAGTGTTGCTTTAGGTTCGTGTACATACATGACCAGGTGTATAACTCTTGAGAGATGCAATCTTGCGATGTTCTTCCAGGATTGTTTTCTGTTCTACCTTGCAGCAAATTGGAGGAGCGTGGTGGTTCTCAGGTTTATTTAGATGAGGCCTTTGTCCTATTTGCAGAGTGATAATGAAGGATGCTGGCTGACCTTTGTGAAACGGAGATGCAGCTTTGACTTGAGCATATAAATTTTAAATGTTGATGCTGTGTGAGAGTGTCTCTTGCAGAAAGGCATCCTGCACATCACTGATGTGGCCTCTCAGTGTTATGTTTCCTGCAGGATGGTGAAGTGAATGCCTGTAGGATCCCCAGAGCCTGAGTGAAATGAAACAACCAAATTGATCCAAAGCAACTGATTGTGCCTGTGTAGAATATGCTGCAGGGTTTTGGTCTTTCAACTTGTGTTCTGTGGGGTGTAATTTAGTGACCAGGGCTAGATGCCTTGCTAAGTAGTGGAAGATGTCTCCATATCGTCATCTGTACTGGATTATTAGATAACTGACACAAGAACAGGTAAAAAAAAAATCCCAGGACTTCAGTATACTTACTGTTTCTTGTAATTTTTTTTTTAAAGAAACAAAACCAGTGATGAATCTGCCTGAATATTGAGCAGAACCCTTAAATGTTTGACAAGTGTTAATAAAATTACATCAAAGCCATAATAAGGACTTGGTCTCCTGTTTGAGAGCCCTACAAAATGGTGATGCTGCAGTTCCGTGCTCTCCGTTGCATATATTATAACATGATACAGTGTTGGCAGGAGGAGAGGGGGAGGGATTTTTTCTTTCAGACCTACTTGTAGCACATGGTAAATGAGTCTTTGTTCTTGTTCATGTCCTATTGCTATATTTGTCCCTCTGAATGTGGGACATGAGCGCACTTTAATGATGCCCCAGACTTTGTCTCGAGTGGAGAAGTGTAGCTGTGATAACTAGTGTCAATGTAGAAAGGCAACTGAGACGTCTTCGTTTGTGCGAGTTTCTGGCAGTTAAAGTGGCTTGCAGTGGGAGAATTCTGCTGTAAGAGGAATTGTTGAAATTCTTAGATCATGAGGTGCTTGGAAAGACAAAACTGTTTGGTATGTGACTCTACATCGTTTAGCCTAAGGAGAACGGGCTGTGTGAGAGCAAGCCTGGGCCTGGGCTGCTGCAAGGCCATTGTTTCTCACTAGCTGTTTTCCTGGTTAACTTTCTAGTGCAACAAGAAGTTGTGTTTCTAATTTTTGAGTACTGAGGATGCCCTTTCTCTTGGTCAATCCCCAGTTCTTCATGTGACACGGTATGACCTTGGTGGAACTTGCTGTTCTGGGCAGTGGCTGCATATATCCCCCTCCCTGGCCAGCTCTCCCTGTGTTTGGCACTGGCCCCCAGTTGCCTTAATACATCAGCTAGAACAGCTAATCACTTGTGCCAGGGTTCCTATAATGAAGTGACCTGGGTTTCTTTGTAGTGTTCACTGAACTATGCTGTGTCACCTTAATATATTGATGTAGTTGAATGTCACTAGACAGTTTGATTACTTAAGTAGCAGTGGCCAAGACTTAAATTTTATGGCATGGTGCAGGAAGCATTGTGCACAGTTAACTTTGGCTTTCTAAAACATGGGAAATACTTTTTTTTTTTTTTGGGGGGGGGAAGTTTCATCTTTCAGAAATTGCATTTGAAGATAAGAGGTAATTGGAAGAGTTGTGGTGGCCCATCCCAGCTGGGGCGGGCTGGGTGCTATCTCTGGGTGGCACATGTGTAGGCAGCGCTCCTTGGGGTGCTTCCAAGAGAGCTCCCAAAGGAGATGAGTCATGGCTGATTCCTGCAGGGTCATCTAAGGAACTGGAGATGTCGACCGCAGTGGCAGCTCTTCCTGCTCCGGAGGAGGAGAAGGGTCATTGCTCCAAGCACAGCTCCCTTCCCTTTGCCCCTCTTTCCTTTCACCCTCCCTCCTGCATTTTTTACATATTAGCTAGTTGTCTGGTGATGAGGTTCACATTCTTGCTGGAAAACACTGCATTTAGTTAGAAGTCTTCTAGAAAGCATCTTAAAGCAAGTAGCCTGAGTCTGAATTTCTGCCTGCTACTACCAGGCTGGAAAGGGCAAGAGCCTTTTGAAAACTCGAGTTTCAAACTGAGCAGGTCCTAAGATGTTGCCTCTGTAAGGTGGCTGCACAGAATACAAGATGCCTTGGGTTTGTGGCATGAAACAGAACCTCCCAACTGAGGAAAAATACTGTTTTAATTAAGCAAAGCATGTCACTCTTTGCTCTTTACTTTCTCCTTTGTCTCTGTGTGGATAGCTTTCATGACTTTATTGTTGGCTTCTCCTCTGACTATCTAATGACTATCCATTTTGGTGGTGTAGGATGCTGAGGCCAGCTGCCACAGGTGCCTTCTGTCCCCAGTGACTGGTGTGCTGGCTGAGAGCCAGCTTTCAGAGCAGCCCTGGTACTTTCCTGCCTTGAAAATCCTGGGCTTGGTTCATGTGAACAGCTACAACCGGAGGGCTGACTGTTTGCTAATGAAGCCTAGGCTCAGAAAGCTGTGGCTGTGCAGTCTAGCTATTTGTTCATGATTTATAGAAAAAGTGAATTTGTGTTCCTGATCCATTCCTTTGTGCCACTGTTCAGGCTGGACTTATGGTATTTATTGCATCTTTTCTTGTGTGTGAATGATTGGCTTCATGGGGGTGTTGGAAGGGTAATACTTCCCTACAAATTCTCTGCGGGAGAGCAGTTGTCTTGCCTCTAGCTATAATCATCTTGCCATCTCTAGGTTTATTATTCTGGCCTAATAAAATTCCCCACTTGGTAAAAGAAATGCTTTCTTTTACCTAAATATGATTAGAGAAGTCTGCCTGTTCTCAAGGAGCTGTGTCTTAGTGCAGTGGCAGAATTCCTCTGAGGTTTCCTTTAGTGAGGACAAAGGCCAAGGAAGCATTACTGAGTTTCTGCTTTAATGGCACCCCAAGCATGTAATTTCTTGCACAAATTATTATTTTACTATGCAATCTCTGTGTGAACAAAGGAAGATGGGGTCCCTGCCATGCACGCACCACTAAAGCTAATACTATGCAGAGAAACTGCAAGAAATAGTGTCAAGTATCATCAGCTGGTTTAATGGGTCCTTGTGAGTAGCAGCCTAGCATTAAGTGACCACTGAGAACAAATCCAAAGTCCCTCTTGGGTGCTTTGCCTCCTGTGTCGTGGCCTGTAGCTCTGAGCGGCAGAGCCAGCCTGCCTGCTGCTGCCACAGGCAGCTCTAATGCCCTTTCCACAGGCAGTCAGGCGTTTTTGGACCGCATCCATGAGTAGCCTCAACTGGTTACCCCAGCAGAAAGCTCTGTAATTTTTGGCTGGGTTAATGAGGCTGTTGGAGGAGGATGGGAGGAAGGTAAGTCCACATCAGCTCTGTATGTGTGAGATGACCTCTTTTAGCGACAGTAAGCTTCAGATCAGTTCACTGCTTAGTGTGAAATGACAGCCTTTGGCTAATAGAAGCTGATTTTGAAGAATCGTGCTTAGTTCAGAAAATCTTCTTTGTTCCTCCTCTGGCTTGAGAGTGTTAGAAACTTTCAAATGTCATCTTAAAGGATCTGAATCACTGCGTTTTAGAAAGTAGCTTAACTTTTGTGCTTGTAGTTGTGATGACTGGCAACAGCTCAAGGTAATCGAGGCATGACAAAGATTCCTCACTCTCTTCTGCCTGTGCCTGAGCCTGGGCTTCTGACGGCATCCTGACTAGAACTGGGCTGTGCTTTCCTTGGAGAGGGACAGGGCTTTCCCTGCACCTTCACCCTAGTGTTACTGCCTCTGAAATTTGTATTTTTTCCTGTTCTGTTATTTTTTTTTTATGTGTGTGCGTCAAGTTCTAAGGTAAAAAACTTTGTAGCATACTGTATGTAGACACTATTATTAACCAGCATTTTTTTCTTCCTAAGTAACTCTGAAGAGTAGTTGCAGAATTCTTTAATGTAACGTCTTCTATGTGCTTGTCTCTCACTTTTTCCATTACTCAGATTGGTTAAAGGAATTCAACATTAACAAATTCCCAAAGTGTGATGTTTGTGTTCTTCCTCTAAAATTTATTTGCAAATTGGCTGCTGAAAGCTTGCAGTCGTTCCAGGTTTTGGATTGTAGTTTCATATCTAGTATCTGTAAAACAAAAGTTTCCTACAGTCTGCCCCTCTCAAAGGTTAATAGCTGAAAATAGACCTCTGCTCGCCATGGGCCTTGCTGTGCTGCTGTGGGTAGGGAGCCTCAGGTGATGGGAGCTGTGGTCTGTACTTACTTATCTTGTGTGTTTAAAAACCCCAAACTGTTCTCTTATGGACAAGTCATGATACTTTGGAAAGTGAGGCATGCAGTGCCCTCTGTCTGTAGGTGCAAAAGGCAGGCGAGAATCTAGGACTACAAAGTAAGTTGTTGGTACTTTAAAATGGAAAATGGGCCCTTAAAAGAAGCCCTTACTGTCTCCGGCCTGCTGTTGTGCCTGCCAGATGTGGGCTGCTCCGTTCCATCAAGGTGGGTTGATGTTTCTGGTGGTGCCCTGGTGCCTTACAGCCGGGGCTGTGAGCAATTGCTGCGGTGGCAGCAGAGGGAAACACAGCATTTCTTGTAGAAATTCAAGGAATATCATGTGTTCTGTGATTATATAGTGATAGATACTTGTAGTCCTGCTCTGGCTCAACCTGCGGCTCGGCTAATGCTACCCTCAACTGTACAGTTAAAGGCTCCTTCAGCAGAACTCGGCCTGTTTGACTAATCGGCAATAGTTTAACCACAGCGTATTAGATGAATAGCCATAAATGCTGTGCAAGCGTGTCGCCAAGTTGCGCTGAAAGCCAAATGGCAGAAGCACAATGCAGCACCAAAGAGCTATTGTAATGACGGATGAGACTATAATAGACCAGGGAGAGAGGGTGCAGTTAGAGGTTAATTCAGCCATGGCTGGGAAAAGCCGGCTTCTCTCCGGAGAACCATCTGCTGCTCTAACAAAGACCTGCAGCCGAAGCCGCCGAGCCCCAGAAGTGGGTACATACACGTCTGGGACAGTCCTGCGCTGCCGAGTTGCCTCGGTGCCGTGGCCTCTGCGCCCCGGAGGGCTGCCCTCCCTGCCCGAGCCTGCCCGAAGGAGCTGGCAGGCGCGCGTCTCTGCGGGGTGCCTCCTGCGCGAAGGGCGCGCTCCCGCCCGGCTGCGCGCGCTGCCTTGCTCCGGAGCTCCGCAGTGTTGGGAGCGAGGATTGGCTGGGCACTGCTGCAGTGGGGACGCAGCCTGGGTGTTCAGCCTGGATGCTCGCTGATGTGCTGTTAGGATGAGCCGGGACGCGCGGGTTAATTGGCAGCTCTGAGAAGCTTCTCTCGGAGAGGTTCATTTTTAGCTTTCCTCTTAAGCGCAGTGTCTCAGCTTCTCTGTCCAAGCAGTCTCCAAAGCTCAGCATCTTGGCTTCTCTGTGCCAGGGGTCTTGTGCTTTGTCTGTTGCCATCAGATTTCTGAGGCTCTGGTACAATGAGCTGCTTGTCAGGCCAGGCACGACTGCAGTAGCAGCAATTTCAAAAGGCAGGAAGCGTCTGCAGAAAGAATCTGAGCCCGTGGAGTTGCTGGGTCGAACCTCCCGCTGGCTGCTGTACCGATTCCCATCTTGGGGTGCTTGGTAGTGCAGTCACATCATCCTTGGCAGCGGGCAGCTCCTGAACGCGCAGGGTTTCCCTGCCTGGGACGCTTGCTGGAGCAGCAATGCTGCAGACCCTTTGGCATTTTCTGTCTAGCTTCCTTCCCAGGGCCATATGCCAAGGTCCTGCAGATGAAAAAGAGGATGAGGCCCGAAACACCACCCCACTTCCAGGCCCCGGGGAGAAAGGGCCAAAGATGTTGGGGAAACCACAGGACAGAGGGACTGATCCCACTGAAAGGAGACCAACTATCCTACTGGTGGTTGGACCCGCAGAGCATTTTCCAAAGGTAACGGGATATCCAGGGGCCTGAGGAGGGGTTGGCGCACATGACAGTGGAGCGTGTGGTCTGCTGGGAGTAGGGGTGTTGCAGGTGGAGTGTGTGGGTAGCTGGGTCGTTTGTATGTGTATTTGGGGAGGGGGGAGAGAAACAGGAAAAAGGAACAGGGTCCAACACATGTGCTTGCTGGAAGAGAAATGTGGGGGGACCAGGGGAATGACTGTGAGGAGAGGAGGTGATCTAACCTTTCAGTCAAGATGTTCAAAGGGGGAAAAAATGTTGTTCAGGGATAAAGGGGATTATGGGGGTCTCGAACATTCCTGGGCAAGTTGTTAGAAGCACGATGGAGAGGGCAGGGAATGATAATGCAGGTTAGTGGCGAATCCCACCCCTGCACTGGAGACCGGCAAAGGATCAAATAGATCCTAAAATGTTCCAGAGTCAATCTCTGGTAATTTGGCAAGCCTCTGGAAAAGCTAGGATGTTTTGAGCAAATGAGTAACTGGCTGTGTTATTTGAATGGCACAGCCCGGAAGAGAGGCAAGCCTGTCCCTGGGGAGCGGGTGGCATAAGGGAGACACTAAAATCTGCGTGAGGATGGGAACTTCCCCGGGGGGGTGGGAGGGCAGGGAGGTGGTGGGTGCGCACAATTGGCAGAGAATAAATGGTGAGGCTTTGTCTGGGGGGAGGCAAACAAAAGCGGCTCAGTTTAGGGCTTGGGCTCCTAGCACAGTGCTGGCTGACTGCAATTCTGGTTTATTTTTGATGGGGAGGGAACGCTGTCCATATCTTCTGAGGATGGTGCAGTCAGCTCTGAGTACATGTGATTTAAGACCCAAGGGTATGACCTGGGATTAGGGGAGAAAGAACTGGACATAACCCCTGCGAGTGGTGGGAGCTTGGGATAGTACTAAAGGGCTGCTGCAGGGGGGTAGGGGTGCGTGACTTGCAGGATCCAGCTTATTTGGCAGGGAGTTGGAGATGGGTGGTGTTGTAAGCTTTCTCTCTAAAATGGGGGACGAACAGGTTCAGGTTGTAGAGGGGATGAATATCCTGCCGTTTTGAATGGAAACAGGCAGGTTGGTATTTTGCATTCCGGGGAGCAGAAGCCACTCCCTGCTTGAATCAGACTGAAAAATCTGCAGGGACTTTTGCCTTCATCCCTATCGTGAGCAGGTAGCACTGTGCATCCTCTTCAAAAAGAAGAGTGTGTGCATTTGAGGACTTTTGAACATACAGATTGAAGAAGGACAGAGGCTCAGAACTGAAGGAGGCTGTGAGAAAAACCTTGAAAGTGTAGGGCTGAAAATCTCTGGTGTCTTCCAGGGGAACAATGGTCCCTCAGTCAGGGAGAGTCCATCTGTTCGCACCTGCAAATGAAGCTTTCTCTGAAAGCTGATATCGATCCTGTCTTTCCTGTGTGACCCTGGGAAGTTTTGCTGCATAGGAACCCTAAAATTGGCTAATGGAGAAATACCTAGAGAATTAGGATGTGGTAAAATGGAGTTATTGCAGCTTAGGAAGTAACTGCCTGTCTGCTAGGAGGTTGTTACTGTAATTTTAGCCTGCCCTGATTGTAAAGTAAAACGCAGTGTAAAGCTCTTCTGTTGCGGATTATGCAGATATGTTTTACCTTGCAATTCAGGCTGGCTAATACTGTATCCAGCCACGGTGGCTCAGCTGATGGACAGTAACTTGTTAAGCTGCAGTGACTTGTCTGAGCTTGATCAGATATCTGGGTTCTAATTACCCGTCTAAAGGAGAAATGTTGCAAAAAGTCTCATACAGCCTGAGGGATAGATTATAAACCACTGTGAGCAGACAGTATTATTTGGTGTCTGAAGAAAATGTGGGCACATGTGGCTTTTGTTCTCTGTCACTGAATGTCTGTGACCTTGGGAGAAGTCTCTTGACTGGTATACCACTTTGTTTTCTAAAAGCGCTTGTAACTACGTATCTGCTAAAACCACACAAAATATCGATGCCCAGTACTTGGGTTACTGTAAGGAATTTGCATGTGTTGGTAATTTTGACCTGAGGTGCTTCCTAGTCCTGGGTCTTCAATCTTCATATTGTAGTTGGTGTGTTTCTGCTCAGGTCCTTGCTTAAAGGTAACGATTTCAACATGAGGCTGTTTATGCAAATGTGGCAGAAAATATGATTGCAGATGGGATGTGTTGGCCCCCGGTTGTGTGTACACAGGGGAGAGGTATGATCTACCCCTGATGTCACCATCTGGACTTGTAACTTTGGATCTGTGTGTTGTCAGTGGAACAGGTCACCTCTCCTGGTTACCTTTATATCAAACATCATGTAGTATTGTCTGCTCCAGTCTCTGTGCTTCCCCTTGCACAGCCTTGGCTGGCTGCGGCTCTTTACTCTGCTGGGGTCTCTTAAATGATTAACTCCCCCACTTTATACACTTACACTCTTTGTGCTTTGTGAGAACTTTCTGTACTGTACAATTAATTATAAGCTAGTTTCCAGAAATTAAAAAATACCAAGTCAGCAGAGCCTAGTGAAAACTTCGAGCATTAGCGGTTCTCTCTCTGGCCCGTGGTGTACTCACCCAGAAAGCTGTTTTGCCTATGAAGGCGGATGCTAGTTAGGTGGCTGTGACGCTCACTGGCATTTGATATTTTTAGAGACTTTTTTTTTTTAGCCAAGTAAATTAAAAATGAGACAGCATACTTTCCTGCTCCTTGTATGGCTGCATCCTCCCATCCTTTGGGAGGTACCTCTGGAGCTGATGTAGTAAACCGGTGATGAAGCAGATACCTAGAAGAGTGCAAATGACTTGGAAAGGGTAGTGTTGGAATGGCAGAGTGTTGAAACTGGTAACCCGTGCAGCTTTTAAATAAGAACCGAATCCTATAAACAAGATGGACGATGAGTGTGCAGCTTCCTTGATGGCAAGAAAAGCGAGCCTTCTGTAGAAGGAAGGCAGACCCATCTAGTACTCTCTTTAGCAGAGCGAGGGTATTAGCTAGGCTGACTTCACATTGACCAAAAACGTGTAGGTCCAGCTCTGACTGCATTGGCAGAGTAAGTGCATGGAAGAAATAGCTGGGAGGAGTGACTTGAAGAGACTGACTTTATTTGGAGCTCTGTGCCCTGTCCTTGATTTGATCAGGAACAGACAGTGCTAATGAGGGATGTACTGTCCATAGATCACATCTGAAGCCGTGGTGTGGGTGTGCTGCTGCCTGCAGCTGTGCAGCCACATGCACGCTGCAGGGGCTGGGGGAGTGGGACCCGCTGTGTCTGCTGGGACTTGGGTGGTGACCCCATGCTAGTTGTGTTCAAGCAGCACTGACGCCTGGAGCTTTCGAGAGCTATCTTGCTTTTGAGTACTTCCAGGTTTACCAGGATTCTTTTAGGTGAAAACCAAATACTTGTTAATGCCTGTTTTAAGTTCCCTTTATCATTATAACCAGAATTGCTGGCATAAACCTCATTCGTAATCTGTTTCTCCTTCTTAGCTTGCTGTCCTGTAATTAATGCCCTGCTTAAAATCAGCTTTCTTAACCTCATTACCTTTCTCCTTTCCTCTGACGCAGGTAGTAGGGCTTTTTTCCCTAAAATGTGCAGATTTTCCCTTTTGTGTCTAGCTGCCAACTCCAGAGTTCATTAGGAGAATCTGCATCATGTTGGCATAGCAACTAGGCTGCCAAGCAGCTATAATAGCGATGCTTGGCAACTCGTGGGAAGGACTACAGAGGATCTTCAGGCTTGGTGGGGCAAATCTGAGTTACGTTTGTTCACTTACTACCTGGAGCTGGGCAGGGGAGAGCTGCTGGCCTTGGTCAGGCTGCTGAAGGTTTTTACTCTTGGCTGGTGGTGTGCTGCATTAGGGTGCTGCTTGAAATGAGACTTGGCTCAGTGGCAAGGCTGGGGTGTGCTGTTGGCATGCATGTAGCGAGCTGCTGTAGCTGATCTTTAAGAGGATCTGGAGTTGCTGAGAAGATCCTGTTTTCATGCTGAGAGACGTCAGCAGGGAGTAGGTTAAGCCTGGTTAGGTAACCCGACAGTAGTGCCATGGTAGGTGAGGTGACGGGGAGGGCATAGGAAACCGTTGTAGGTCATGATTCTCAAGGGTACTGAGTTGCTGTAAGTCATGATCTATTAAGCTTTTTTTTTTAAAAAAAAAATCTGTGAAATAAAGCCCCAGATTAAATATTCCCAATTTGCGTGATTGACATGCAGCTCCACAGACAGCTTCTTACAGACCTTTGCTTTTCTTTAAGTCTAAAGAACAAAATACCATGGTGAAGATGTAAAGGCCACTTGTGCATTAGGATCTGAGGAGGGGGGTGCTTATTGGACTTTGCGCTAGCCAGGCAGTCTGTTTAAACATGGCAAACACAAGAAAAATGTTGCTGTGTCCGCAGTGGTGGGGAAAGCTGTTAGCTGGACTGGCTTAAACCAGTTTAGCAAACATGCTGTGTAACTTCAAGTGCAGGTGGGATTATAGCGTTTTGGTTATTGGCTCTGGGTTTTTGTATCTTCCTTGTACGATAGCTTCTCTTTGACAAATATCAAGACTAACTTTATTTTAAAATTAGCAATTAGTAATGCTGCACTGAGCATATTGTTACTTACTGCACTTATTTGGTACTCTTGCTGTAGTGTTAGGTGTTATCCCATACATCAAACTCCACTAAATGCTCAGAAGCCTGTAATTATATCCCCATTAAATGGTGCGTGTACCACACTCCCTTTCTTCAGCCTGGCTTGCTCCAGATGAAAGCTCAGGAACTCGCTTAGAGTGGTGAAATTGTCAATGGTAGAAACTGGAAAATGTTGTTCTGCCCTGGCCACTTCTCATTATAGCTCATACCCTACTGCAATGTTTGTAGTTGGCCACTTCCCATTATACTACATATCCTACTGCAATGTTTGTAGTTGGGAGAGAAGGAAAAACCAGTAAGCTGTTGTAATTGTGTGCAGATGCTTAGCTAGGAGGCTTTGAAGCAGCTGGGTCTGTTTTGAAGCCTGCCTTTGACTTTGTTGGTTTTCTGGGTATCTGGCACAATGGCAAACCTTCTCCACAGGCATTATTGCTGCCTGTATTAGTAACTCCTGAGTGCTGCAAAGATCTTGGTAAGCAGGGGTTCCCTGCTGCTTGCTGGCGCAGGTGTTTCTGGGATGACTTCCAACCAAAGCCAGTCAACTCTGGCATAGCATTCCACCTTATAAAAGTGGAATATCGAGTCCTTTGTTTAAGCTGGATATCCTGCACATGTACGAAAGCAGTAAGTGGGTGGCATCTTGCTCTTACTGTGTTCTAGAGGAATAATTTTGGGAAGGGGAAGACAGTGAGAGTCCTCCTGTGTTGCATGGTGGGAGAGGTTATGATCAAGACGGGCCCCTACTGTGCTGCGTGTGTAAATCCCTGGAGTGGTGAGCGCAGGATCAGAAAGGACTGATCGGATATAAGGAACAGCAAGTGAGCATCTTGTACATTGGCCAAAGCCTTTTGGGTTAAATGAGACGCCTGGTAAGAGTTAACTTGCAGTGAGCGTGATGTAAGGTCTTAATGGGAGCTGGGTGTTGAGCAATAGGAGGCAGCTCACATGGTGTCTCGCTGGCAGCTGGGTGGGACTGTACAGCCACGGCTTCCCTTTTAAATAGAAGGGCAGGGCTTGTACAGCCAATCCCTCTAGAGCCGGGTGCGCTCATAGGCATGTGTCATGAGACTCACTGGCATTTCCTTTCCACTACGCACTGAAATTAGCTCAGGGGAATCATTCAGTTTTATTTTCCTTCCCGGGCAGTCTGAGCAGGGCAGCTGAGTCTCCGGCTCAGAAAGATGCTCTGCCTCTGTCTGTATGTGCCAGTGTTCGGGGAGTCGCAGACAGAGTTTGAGTACTTTGAGTCGAAGGGGCTGCCGGCTGAACTCAAATCTATCTTCCGACTCAGCCTCTTCATTCCTTCCCAGGAGTTCTCCACCTACCGCCAGTGGAAGCAGGTATGGCCCCGAGGGAGGAGCGGGAGGGAGTGAGCTACGAGGGGTGGTTTCTAGCACCCCAACTGCGTGGTCGGAGCGGGAGAAGTTCATGACAGCTCTGTTGTAATAGCTGGGTACAGCATGGACATGATTCTCTTGCCTCTTGGCAGGGATTGCAGAAACAGCATGGAGTGGACTCCTTTATTTTCGATTCTTTTGGCTTGAAGCTGATGAGACCTCAGTGCCTCTAAGAATGTTTAAACCAGTTGATTTGATGAAAGTTAAATAGAAAAAGAGGTTTTCCAAACTATGGATTCTTCTGCTTTAACTGGTCTGCTCAAATGTGTTTCACATCCTCTTCCTTTTTCTTCCTACCCCCTTCTGCCTGCCCCCGTTCTGACAGGAGGCGTGTAATCTAATGTCAGCTCAAGCTGATGTAGGTCTCACCCCGGTGAATGTGAACAGGTTTGAGCTATGAGCTGGAGAGTGGCTCAGCAGCGGTGGGTGGGCTAAGCCGGGGGAGGTTGTGCAAGAGCGTTTCCCTTCGCTACAGAAGGGAGATGCACTAAGTCTGCAGAGCGCTCTGTCTGACTCTATCACAGCCCCTGCTTTCAGCTTGCTGCTACTGGCGAGATTTTTGTGACCATGCTAGCAAGAGCCCAGACAGCTGATTATTGAACAGTAAGCTGGGTAGGCTTTTTACACCTTTGTGCAGACCCACAAATGGGGGATGTAGCAGGCTTTAAGATGTGTGGAGTCCCAAAGTGTGCTGCAGGGGCTGTGTGTTGTGCAGGTGAAACATTTGCAGCCGGCACAGCAGTTGATGAGCAGTTCTGTCTACAGAGACTTCGTATTTGCTGTTAAAGGGGAAGAGCTGCAGGCAGATATTTGTGTATCTCTGGAGAAGATGCTGGGAGCTTGTCAGTCTCAACCTTCAACGTGTGTTGCAGGTTACTGTTTGACAGGCTTGCGGCATCTTTGCTTTGTGGTCGTGGAGGAAGAAGGCTAGCAGAGCAAGGCAGCTTTTATTACCTGCGGTCTCTGATCACTCACCGCACATCTCTGTGGTTGTTAGGGGCGTGCTGAGAGAACGGGAGCAGTTGCCCAGTCACATCTCTCTTACAGTGCCCCTGAATTACTAGTGCCTGTCAACTGGTTGGGGGTTGCCAGTCAGAGGGAAGCCCTGATTCAGCTGTTCAAGACCAATCTGCTGACATGTGAGGGGTGTTGGTCTATCTTTAGCCTACAAGTTGAATGTGGGGTCATATCTGAACTTTACAACAGTCATATGATAAATTGCAGGTTAAGAACACTGGGCACACCTCAAAGGTCAGGGCAGCTGAGACGGCACTTTCTCATTTAACGTTCATGAAATGATTAGGAATAATACTCATAGCATTAGGGCTGAAGTGACAGCACTTGATGCAGTGAGAGAGAGCAAGATTTAATAGTGAAGTATTTAGTACTGAAGTCATTCAAAATGGCATTGAAACAAAGACCTAAGGCTTATGAAGGGGACTGGTGCTCATAAGCCAATTGTGGTATTTCCTCACCCTCAGTCTGCTCATTACCTTTGAAGCCTAAATATTGATCAAAATATTGGTGAAGAGGGTTAGCCTAGTGTTTGATTTCAGATCAGAGCTTCCTTAACAACCCATCTGCTGTTCACATAAATGTTACAAGAATCAAAACAAAGATGTAGGTGATGCAGTAGACTGAATCACACCTCATTTAGTCTTGCTCACTGGTTCATCCTGAAAAAGACTTATAGGCTGTCAAAGGCAAGTGACTGAACAAGAAGGGGAATAGGAACTCCCTGAGCCGCATTCTTGCAGTGAGGAGATCACCTCTCCTGTCAACAAGTAGCCATGTGCCCTTTGATAGGACAGTCCATCTGCTATTGCCCCATGCTGCAGTGAGTTAATTAGTCGTTTACCTTGTCCTAGATGTCTGGCTTGGAGTCCGATCTTGATTTTAGCTTTGTCCTACTAAGAACCTTTTCTTGTTCTATATGCATCTCATGGAAACTTGTATAATTAAAGCACATAGCTCCAGGGTGCCTAAACCAGTTCATAGGGGTTTTTATCTTTGGCTGTGACCACTAGAGCTAGACAGGCTTTTTCTGGTTGGAGTTAGTTATTGCCAGAGGGAGCTTACTTCTCTAAGAGTCATAGTAGGCAAGAAATTCCTTCTCCTGTTCAGGCTTTTTTTATTACCTGCAGTTTTGTGATTCACTTTTTGCAAATCTGTTGCCTCATGCATAGTTCAAGAACCTCTGCCAGGGCTGTGTAAAGTGTTAATCGAGATACAGGACTGAGATTAGACACATGGTTTTATCAGGGATACTGTGCTGGTATCATGAGGCATTTCATCTGCGTAACTGACTTTGGGAGACAGTTGCCTGGAATCAGGTTACTTTTCTACACTAGTGCTTTGCTCAGGTTTCTTCGAGGAATTATCGTAATTCCATTGGCTGCTTTCTGGATGAAAAGTCAAAATCATGTAGGAAATGATCTTTAAATATGGTAGAAGGGCCGGATCTGTCTGAATGAACAAAGGAACTGAGAGTTTTTGATTGTTTTCTGAACAGAAAATTGTGAAAGCTGGAGACAAGGACCTGGATGGACAGCTGGATTTTGAGGAGTTTGTTCACTATCTCCAAGATCATGAAAAGAAGCTGAGACTGGTCTTCAAGAGTTTGGATAAGAAGAATGATGGTAAACACCTTTCTTGTGCTCATGAATAGACTACTGCATGTGTTAGCTTGTAATACATGAGCTCACTGGCTTATCTTTGCAGGCCGCATTGATGCCCAGGAGATTGTACAGTCTCTTCGGGACCTGGGAGTCAAGATCTCTGAACAGCAGGCTGAGAAAATACTGAAGAGGTGAGGATTCAGCTGGTTCTTCTGCTTTACTCTTGAGGGGGTTAGAAAGAAGTGTAGGGACCCATCTCCTCTTTCTATCCTGTACACACTTTCCAGAGATTTCAGCTGCTCCCTTTTTGCCTATTACTCTTTGTTCCGCCCCCCACCCTGCGCCCATGAATTGACACTTACAATGTCATAACGCATTATGGAGAGTTACTGTCAATCTCCTATCTTACTGATCTGTTGTGGGGAAGTGCTTGCACCTGAGCTGACTTGCATCCCTGTCTGATTGTCCTGCTGCCCTGAGCTTGCTGCTTTGGAGAGGGACTGTGCAGTTGCTGTTTGGAAATGCTGAGCGCTTTATGCATGTGGCACTAACATGTTAACAACCACTTATCTGTGCTGTTTTTTCCTCTTTCTTTCCTCTGCTATCTTCCCTCTGTCTGTTTGCCTGTGTGTCAGAATAAGGACGGGACACTTCTGGGGTCCTGTCACCTAGTAAGTATTATTTTCCCTTCAGTGTCAGTTATGTCCCTAAGTTTGGTAGGAGGGGATGCAACTACTCCTGTGGGTCAGTTAAAGGGGAGAGAGAGGGGATGATAAAGGGAGGCTACTTCTACCTGTCTGCAGTGTTTGGTGAATAGTAGATTTCCTAGCTCTGTCTTGTGTCTCTTTAGAAGTCTTTTAGTAGTTGCTTTGCAAAGCTTTTTTTGGTGTAGTCTTGAATAATCAAAGGGAAGGAGGAATTTGTCACCCAGTGGAGTCTGTACTCATCTAATGATAAATCTTTTTAGCATGGATAAAAATGGGACAATGACAATTGATTGGAATGAGTGGCGAGACTATCACCTGCTGCACCCAGTGGAGAACATTCCTGAAATCATCCTGTACTGGAAGCACTCCACGGTAAGAAATGGTTCCTCTGCAACAGGTCTTGGTTGGTCTTCAGCTTCTCAGTCAGAGTCCTGACCCCCAGGAGCCACTATCGGCAGTCTCTATCTTTCTCTTCATGGTTCAATAGCTGCCTTGTAGCCCTAGAAGCCCAATTGCTTCCTGTCCTGTCCTGTTATCTTGCCGCCTATCACTGGCACAGGGTGATAACTGCACGTTCTGCAGGAAGATGAAGGTGTTCACTTGGCTTGCACTTCTGAGAGCTCATACCAGTGGCCAGGTGCTGCTGGTTCAGGACCTGTTAAGACTAGAAACTTATTTGACAGGCAGCCGTCCTTCCTGGAGATATTTCAGTGTGTGTAATAGCATGTAACGAGATTAAACTGGCTGTGAGCTTGGAAGGTTCCGGAGAGATCCAGCTTTTTCACCACGCAGCTGCCCGCAGTTGGTCATTTTGTGCCTTACTGTGATCTACATATTTTAATGCAGACAAATGTTCAGCAGTTGCCAGCTCCTTGGACAGAAATCTCGAAGTGTGAGGGTTCCCCTTGTGATGTGCTATAGCAGTGGCAGTTCCTGTGGCCAGGCACAGCAGTTAATGGCTATAGATAAGCTGCTGACTTGGAATAAGCATATCCAGTACTTCAATGCTTAGCACTGATAAAGGGCAATAAAACTTTGGCAAGATCATTAGCTGATGAAACGTTTCTCAACACCTTATACTTTTGCAGATCTTTGATGTAGGAGAGAATTTGACCGTCCCTGATGAATTCACAGTGGAAGAGAGGCAGACAGGGATGTGGTGGAGACATCTGGTTGCAGGTGGAGGCGCAGGTGCCGTGTCCAGAACCTGTACAGCTCCCTTGGACCGCTTGAAAGTGCTCATGCAGGTATGATGGAGCAGTTCGTTTGGTTGAATACTCAGGCATGTTCCTTCAATATTCTTGGATACCTAGGAGATGAAAACGTTCACCAACACAGTACAGCACTCTGGCCAGGATTAATCTCATTGCTCTTATATTGTTATTTTTGAAAGCTTTTTGGATTATTTGAATGATCAAAGTAATGTTAAGAAGTTATTCTTCATTGACAAGAAAAAATATGAAGAATCTTTTGGGAGGTAGGCATGTGAAAAGTCAATTGTTAGAGAGCTTTGGGGTTCAGAGCACTGGAAAACTTGCGTTTTGGTGAAACAGGTTCAAGTCTTGTGTTCCCATGAGAGACCCTGAGGCCATGGGAGTTGAAGCGGTTGTGGTGGTCAGCTGCCAGAGCCCGTACTCAGTATAAGTATTATCAGTGTTATTAAAACTTGATTTTAGCCTGCTTTGTCACTGTACCTGCTTTTGAGCCAGCTGAGAAGTTTGCCCTGGGTAGCTGATGCTGGGTAGGAGTTGCGTATTTAACCTTTCTACCCATTCCAGAGCGAGATATTGATTAGATTCATTAGTTAACACTAGAAAAAAGAAAAGAAGCTTGCTTTCCTATTGTAAAAGTTATCTGGAAGGGATTAAAGCCTTGACAAATCTCTGGGTAAATAAGAAAGTGCCCCTTTGTCCCTGGATTACAGAAAAACGTAGCACTGTCGTAATCAGGACTGGAACTAATCCAGGCTTGCGCTCGCTCTCTCCCAGGTTCATGCCTCCCGCAGTAACAACATGTGCATTGTTGGTGGTTTTACTCAAATGATCCGAGAGGGTGGACCAAGGTCACTGTGGCGAGGGAATGGCATCAATGTGTTGAAGATTGCACCCGAGTCTGCCATTAAGTTCATGGCCTATGAGCAGGTGAGTAAAAGGGCGCGAAGTCTGGCTGCAGAAGGGTTTACAGAAGGGCAGGCTGAAAAAATAAAAAAAAGAGATGGCTGAGAGAAGTCAGCGAGCCTCAATGTCTGTCTGTCTTGGCTTCTACAGATCAAGCGGTTCATTGGTACTGACCAAGAAATGCTGAGGATTCATGAGCGGCTGTTAGCTGGTTCTCTGGCTGGGGCCATTGCACAGAGCAGCATCTACCCAATGGAGGTGAGGCAGGTGGCTGTGAGGGCTCATGGCAAGGTGCTGGGATGGGAAAACATGGGTAGAACACCAGCACTATTAGAGCTTAATTAATGGGTTCTCAGAGATGACATCAGGTAATACTGCTTGCATGACACTTGCTGTAGTCCTGACCATCGTGCTCTTAAGAATGACATTGTCTATATGTATTTCTCCTGTAGGCCTTCATGGTATTTTTTATTGCCTTCTAGGTTCTGAAAACACGGATGGCTCTACGGAAGACAGGACAATATTCAGGCATGTTGGATTGTGCCAAAAACATCCTTTCGAAGGAAGGAATGGCTGCCTTCTACAAAGGCTACATCCCCAACATGCTAGGAATCATTCCATATGCTGGTATTGACCTGGCAGTCTATGAGGTATAAAGCCTTTAACCTGTTGTAGAGCTGTGCTGCTTGTGTAGCTTTATCGCTGTCAGACCTGTCAGTTACTACAAAGTAATTTGTCAGAGCTTTCCTGATCAACCTTATGGTGCACAAATGGCTTTTTAGCCAAATGGCCTAAAAGATAATCCAGTACAATGATTTGCCTTTCCTAGTCAACATCATGCATGGTCCCTCGTTTCCTTTTTATGAGAAAACTAAGGAAGGGGTTTTTCCCCAGGCACTACAGTAGCAGATCAAAAAGATTCGAGAAGCCTAGTGCTTCTGGATGAATTTGCATGTAGCTTTCTGGGCCTTTAAGCTATATCTTTTATGTAATGTGATATTCTTTTGATTACCTCTTCACTGCTAACATCTGCTTTGTTCCTTCCAGACACTAAAAAATGCCTGGTTGCAACGCTATGCTGTCAACAGTGCCGATCCTGGTGTCTTTGTTCTGCTGGCTTGTGGCACCATCTCCAGTACCTGTGGACAGCTTGCCAGTTACCCACTCGCTCTTGTGAGGACACGCATGCAGGCCCAAGGTGAGAACTTCTGGGAACTGTGGGAGCTTCTGTCATGGTCTCTGAGCAGGGTAAAGGTCCTGTAGCATAAACATTGCAACAACAGCCTCAACTGGCTTGTGCAGCTGAGCAGTAGGCTATTTGCCGTACTGCAAGAGGACAGTGGACTTTGTGCTGCCCTTAGCACCTGGGCCAAGCACCTCCAGGACAGAGGTTCTGTCTTGCTCAAATCAGGACTCTTGGGCTAAGGGTGTCTGCAGAGGAGTCTGGGAAAATGGCTGCGATGTGCAGCACTGCTGTGGCTTGCTGAGAGGGTGGATGCTATCCCCCGTGAAGCACCTTTGGTCTGTGAATATCCACAAAAAGCACATGAATCACAACTGCTGTGTGAGACAGGTGTTACCTTAAAGTGCTTTCACCATGTAGGTTGCCTTATTTATTGTGTCTTTCCCTATTGCAGCTTCAGTGGAGGGTGCTCCTGAAGTGACAATGAGAGGACTGTTTAAACACATTCTGAAGACAGAGGGAGCATTTGGTCTTTACCGGGGTCTGGCACCAAACTTTATGAAGGTCATCCCAGCCGTAAGCATCAGCTATGTGGTTTATGAAAACTTGAAGATGACTCTGGGCGTGCAGTCACGGTGACCAGGAGATGCCGAGGACTTTGAACTCTGAAATCTTGGGGTGCGATCCCAAGACGTATAGCCATCTCTCATTCTGTGAATGTGTTGACACTAAGCTGACTAAGCAAAGCTGTGAAATCTCAGATAGTTTGTGAGTCAGTAAGGGGAAAGGGAGGTTCTGGTGTCCTTTGCCATCTTGCTACTCAGAGCTCCACATAAACCATCACGTGGTGCTTTTTGTTGGGCCTTTTGGGAGACCAGGAGGTGAACTTCTGGGAGAATCTTAAGGCACGAGTTGCTGAGGTCAGTTCCCAGCAGTATGGCAGAGTAGCAAAGATTTGGGTAACAGGTCTGCTTTCAGTGTATTGCGTGCACAGAGCTGTTCACCTGCAGATGAGCACCTTCTGACTTGCTGAAAGAGCTTCTTTTTCCATTCAGAGCGCTTCTTTTTCCATTCAGTTGTTTGACTTCCTACCTGTTCTTTAAATCTGTACAAACCTTGTGTAGGAGCTGCTGCCACACCAGGCTTGTTATCATGTTTACATATATTCCTTTGGGTAGGAGACATTCATGTTCTGCTTCCAGACTTGACACGAAACGTAACTTTGAACTATACTAGTTTTGAGGGCTGGTGGGCAGTGGTTTATCTGGTCAGGCTGAAGGTTACTTAGGCCAGCCTGATGAAGAATTAGGATTATTTATTTTTTATAGGTTTGAGTGTGTCTCATAAATCCACTAACAAGATGCACTTACTAACAGAAGCAGCAGACTAGAGCCTGCATGCCTGTATCCTTTGCATGCCAGGATTGGCTTGTCTTATACTCAGCAGGGGCTTGGAAAGGGGAAGGCAGGAGAGCCCTGGATGGACTGGCACCTTGATGCATGGCTTTAATGAGCAAAAGACAGTATTTCACAGCTCCTGTGCAGTTGTGCTCCCAGCACGACACGAGAGCCCCTGTGCAGCGTTGCATGGACCTCTGAATTCCATTTTGCCTGGTGCCGAGGATAGCTGGTGGACCTTTTCCAAACCTCGTGCCTACGCTGCTATCTATCTCTTTAGACCTCTTTGTAGATTGACGTTCAGGTTCGCATTAGCAGGATGGAGTCCCCAAGCCAGGAGTTATGTCAGCTTTGGGAAGGGGTGTTAGGGAGGAAGGGCGGGTTGTCACTGGGAGAGGTGAGCTTTCAGTCCTGAAGACACGCTTGCATTTCTTTCATCAAAGGGTGCTTTTCATAAGGCTAAGGGAAAGAGATGGCTTTACGATTTCTCTGACTGCATTATGGGCTACTCTAGTTGATAGGATCTGGCTTCTCAGGCCTGGGAGATCCTCATACCAACTTTTCATTTTGGGCAAATGGACCAGCATTGCATTCCACTGTTTTACTGCTTAAAGCATATTTATTTTGTATTTATTTGAACAGAGTTATGTCAGACTATTTTTATAGACTTGTTTAAATATTGTTACTGTGCTTGTATTTCTTCTGTTTTAGAAAGTTCTCTATTTGTTCTCTTACATCACACAGCTGAGTCGTGGGGAGGGATGCTAAAGACACTTGTGTACCTTCCCTTTGGGGCTTGAGCTGCCTTTCCCACGCTAGGGGTTGTTGCTGGAGGACCTCGGCCCAGAGAAATTCTGTAGCAAGAAGCCATAGGAAAGAAGGGAGCTGGTGAGGAAGCAGTACCTTGGGAGGAGGGGAGAGGGTGCACTGTGAGGCTCGCCTTATTCTGGAATTGCCTCCATGCATGGCTGAAAGGATTTCAGGTGGATGGTTGAAGTTGGGAAGTAGAAGGTCTGTGTATGTTGGATATCACAATGGCTAATTTAGAGCGATCTTGGGGAATTTTTAAGTAAGGGGGGAGGGGAAAAATCTCAGGGACTAAAGGAAATACAAGTTTCCAGAGAGATGGAAGGAAACTTGCACTTGGACACAAGCTGCTGCGGTTGCGCTTTGAGGCTGGATCAGCAGGCACCACTGCTGAGCCAGTGCTCTTCACATGCAAATGGGCACTGTGGAGAAGTGTGTGAGAAATTGGGAAAGGATTTGTGAGCGCTCAGCAGCTGCTTTTTTGCTGACAGATTTTGGTGCTTCATGGAGAGTCTTCCAGGTGAGGCTCTGCCTTGGCTATCCAGTGCTGTCAGTAGTTACCATGTGGAAATCTAATCAATCTGGATTAGTGATATGATTTTTTTTTTTCCCACCCCCCCTTTCTTGAGGCTTGTCATAAATTCTGCAGTGGCTCCTTCCTACCAGTGTGGCCTAATGGGAATATGAATATCAGAATGCAAAAATCAATGCAAAATGACAACCATCTTTGTAGCTGTAACCACAAATTGTTATAATGCAAATCTAACTCGGATTCTTCATGTAGGGAACAGTCTGCTAATAAAGGTCTGTCAAAGAGATACCACATGTCTGCTTCTCTTTCTCAATACGGTTTATTGGTGCTGTTTGTGGCCAGACTCTTCCTGGGATAATTCTCACCAAGGGCACTGACACCGGGAAGGATCCTCCCTGTGAGGACCTGGGAGAACAGAACTCTTCTTAAAGGCAAACCCAGCAAACCTGAACTCAAGGCTAATGGTGGTAGTGCTGAGTCTGGGATGTTCGGATGCTGTTAACCTATCTCTGAGTGCTTGCACTCATCTGTGCAGTACCCGTAATTCTCTGCTCAGAGAAGTGAGTTTCCCAGAAAAGCTGGAAACTGCAGTCCAGTTATGCCCTTGAAGGAACCCGGTTTACAGGGCTCTCAAAAGAAAGGCTTTGTAGAATTTTTTCTTTAACAAATAAACTAACCAGGAGCTCTCCTTGAAGGTCATTCAGGAACCATAGCTGGTAGGGCAAGTGGCCTCTGGTTTGGTTAACAAAACTTGCCATGGGGGCCCGGTGGGGTTTGTTGGTTCCTTATGTCTCTGACTAATTCAGGGCTTTTATTCAGCTGTAAATCTGCTCATGAAGTCTGGGTCCGTGTAATCTGAGCCACTGCTTTCCAGCAGCGTCAGCTGAGACGCTTATTGACTCTCGGGGACTGCAGTGCTCAAGGCTGCTGGCAGCGTCCCCTCTCACACTGCTGCCCTCTCCTACCCTTTAAGTGGCTCGGTCCTCGAGGAGGGGGGTGGTTTTGTGTCACAAGCTGTGATAAAGATGTGTCTGAAGCAAGTGCTGCCCAGGCACCTGTGTCCTGAGACCAGGAGGGAATTGGCTGTACCTGCCTGTATAAAATTAACTTTTACTACAGGAATCGGGCCAAAGCTCAACCCTGAAACGCTGCCCAGGGAACGGTGCCGTACAGGGACGGGGCACCCTGGTGCCGCAGAGGGAGGAGCAGGCCTGTCGTCTTTGCTGTGTTCCCTCCAGCTTTTCTCCTTTTCTTCCTTTTTAAGGAAGAGAGATATTTTCAGTGCTTAATTACTAGGTTAGAGCTGAGGCTGAATTACTTTCCAGACACGTAGCAAAAGCAGTCTCTTTTTAAACTCCCCCCACTCTCACGAACACAGAGTGACAGTGCTTTCCTCCCTTTGGGGCTGAGGGTGTGACAAGGGATGCGTGCGGGGGTGTACCGGGGCATGGAGAGCAATGTGAATTTTGGCACATGAACCTTCCCACATTCAGGGTGCCAAGCTTATTGGGAAATGAGGAAACACGACTTATTTTCTCCAGGGAAGTAAAAATCCAGCCTGGGTTGGGTTAGCGCCCCATCCTTCTCTGACAGGAGGATGATTTTTCAGTGTTGCCACATTATGTTGCAAACCTTGGTGTGGAGGAACATTGTCGGGAAGCCCTTGCCCAGTCCAAAGGGTTTGGGCAGGAACATCTGCCCCAGCTGGGCTACTTCTAACAGCCAAACTGCTTTCAAGAGAATTGGGTGGTTGCTTCTAGCTAAGCAGTACAGTTAAAGATAAGTTTCTAGCCTTCTACACATTCCTACTACTCATCCAGTGCTTCGACACATAGTTAATGATTGCCCTCTTCTGGTTAGCCTCTATTACTGCTTCATTTAAATACTACTTTTTTTAGTAGAGCTCTCTTGCAAGCTTAGTGCAAAGCTCAGTGAACTCAGCGCTAGAACAACTTCCACGTGTCACCTTGTCTTGCATCCCGGATTGCTTAAGGTTGACTTTCCCCAGCTCCTAGCTGAATGACACACAAGGTGGATTGGGTGTTCAATTCCCTTTTGCAAGCCCTGCTTCTGATCTCTTCAGAACATGCTCTCCAGCATCTCAACAACAAAATGAATCGAACCTGAGGGAAACGTTTATTAACGTGGCATCAGTTACCCCTGCTCCCAGGCTGGTGGGTACCCGGCGGAGGCGATGCTGTGACTGCAGCCATGCGGTCCGTGCATGGGTGGTTTCCTTTTTCAATTTCTTTCACTTGACAGAGCTCCTTCCAAAACAACAAGGATGGGGTAAGTGAAACTGCCAGTGCACCAGCAGGAATTTACAGAAGAAAGATTATTTTTCTTTTCCTTTTTATCTGATTATAAGTCTAAAAGAGTCTAGAGAAGCTAGGGGCTTCCCCACACTGCCCCAACCACAGACACTGCTTGTCCGGGTGCTGAGCTGCTGCTGGTGCCATTTTCCATGCCTGTACTGTAAAGAGGAAACCATGTTTCTGGAGCAAAGCGATGCTGCCCTGGTGTGTCAGTAAACGTGCTCTGAAGGAAAGTGGTATTCAAGCTTTTTGAGAACTAAAAATCTCATGCTACCCAGGCGCGCAGAATTTGTGGTGTTTAGGCTCTGCTAACGCCTTGGACTGATACGGGGGTTTGTGAGTCTCTGCACTGGTGCTCTGTTCACATCTGTCTCAGCTGGATGAAAAAGGTCCCCAAAATCTATTCTGCATTTGTTTAATCTGTTTTATTTTACTTTTCAGATGTGGTGTCCTGCCTCTCACCTGGGCACAAAACCCTTCTCTGCTAACAGCGATTGCACTGGGGCTTGTAAGGACAAAGAGTTCTGGCTTATTCCACTCACCTTGGCTTTCTCTAAATGTAATTTGTCGTGCCCAAATTTAAATGTGATCCAGCTGTTAAGCTGGGGGAGCTGGGCCCTGCCTCCCAGGTGCTGCCTGTTGCCTAATGGGGAGAGGAGACCTGCCCCTGCCCCGCAACAGCAGTTTTGGCCTGTGCATGTGTCCCTGTCCCCGTTCCCCTGAACCTGGGGGAATGTTTCTGAAAGCAGCACGCTGGGGCTGGGGGATGCTGGGGGCTACGTCGGGTCCAGTCTGGCAGCTTGGAGCAGGGTTGTGGGCACCTCTGGAAGCTCAGAGTCTCCTGCCACGGACAAGCGGATGGCTAGTCAGGACAAGGTAAGATATTTTTTCACCACGTGCTTTGTGAAAGGGAGCCCCATCGAGCTGGGGACCGGGACATTTGCAGGATAAAATGTCCTAAATCAGGTGGCAGAGGTCAGGGCTAGGGCTGAGTCCAGTTAATGTTTCAATGGAAAAGCTAAAGGAAAACGTCTGTTTTGTGGGAGTGGATGGTGTTGCCTCTTTCCTGATGTCCTGTGGGCCGGGAGCTCAGGGCCGGACCCCAGCCCAAAAGGAGCTCCTGTGCCAGACATCCCTGCGCCGGGATGGGAGGAGGACTGGCTTGAGCAATCTTCCTGAATCCATTTACAGCCAGCCAGGCTGAGAACCTGCTCATCCCGCAGCACCTCAGGGTGCCAGAAAAGCAAATCCTAATCTGAGAACAGTCTGAGGATTTTTAGGGGTTTGAGTTGCTGTAGCTTCAGCTGAAGCAGGGCTGTGCAGTGCCCCAGGGCACTGGCCTCTCCTGCCCCTTCCTGCAGCACCTGGGGGGACAAAATGAGGAATTTCAGGGCAAAAACATGAATTTTGGGGCAAAAATCCCATGCTTTAGCCATCTCCCCCCTAGCGGGGGGTGGCAGGCAATTACCAGGTTTCTCCCTGGAGATGCTCGGGTACAGGTATTTGCTTTGGGAAGTCACATATCTGCGGGAGGGTGTTATTTTAATCCACAGTTGCTGTTGAAGCAACTCTGCCTTTCCTTTGTCTCCTAAATAGTTCCTACCACCTTGGAAGTCTCTCTCCAAGACTCTAGTTTGGCAGCTGGAGCTCAGCCTGGGGTCTTGGCACCCCTGCCCGGGGTGGGGGCTGCGGCGGCTCTGCTGACCCTCACCCACCCGCAAGCAGCCACGTACTGTTTTCCACGGCGCGTACACGATCCCCTCTTCGCTCAGCCCAAGGCACTTGGCCTGGCGCTCGAACTCTTCCCGGTGGGCTGTGCTCACGCTCAGGTTTCGGGCTGTGAAGGGAGAAGCATTTGCCAGGCATTAAATAGGGACTGGTGGCCATTAATGCTGCATCCCTGCCCTTGCTGCCTCCCTTCCCTGTGCTCCCACCAACACTTGCTGCAGAGGTGGTCTCATTTGGGGACTCTTAGCCCCTGTGGCAAATACACCTGAACAAAACCAACCTTGGGCATCATTTTTTTTAACCCTCTCCCCAGTTAGCTCTGGTCCTCTCTGCTTTAAGGGGTTGCAGGAGAGTCTGATACTCCTGGGGCATTGGGAGGGATCGAGGCTGAGTATGGAGGCAGTTTTCTATATGCACCTTCAAATGCTCTTAAGCAACTGCTTTGCAGCTTGGAAGGGCAGTGGGAAGCCTTATCAAGGTCTAAAATGCTGCTTTATGGGGTTGTGGGTAGATCTGATCGGTTTTGCCTGTGCCAGTACTGCAAAGCCACTTGCTCTGCCCTGGGAGGCAAGTACTGAAAAATCATGGTTGGCTTGAAAATATCGAGATTTTACGATGATATCGATGCTGAATTGTATTTGCTTCCTGTTCTTTGAATATTTATGGCGTAAGTGGGTTTTGTCTTTAACTTGCTCTTTCTGCTCTGCCAAGAGATTTAGGTTTTAATGGGATTTGTAAATACTCCTGTGACCCCTGCAGCGGCGGTCTCAGGAAAATCACTGACTGTTGGCGAAACCAGGTTGCTGCGTGGTTGTAGCTGATAACTTTATGTGTGTGTTTTGGTGTCCCACGATAGCTTTAAGTTACTTTAGGATGGAATTTGCATACCATAGAGATACAGTGCTAAATATGTCCTTTCCATCTGCAGTTGGTACTGGATGAGTAAAACGTCTTCAGAGCTGGAGTTCATCAGTGTCCCCAAGGTTTGATGGGTCTTGGCTTTGAAAGAACAGAATTGGGGTTAGGAACAGCCACAATATTCAGATTTTCAGTGCTGCAGCAATGATAAACTGCACCCTGGGTGTGAGCAATGCCCGTAGTCCCTGGGATCTGACCTGGTGTGAGTTGTTCACTCTTGGTTTGTTTGAATTTTATTTCTTAAATGTGGGGTCTGGGGTGTGAAGGAGCCAAAGCCACCCAGCTCCCGTCCTACTGTTGCAATGTGCTGGATGGCATAGCTTGCTGGCGCTCAGGGTATGAGCAGGGGGAGCTGCAGAAACATAGGTCAGCTGTCCCCTGCTTGCAGCAGTGCTGTCTTGGCAGGGTCAGTGCAAACTGCGCCTGTGGGCTTTGCAATTCCCACCCCAAATGGCTCACGTTTCCTCCGTAAGGAGGAAACTATTTCAAAGCTAAAACCTGCCATAGACGTTCCTCTCCTCTCCCACAGGGATTGTGAAATAACTTCACAAATGAGGCAGTCTCCTTCCTTGCGATGTGAGCAGGTTTGCTGCTTGCTCCCAGCATGGCATGGATTTGTGTGGTTTAGACCCAGGGTGCCCCGGCCCTGGGGAGCCATTTGGAGTCCACCAAGGCTTCAAACAGACAAAGTGACCCAGGAGTAAAATGTGTCAGATGATGTAAAACATTGACACGAGCCCTTTACGTGTCTCAGGCCTTCCAAAAAATGGGCTAGGTGATAACCCCGAAGGCTGTGCCCACCAGAGCTGCTCACCGTGCTTCACCAGTGTGGTATTACCGGCGGCGATTTCAAAGTACGTGGAGTTGTTGGTGAGACATTGGTCCCCCCTGGAGAGAGAGAGGGGAAGGGTGTGAAGTGGGGAAGGAGAGCAAAGACCCCCCACTATGGGCTGGAAAGGACCAGCAAAGCCCCAGACCTGCCCCTGGCCTCGCACGGGGCAGGTGCCCCTAGGTGTGGGATGGGAACCTGGCTGTGCCAGCTCCTCCGCAGGGTTACCTGCTCCCTCTGCTAAAATTAAGCCGTTTCTTCCATGCATTTGTCTGACCTCCGCCTGCAGCTCATGGTCCCAGCCTTGCCCTGTGCAGCTCAAGGGTTCCTTGGTGCCAAGATGTTTTCCACCCCAACATAACTGAAATTGCAAAAAGCTGCCTGTGTTGGCCCAGAAAAATTCATCCCCTTAAGGTCTGCCCCTGGAGGGGGGGAAACAGCTTTTGGTGCCCAGCGGGGTTAGCAGCTGTGGTGCAGGGACCTCGGGAAAGGTCTTCTCTGGAAAGGTCTCCTTGCACGTGCCCTGCATCCTTCATGCCTTCAGGGACTGGTGCACGTAAGACCTCTATGCCCTGCAAAATTTGCCTAAACATATGGGGGCTGTTGAAATAAATAACAAAAGAAGGGGTGAGGAAGAGAAGGGAGGGGAGGGCATGCACAGAGCAATGAGGAGAGGCACCCTCCTTGGGAAAACCAGTCTGAAACTGTGCTGGTATCTTGTGTTAAAAGAGCTGTGGGGGTGGCAGCACATGGGAGGAGATGGGTTGGGGCAGAGAGACATCTTACACGGCCACGTGCTGGGTCATGAGCAGCTCCTGCTCGCCGGTGTAGGGCTCCACATGGAGGTGGCCGTGGTCGATGAGCAGCATCTCCAGGAGGTGCTGGGGGAACTGAGCAGCCCCAGCCACGTACAGCCACGTCCCCAGCAGCTGCGGGGAGAGAGGGGCAGGGCGGTGAGAGCTTTTTGGTTTGCAGGGGGAGCTTTGGGGAGGAGGTATCCACCCTCCACATGGCAAAATTGTTATTTTTGACTCCAGACCTCTGCTAGTTCTCACTCTTGCACCCTACTGACAGCAACAAAATGAAACCTGTGCAAAAGCATGGAGGAAGAAAAGTAGATGAATGTGGGGATTGGGAAACAGTGCTGGTGTTGGCTCCGGTGCCCTCATGCGGTGCAGCAGGACCAGGACAGCCCTGCGCTGACCTGGGGGATTTGCACCCAAAAACACCCAGCCAGCCCCTCCTTGTTTCGAGGTTGCCTTTAAAACTTGCTGATGGACCATCAGAAAACTGGGTGTGTTTTGGAAAGCAAAAGCTTCCCATTTGTTGCAGATGTTTTGCTGAGGGGTCCTCGGCAGATGTACAGAGGGGCAAGGGAGGGTTTCCTCCTTTCCCAGGGGACGGTGGGGCTTAGCAGAGCACCCACAAACTTGTTGCAGGCGTGGGGCAGCACCCGGGGCTCAGGTCTCTCCTACCTTCGATGCTGTGGTGTTCTCTGGGTGGTGCAGGTGTGGGGCTCCGCAGGGGAAGGCGGCTGCGGGCAGCAGCACCGCGAGGCCAAGGAGGGCGGCAGCCACGGCTATGGCTGCCCGAGAGCGAGCGAAGCCCTGGACAGACGGACACGCTCGCTCGGCCATTTGCTTTTGCAGCCTTGCGGGAGGGGACGGGCTGCTGGCGCCGCGGTGGTGACGCAGCCAGCTCCTGCTGGGGACGTTGCCCAGAGAAGAGCCGCATGCCCAGCACCGAGCTTGGTGCTTGCCCTGGCCTTGGCTGCGGCTGCTGGTGGGAAACATCAATAGCTGCGGTCTGTTGACGTGGCTGGAGATGATGGGGGCACTGCACCTGCTGCATTTAAAAATAAAATCTGCCCTAAATTTGCCTGTTTTTTTCCCCATTAGCTGCCACCATAGTTCCCTCTTGCTCTGCAAATGAGGCACTGTGCAGCCCCCCACCCTGGCGCTGGCTGGGGTGTAGCCACCCTCCACCTTGGGTGAAGTCTGGGGGCCTTCAAAGAGTGTTCTCTCCCTCCTTGCCAAAACAGACCATGAAAATGGGGCTGAAAGGGCCCCAGGGGGTCACCCTGGTCCTGCTGGACACATCCCCTGCGGTGGCTCCCCCAAACCTCCTGTCCAGCTCCCGTCCCTGTGCCACCAGGCAGGGCAGGACCTGCTTTTCTGGCTTTATTTCTGTTTGCCTTTTCCTCTCCAGTAGCAGAGCATCCTCAATTCCCTTAGTCTGGCCCTGGGTGATGGTTTTTCCCATCTTCTCTTCCTTCCTCTGCTCAGAGACACCTGGGGAAGGTGCAATGTCACCCCATGTCACCCCATGTCACCCCAACCCACTGTGACCCCTGCAGAAATCCTTGTGGGATTTGGCTTGCAAATTCAGTGTGGGATGTTTGGATGCTTAAATTGCCTTGGTTTGTTTGAGTCATGGTGGAGGAAACCCAAAGGGGCCGGTGGGTTTGTGCATATCCCCATGGGGTTAGGGATGATGGGGAGGTGCTGGTATCCTGATGCCCCTGTGGCTGGAGGGGAGGGGAGGTGAGGTGGCTGGGAGGGTCCTGTGCCACCGTGGAGCCAGCCGGAGGGACGATCACCTCCATGCCCACTGCCATGCTCGGCCCTGGCAGGGTTTTTGTCCAGGGCTTTTCATGCCTCTCAGCAGGTTTGGAGATGCGGCATCATGGGCAGGAGGGGGCCCTGCCCACGGTCCCAGTGAAGATGCAGCAGGAGTGGCAGGTGGCTATAACACAGGGGTTTATTTTGTGTCCGGGTGAGAACAGAGAAACTGGGTGTTTCATCCAGGAGGAAAAAACGAAGCCTGAATAGCAAATCCCAAAGCTGAGCTGAGCCTGGCTGGGGCTGGCAAGTGGGGATGTCCCCATGGAGGGGCTGAAGGAGGATGAGGATGGAGCAGCAAACCCGGCCTGCGGGCGTTACCCCAGCTTCAGCTCTGCATCGCCTTCATCCATCTTCTCCTCAGGCAGGGGACAGGCATCCTGCAGGAGAGGGGGAGAGCAGCCGTTGGTGCCCCTCACCCCAAAACTGCCCCAGGAGCCGAGGACAGCTGGGGTGGATGCTCAGGGAGGAGAGGGGATGCACAGAGGGGCAGCCATGGTGGGGAACTGATCTTATAGCCCCACCCTGGGACCCCTGTCTCAGCCAGTGGCAGGATCTGTCCTAGGCTGGCTCTTGCCCACCATGGGGAGGGGTTCAGACCTTTTCGGACGCGTAGAAAATATCCTCCTCGGTGAAGCCCAGGCAGTACAGGTGGGCTTTAAACTCCTCCAGTTGTTCTTTGCTCACATTGGGTGTCCGTGCTGTTGGAGAAACAGGGTGGTAAAAGGAGAAGGGGGGAAAATAAAGGTAGTTTTAAGAGGTGCTTTGCTCCTTGGTGGTCCCCATGATGTGGATGGGGAGCTTGCTGCCTGCGCCTGACCCCATTTTTTCCCTCTGTGTATTGGGGGAAAAGGGACTTTTTGCCCTGCCTGCGAGGGCTGGGGATGCCCGTGCACACCGGTGTGTCCCCGGGCAGGGACGTGCCCTGCAGGACCAGGGCAGCATCCACTCACCCGAGAGGCTCAGACTCAGGAAGTTGTCATTGAAATTCTTCAGGATCAGCAGGTCCTTGTCACTTTGGATCAGTTTGGCTGGGGAAGCCACCTGGTCATCGACTGGAAGGCATGGAGAGAGCAGGGTCCCCTGTTAGTGTCACCCTGTGCTGGGGCTCAGCCCGGGCAGAGCCGGCAGCGCAGTGCCTGCTGCCCACCCCCTTTACCCTGCGAGACTCATCCCAGTCCGGACCGGTCTGGTCCCACAGCGCTGCCGTACCCATTGCAAGGGGTAGGGGAAATTTTTCCCCCCGCCTCCAGGCATGTTTTTAGGTGTAAAAGGGCCTGGTGCCAAATGCTGGGGGGCAGAAGTGGTAGGGTGCAGCTGCAGTGCCCCCCCTCCCCCCCATTCCGGCCCTGTGCTGTGGATGGGGCTTTACCGTGCACCAGGGTGGAGTTGTGCCAAAAGATCTGGATCTTGGCGTTCTTCACCACACACGTCTCGTTCCTGCGGGGCAGAGAGGCCAGATAGGGCAAATAGCCCCCAAACTGCCCCAAGCAAACCCACGGGATTCAGAACTCAAGCCAGGCTGCAGAGCTTAAGTTAAGGCATAGCTGCTCCCCAGCCCCAAATCTGTGGGGGTGTCTCAGCCTGGAGGATGATACCGGCGGGTGGAAATGCCCCCAGGGACCGGGGTGAGGGGGTGAATCCCCATCCTTACACTCTCATGCTTTCGGTAACGCGGAGCTCATCCTCGTGGCTGCCGGGAGAGAAGGAAAAGGTCGAATATTTCACCGCCTTAAACTCCTCCAGGTGAGGCTCGTACGTGGAGGCACCAGTGATGTAGAACCACTGTCCCAGGAGCTGCAGAGAGGAGGGGAGCAGGGAAGGCTCGGGGTCTGTGCTGGGGTCACCCATGGGCACCACGTACGTAAAAGCAGAGGTTGTGCCCTCTGTCCCGTGGCCACAAGCACCCCTGGTAGGTGATGGCTCTGGGCAGGACCCGGGCCGGGTGAGGGGCTCTTGCTTTTGTCCCCTCCCCACTAAGGTGATGCTCCAGCTCCTGGGATGGCCAGCTTGCTTCTGCAGTTGTGTCCCTCCTGCTCTGCGCCTGGCCTTCATCGCTTTCCTCCCCATTAAACATCCCCAAGGGACTAAATATTGTTTATGCAGTGAAGGGTTTTGTGGATGTAGACTCATGACCCAAGTCCCTGTCACCTGAAGGACTTAAAATAGAGTGCCAACACACTGGGGGTGGTGCTGCCCAGCCTGGTTTGCATGGGGAGAGAGAAGCAGAAGCCAGCCAAAAGCACCTGCTCATGAGTTTATGGGTGCAGAGCTGCAAGGCTTCACCCCGTCCCCATGCTCCTGTGCAGCGGTCTTGATTCTTTTAGGAAAATAAGCACGGACATACAGCGAGGTAAGAGTCAAGCTGCCGATTGGGTTCGTAACCTCTTCCTGGACCTGTAACTGCTAGGGGTGCTGGTAGGAAAGGCAAGGACAGGTGCCCTGGCTGAGGGCAGGGCTTACCCCATGGATGGTGGCCTTGTCCAAGGTGACCGGGAGGAGCGGGGTGCAACCGTGGGGCTCGTCCCCGGTGGCAAGGGCGAGCGGCAGCCCCAGGAGGAGGGTGAGAGAGGCCAGCATCGCCTGGCTGGTCGAGAGGAGGCTCCTGCTCTGATAGGATGTGGCTCGGCTCCGTCCCTTATATACGGCTGCCTGCAAAGCTGGACGTCCCCAGCCCTGATGGGCTTGTTCAGCTGCTGGCTGTTTGCTCAGGCATGAAGCAATAGCTGGTGGAGGAAATTAAGCTTGCAAAAGCTCAGGTTGCTCCAGCAGAAAAGATGAAAGAAATCCCCAACCCCATGTTTCATGCTTTTGTTCTCAGAAGCTGCAATTAATTTTGTGGGTGCCTGGCAAAGCACTTGACCGGCTCCAGGTGTGTTTGGAGGCCTTGGGGGCACCGAAAGGCACCCGGATATGGCTTTCCTCCACAGCACAAATAACTCCCCTTGGTGATGGTTGTGTGGTGGCTGCTCACCCAGGCTGTGAGGGCTTTGGGTCCCCACCGGCATCGCTCCTCACCGGAACAGCTCTGGTGTGGATAAAGCCTGAGAGAGTTGGGGTTGTTCAGCCTGGAGAAGAGAAGGCTCCAGGGAGACCTTATGGCAGCCTCCCAGTACTTATAAGAAAGATGGGGACAGACTTCTTAGCAGGGCCTGATGTGTTAGGACAAGGGGTAATGGTTTTAAACTAAAAGAGGGTAGAATTAAACTAGAATAAGGAAGAAAGTTTTTACAGTGAGGGTGGTGAAACACTGGCACAGGTTGCCCAGAGAGGTGGTAGATGCCCCATCCCCGGAAACAGTCAAGGCCAGATGTAGTTGGATGTCCCTGGACTAGATTACCTTTAAAGGTCCCTTCCAACCCAAACTATTCTATGAGTCTATGAGAAGCTGCACCGTTTAAAACCAAACCAAAACAACACAACCCAACACGTCCTTCCCCTCCCCAGGGGTGCCACTTTCCCCAGCTGACCCTACCCCAGCGGCTCGGTGGGATCCATGAAGCCTGCTGGGTTTTGCCCTGCCTGGCTGAGCTCCCTGTTGCATGCAGGTGGCTCTGCTGTGTTTGTGGCTTGCCTCAGCCCAGCCTTGCAGTGATAAAGTGGCCCTTGGGCTGTGGATGCTTATAATATACATAGCTGATTATTTTAAGTAATCTAAAATAAGTGGTAAAGACAAGGACTTGTTTAATAAGTCCTGGCTGGGACGGGGCAGTATGAAGCAGGGGAGCAACCAGAATCTCTCTATTTAACAGTGTCTTATATCTCTTCCAACTTTGGCCTCATAATTAAGTGCACTGATTTATTTATTAAATGTGTTTGCTTTTACCCTGACCACCAGCAATGTGTTTCAGGAATGGCTGGCTCATGTGAGAGACGGGCAGCCCCAAACAAGCCAGTTTTTAATGCTCTGCCAAAGCTGACCTGGCGCCGTTGCCCAGCAGCCCCCGCCCAGTGCCCGGGGGGGGTCCCTCGGCCCCTCAGCCGCAGGAGCGCTGCCGGGAACAGGCACAGCACTGCTTGAGCAAACATGGTGCGGCCCCTTCCCGCTGCCTCTGACGCAACCTGGGGCCAGCTGAAGTAGCTCCCACGGTGCGGCGTGATGGGTGCGGCGTGATGGGTGCGGCGTGATGGGGTGGGGGGTCACCCCCCGTGTCCCCCTCGCCTGGCTCAAGACCACAGGGGCTTTGCTGCTCTCTCCAGCACGAGCGCTGCCTGAGCCAGCAGAGACAGCCACGAGGTTTTAGTCCATCAGCTGGTCTGGGGCCAGGGGACTGCCTAAACAAGGAGGAGGCAGGTTTCAAAGTCAGCTTGGAGCAATTGAGATGGGATTTGGGCTTCAGCAATGAAAAAAAATCAGCTCAGCTCTTTTTATTTATTATTATTTTAAATTGTTTTCTTTCTTCTTGCTCCCCAGCACTGTCTCAGTGTGGGGGCATGGATGAGGAATGGGCTGGTGGGACAGTGGGGAGTCACTGGGATCCCAGGCTTGTCGTGTGTTTAGCATGATGGTGAGGGTTGGGCAGGTCATGCTGTGACTGGCACCAGAGGAAGGCTTTCAGGGCCTGGCTTGGGTTCCCCTGGGGGGTCTCTGGGCTCTTGCACCAACGCTGGCACCCATGGGCTAGTTCTGAACCTCTCACCCACTTAGTTTCCCGTGAAGAAGTGAAAAAAATAATACCAGTCCCATTTCATTGCCTCAGTTTTAAATATTTATTTAAAGTAAAAAAAAAAAAAAAAAGAAAAAAAGAAAAAAGCTTTAATGAGAACAAATGGTAACTCCAGCCTCGAGAAAACACACAAAACTGATGGCGAGAGGACGAGAGAGGGAGAAACCCAGGAGCGTGGGAGTGTGTGTGCATGGGAAGGCAGCAAGTGGGTGATGAGCGATGGTGCTTTTGGCCTGGGGGTGCTGGGGCGAGCCGGCCCCTGTGAGGGTGAGGTATTTCTGAGCAGAGGTGGGGCTGCGTGGAGGGTGAGGTATTTGGGACAGATCTTGTTAACCTTTTCTGATGGTTGTTGGAAACCAACCAGCAGGCAGTAGTTAAAAAAAAAAAAAAGAGTACACAAAGAGAGACTCACATATAATTTTTTTTTCCTCAAAAAAATAAAATCCATAGTCCATATGAGACATGAAAACTCCAAAGAGGCACTGAAGCGTTTCTGATACAGTACAGCTCTGATTACATCAATATTATTCCTTATATAGAATTAAAGATTATCATAATTATCCTCTTTAAAAAAAAATTCCTCCAAATTTACATATAGAGACTAAATTTCTACAAAACTTAACAAAACAACCCCTCCATGCCCGGCCAGGTTCTGAAACAAGGTACCATCATGTCAGTCTTGACAGAGGGGCCAGACAGAAGGTTTGCAGAGCTGGGGTTTAAATACAAGCTTAGACCAGGGAATTACTGCACACGTGAGCTGGCACGGACACGTGGCCAACACGACTACAGCAAAACTAGTTACATGACAACCGACAAAAATAGCGCTCTCTGAGGCTCAATGCTTCCAGATGAGCTGTATCCCTCACTCCCCTCTCAAAGCAGTGAAGTGCTGAGTAATAAAAAGGCAAATTTGCTTTTAAAATAGCCTGTAAGTTATTTTGGACACGCTTTGAGTTGTTGCGCCCGCTTGACATCCTCGGCGATTAAAGGATCCCTTTAAAGGTGACTGTTTCTCCGATTTAGCTGTAGATTGTAACCGCCTCTCTTCCTAGAGAGAGGGTCCTGTGGGCTTTTTTTGGGTTTGTGGCAAGACACTGTAGCACCTTCACAACCTTAAATAGTTTAAAGTCATATATATAAAACAACACACTTTTTTAAGAGCACCAGAGATTTCACAGTGAGAGGTAGAAACAAATCAGACGAGCCCATCCTCTCTCTCTATTTTAGCACCAATCTCTTCCCCCTCCTCCTTCCATTCCCCCCTCTCGGCTTTGGGACTCTTGCTTCCCCAACACCACGCATGAGAAGGGATGTTGATTAAACTCACCCATGGAAGGAGGAACTTAGATTTTTTTTTTCTCATTTTTTTCTTTTTCTTTTTGCTTTAAATAATATAATATATATATTTTGTTTCTTCTAATATTGCACATCAAAATGCTTCCGGTACACAGAGCAGCCAGACTCAACTTGCAGCTCCGCCTGGGAGACCTGATGCAGCATGTGGCCATCCAGAAGGCGACAAGCTCTGAGAGGGAAGCTCTATCTTTTAATTACTTTTCAATGGAAAGAACATTTGGTAACTCAGGAACCAGGTAGAACAAAATGGGGAGGGGGAGGAAACCCACATGCTGCAAGTTGGTTGAGGTTTCTCTCAATATTTTCTTTGGTCATGGAAAAAGCTTTGTGTGTGGAACCGCTTGCAACATCTAGTCCCCTGATCCCTTTTCACTGTTCACGTCCCGACTGATACCCGCTTCCCCTACGGCCTTGTTATTCCTCCTTTCAACGATCTGCTGAGTTCAGTAGATCACGGGTTCTTTGAGGCGTTGAGCCAAAGGCTAGAGCAAGAGTTGACCCAAAAGATACAGCCCAGCTGTCCTTGCTGCAGAGAGGTGGGAGAGCCTGTGTAAAGACATAGGCCAAACATGGGGTCAAAGCCTTGGAGCCTGGTTTTGATGGCTTTGTTCAAAGGAAGCACACGGGGCCGACCTCGAGGTGGTATTGCTTTCCTGGCTCGGATGGGGGAAGGTTGTAGATGTTGACGATTGGCAGCTGCTGAGGATCCTGTGTCCGAAATGAAAAGAGAGTCCGATGCCAGCGTCCATCCTTGATCTGTGCGGGGAGGAGGGACAGAAAAAAAAGCTGTTAAACCTGGGGGCAAATCCTGCTGCAAAGGAATGGGCTTCACTAAGGCATAAGCTTGAAAAGCCCTATGTGAGACCGTTGGGCTGAGGCTTAGAAAGCATTTTGGGGAACCCTTTATCCAGGCTGAGGTGATGGAAACTGAGCCTGGAATGGCATCAGCAAACACAGACTCATAATGCAGTGAACCTGACAGGCAGCCACACGGCTAATGACTCAGCGTGGTGTCGGGCAAGAGCCAAGACTGCTGCCTTCGGGTGGCAATTCCCCCTTCTGCCTCTTAGCTGCTGTTACATATGACATGTAACTTTGGAATTTATTGTTTTGCCTTTTTTTTTTTGAAGGCGATCTACTTATCAGGAGCTGCTAGAGCACCCTGGGCTGGAAAATTGAAGTGGTGAACAGGTACTCTAGACTCTTCTTCCCCTTTTTTGGGGGAGGATAAGAAGGGTGGGTATAACGCGAGCCTTGTCGGTGCCCTAAGTGGGTTCAGCCTGGCATTTCTCTCCACCGCTCCCCTCTTTCGCAGCCATGCACCTTGCAATCATCAGCTGTCACTTCTGGCCTGAGCTGCCCGTCTGCCTCAAACATCTGTCCGTTCCAGGCCCTGAAGCGCACGGCTTTTTCCGAAGGTTTCTCAGACGAGCCTTCCCGCCAGACGGAGGTATTCAGGCAGTGGATGGTGATGTGCTGCACCACCTCTGAGCTCAGGAGGCGGAGGAAGTTCATCTGGACTCTACCGATGTCAAAATGCAGCTGTGAAGGGGACAGAGGCGTTAGGGCGAACCCCGTGCCGCGGGGCTGGCGGGAGCTAGCGGCAGGGCTAGTGCAAGATGTGACAGCAGAGATGGTCTCTGTACTCTGCCTGAGTCTGGAGGTGGCCGTGCATGGATGTCCAGAACTGGATCTGGCATGAGCGTGGGTGTAAGGGCCAGATGCCAAGTCAACTGGAAAGTTTTCATGGGGACACAGCAGGTCCTTTATTTTTCAGAACAAACTGGAAGGTCCTTAAGTAGGAGGAAAATAATGTAAACTTTGAATTTAATACATGCTTCTGCAAAGAAGCAGAACCAGCAGGTTCTAGTTCATCTGCGGATGAACCCACATATTGTTGTTGGTATGTTTTGGTACAGGTGATTCCTCAAGAAAATTTCTGTAGCATTAACTTCACTGGAAACTTGTGTATTTAAGCCGACCTCACTTTTTCAGGTGGCATAAAACAAAATGCAAGGGTGACCTGAACGTAAGTTCATTCAACAAAGCATTTGGGAGCAGCGTGTTTGCAAAATTACTGGCCTCTTTTAAGGTTACAGGTTAATTAAACATTGCTGGAAATGTACTGCTTTGTCTTGACAAGAGGCAACAACAGTCTTAGGTATGTTTTTTTAACTGCATGAGAGCAGTTCTGAATGTTACAGCTACACTAAGTGCCTTGAGGAGAGACCAGCGTGCTGTGTCAGTGGTCACCGTCCAGTGTCCCGCGACACCACACCTCTGGGTAACTATTTCGTAACAGCAGTATGGGAAATGCTGTGCTGGGGTCGAGCTGTGTGTACCTTGGAGACGGTGATGGGGCTGAGACACGTCTGCCCACCATTGGTGAAGTTACAGATGACCTGTATGGTGTCTGAGGAGCAGCCAAGATTTGGGTCAATCCAGTAGGTACCTGAAGAAATGGAGGATTCGAGGATTAACAAGGACACTTAAACTTTTCTGTGAATGAGAAAAGGAAAGTTTTGATTTCTGCATTACTGGTGCCAAGGAAGGAGACCTGTTCAGGCCATGTGAAATGGCCTTATGGGATGATGCAGCCTTTGCACACGCACGGCTTCCTACCATCATTCATCTTCTGTTCACAGTTCATGAGGTCTCGACAGATGCGTGCAGGGTTTTCCTTCGTTCCCAGGGGTCTTTTGATGCTCTGAATGAGGTTGCTGAGGTAGTGTAGAGTCTTAAAGATCTCCCCTCCGTGGTCCAGCATGGGAAGGTCCGGATATTGGTAACCCTGGAGAGAAAAGGAGGCAAAGTCAGGTGTGCTTTGTGGGGCACCAGGTGCTGGAACCACAAGAGTTTCTGCTTTATCTGTGGGAAAGCCAGGCTGTGCTGGCTGGGATCCAGTGAGCTACAGGCCTTGCACTGTCCTGAAAGGGACGTCTCAAGTGCTGGCAAAGCCATAGTGGCAAAGTCATGAGGTCTGAAGCTTCAAAAACAAGTAACACAACAGAACCACATCCTTTAGCTGGATCTTTGTATGCATAAACCCCAGCTAGTCCATGAGAACAGCAGACAAACCAGAGCTCTGTGTATATAAACTTCAGGCACACAGAAAGAACAAGCAATGCTGTGACTGTTCCAGCAAAGACCAGTGAGTTCAGAAGTACCCTCATACCTCTGTCTTGAGCGCGGTGTTCGAGTCGATCAGTGTCCGGAAAGGTGCCCCAAGGCCATCTTGTTGCTAGCGTGGGGTGAAAAAGATGGTAACTGAGCTTGTTAGAAGGTGAACATGCCCTGATGCAAGCAAATGCTTCTCAGTCTAGGGCTGCGGTTCAAGCCTTGCTTGGCTAACACAGCATCTCTTGCTGGACCTGAGTGTGTGTCTCCAGGGTCCCAGCAGCTCTTTCTGGATGTCCCATCAGCACCTTGGCTCTGCATGACTTATTATCATCATTAACAAACGTACAGAAAACAGCAACTTACAAATAAGGGTGGAATTCCTGGTGGTCCCTAGAAATCAAAGGAAAAAAGGGGCATCAGCCAGAAAGATGGGCAGGGCCTATTGCAAAGATATTCATTCATGTCCTTTTGAAATCCTCATTCCCCTGGAGTCCCTCAGTGCAGATGAGTGAGAGAGGCAACAATGCTGTGTCTATAAAATACTTGGAGATGGTTTGGATTAAAGCATAAGAAACACTAGTCCATTCACACACACATTTTTGCATACGAGGCATGGGGCTAAGCTATAATTTCCAGTGAGTGAACAGTCCCTCTGGAGAATATCATGGCAAGAATTTTAGCTTGTTTCAATAATGTCTTTGAACTCTTTCCACATATACGTACCGGAGGGCCAGGGTGTCCTCGTGGGCCTGGAGGACCCTAAAGACAGAATGGTATCAGTTAGTGAAATGTCTCCAGTTTGTATTTCCATTTCTCATGGTTGTCACCAGCATGACTCTGTTCCCTTCTGAAATCCTCCAGATTTTTGACATTTTACAGCATCTTCTCCCTCAAACCCATCAGGAGGCAGGAGGTGGCCCCATTTTCTCCATCTCCCAACTCTGGGTGGATCTGTCTGCACCTGGTCCATTCCTACTGCATCCCTTGCTCCCAGCCCTTAGCTCCTTAACTCTCATTAATGCCATTAATCCCCAGGTACCTGTCACATTCCTTGTGTGCAGTTACCCACCCTGCAGCTTTACATTTGCTAAAAGCAACTGTTTTATTTAAATACAAGATATTGGTAAGAACAAAGTGATTTCAAATACTTACCCTTGGACCTTGCAGACCCTGCAGGAAAAAAAAAAAAGATGCTCATTAACAAACAAAAAGATGCTCATTAATAAACAAAAAATTTCCCTGTACAGCCATGTGCTGGTCCCAAGGTGCTTGGACAGGGACTGAGTGCTGCCCTGGAAGGACAGTGAAACCAGGGACCTGATGGTGTCTGGCAATGGCAGAGAGGTTACTGCAGCAAAGGATGCTGACGTCCCTGACACCAGCAACTGCTCACGCTGGGGCTCAGGTCCCCACCAGCACGCTGTGCCCATGGAGCTAGAAAATGGTGAACAAGAAGAAACAGAGGCAGCCCCTGGCTTGTTAGAAATGTGCACTGGGATTTTTGGAGATCTGTGGGGCATTTGCTTATAGGAGGACTCATCTGAAGAAGGCATGAAACAGCCCTCTGCACTAGCCACGCAGCGGTGTGTGCTGGGCTCTGATGCCTGGCCCAAGATCCCGCATGCAGCAACAACCACTGGTCGCTAAAGGAAGCCACCTGGAGAGTGGGAAGGGGGTGGGGGGGTGTCCTGTGTTATGGGTAACAAGGATGAACAACATGTATCCAATGTTCCCCACACATCCCCTGTACGGTGAGACCACCAAGGAGCTATGAGAAGCTGTAAAAGTCCATCAGAGCCCCCACAAGAAAGGGCCCAGAGGAAGAGCAGAAGGTCAGAAGGAGCCCTGGCGCTGCTCCCCCAGCTCTGGGGGCTGTACCTGGGCAACCCTCCTACTTAGACTGTTCCTGTGCCCCTGGCAGGGACAGCCTGTGGGTTTTTGATTTGTCATTCACTGCGGTTTGTTCCTGAAGACACCACGGTCATCTGTAAATGTAGGCTTTTGCTGTGTAATTGGGTTAAGTAAATGCGAATTTTAACAGCAGAGTGGGTGTATATGTGCACACATGGATGCGTGTGCACGTGTGTGTGTGTGTGTGTGCATGTCTTGCCTTCATGGGAACCTGATGCCACCGCACTGAGCCAGAGCCCAGGCAGGTGCAGCAGAGGCCAGTGTGATTCTTGGTGGCTCAAAGGGAGGGCAGGACACACCCAGGGGTGCAGAACAGCACTTACCATTTCGCCGCGGCTGCCTTTGTCTCCCTTGGGCCCCTGTTAAAGCACACGAGGTGGTGGTCAGTGACTGTCAGCAAGCTGCACTGCCTGGGTGTGTTGCCACCCAAAAGCTCCTTGCAAGGACCCAAGTGCATCTCTAAATAAATCAGCCCAGGTTGTCTTACTGGCCCACCCATCCTGAGGCAAAAAAAAAAACCCCATTACTGGATGGTTTGGCAATGTCTGAGTTCATCTTATTGGTTTTCATCTCTGCCAGTAGCAGCCTCTGTACCAAACTCTGAGTAACTTCATGCTCATGTTTTTATGAAGAACTGACCTGAACTTTAGTCTGTGTTCAGCACCTTTGGTGTTTTGGGGCAGGCAGGGATTTTTCAATACTTCCCAGAATCAAGCTGTTCCCAGTTATCATTCATCATTTCCCCCCCCCCCCCTCTGTTTTTTTGCTCACCCCCAGGCCAAGTTCTTTGGAAATTCTGGCAGCTTGCTTTTGAAAAAAAACCGCAATAACATTCTTGTCTTCTAGTCTGAGCCAATCTATTGAAAAACTTGCACTTAGGTAGTGTTGCTCCTCACTTTTAAGCTAATAATCTCCCTGCAACTATATATGCAGCCAGAGACTAAACCTGCACTTCTCTCAAGCTGCTCATCTTAAAGACCATTTTGTTTCCAGCAGGACTTGGGATGTACTTATGCTGGCCTCAAGCATCTTGGATCTCAAACAATATGCGCCTCTAAAAAATACAGGCAGAAGTAAAGCAGATACTTACTGGGCTTCCTGTGGGACCCTGAATGCCAAGTGGACCAATAATTCCTTCTTTTCCCTAGAAAAGAAGTGATATGCGTGAACCATCACATCGGAACTGACGGTCACTTTTACCACAGCAGACTCAGTAACAGCACTGACTCTCTTTGCCACTTCTCAGCAACACGATCATGGTGTTTGCTGTAGCTGAAATAAAAACTGTTTCAAAATGCAAGCCCAAAGACACAAGCCCCCACAGTATGGTTGTCACGACCCATGCAAAACCTCAGAAATTCCAGAAATAGAAAGAGTTCAGTGTAGCTGGGGTGCTCTGTGCAGCGGTCATAGCAGCATGACTGTCTCTAAGGCAGACGAGACGCCTGCACCTACAGATGTGCTTGGGTGGCTCAGAGGTGGTACCACGGACATGGCTTGTCCGCCAGGCATGCAGTGAAGAGTGCACTGTGCTCCTTATAGCACCCTGTAGCCTCACAGACATAGAGGATGGAGGAAGGAAGAAAATCCTCCCAAACCAAACAAACTGAAAAACCACTCACCATGAGACCAGGCGGCCCACGTGGTCCCTGAATGCCTTTGAAACCAAGGTCTCCTGGGGGGCCCTGCAAGTAAAAATGAGATGCCAGCTCCCCTTAATAGACATACTCCATGTTTATGCCCTTGCTTGCAGCTCTGCTGGAAGGACAGAGGTGCTGCCTCTTGTATCTGGGAATGGGAAGGTCCAATTTTTTAAAAATTCTTTTCCCACTCCTGTTTTGCAAGCCCTTTACTTTCTACAGAAAACAAACTGGTCCCCCTTCACCAGGAAAATTACATGCTGGCAAAATGAGTCTGAATTCCAAATCAAGGCTCTCGACGTTGGGAATGCATGTTGGTGTCTCAGGTACAGACTGATGCTGGAAATACAAGTATCTGAAAGACGTTCATGTGGAGAGAACAGCTCCAGGGTCTACAGGACAGCCCTTTTCCCTTTACCATCTACCCACTTTAACAGGAATAAGTTCCAAAAAAAGCATATGTAAACACACACTCATTTAACAAATGAAGATGCATAAACTACCAAAAGTTGGAATCGCAATTCAATTTCAGTAGTTTCTGCAGAGCTGCTAACAAGGTCTTTGCAACAAGTATTGCATTGTCTGTCCCCAGTAAGGAGAGATGAAAAAGTCAGCTGGTCACAGGACAGCCTCTTACCTTTGGCCCAAACATGCCCGCAATCCCTGGAAATCCTGCCTCACCAAAGTCTCCCTGCAAAAAGCAGCCAAGGCAAATACAAGAACAAAGAACAACAGTAAGTTCACACTGAACTGCTGGTCACTCGAAGACGTGCCAAGAGTCCAGCAGCTTCAAAGAGAAATCCATTAGTATTCTTCTGATGAGAAAGAAGTATGAAAGAAATCTGAAGGAGGAATTACACAAACATCAGGCTAGAAGCAACTCCAGAAGACCTCATAGACTTGTAAATTACTTAGATCTCATACACGAAGCCTATGGGAGGCATACCTACACTATTTTTAGCAGATGCTTGTCTAGCTTGGACCACAGTCAGCAGAAGCAGGATGGAGAGCATCTACACTGAGATTGATCTTGGAAGTTCATGCTGCAAAAAAGCAGCCTCAAAGCCCTTTAAAACGAGTTCTTTTTAAAATTTCTAATACCCACTGGACTGATCTACTAAAGGATAATTTCAAACTATGCTCATTCAAGCTGTCAAAAAAGTGCATGGTCCTACAACATAACCTCCCACTCAAACCCAGGAAAACTGTGTGTAACCCATAATTCTTTTCCTATTCAACCCTGCAGAGTTTTTTGTTCAATTTCTTAAGAAAAATAATAATAAAATATTTGGAAGGTCATCAAGCTTGGATTAGCACATAGCATGCACCCTGAGAATAAAAAAACCCACACTGGGTAGCATGTCCTTATATAAACAGCCTCATTTCACCACGTTTGAGATGTACGTCCTTTGATATTTCTGGGCTTCTCAGATGTCAAAATGTGAAATGATTCAATGTTTAAAAAAAGGGTCAGAAACACACACCAGATGATTCATCTGCGGTGTCAGGAACATCAGAGATGGAAAAGGCTTGTTTGGACTCGGCAGGACTATGCGACCCATGCTGGATTGTACTTTACGGGATGTTTTACAATGTCTTGTTCAGCCCAGTTGTAAATGACTCAAGCGATGGGGTTTCCACCACCTCTATTACAAGGCTATTCCAGAGTCAGCCTAGAGACCTCACTGTCAGGAAGTTTTCCCTGCCACAACAGTGAGAAACTGCTTGGCAAGAAAGGGCTTGGTTGGACTCGGTGGAGCTTAAGAAACTTTCCAAGGATACAAACTGATTTAACTGCCCATTAATGGATCCTGGAAAGGAAAACTGCTACTAACAGAGGACTAAGGTCTTTCCTGCATTAGGAGAACCAACCAAGCCACCTTTTTAAGGGAATTTCACGCAAAAGTAAATGGGAAGTCAGACGGGCTTAAATGCTGTGGAGTCATCTCAGCTAAGGGGACCTGATCTCTAGTTATGCAGCAAAGTAGGCAATGGCAATACTGGGCAAAGGAACCTGCCACTTATGGACACAAGAGGCAAAATGATATTGTTATTATGGTGTTGGCTACTAACTTTCAGCTTGAATACTCCCATCACAGGGTTTTATATAAGATACACAAACAAATATATCTTAATTGAGGTAATTGGGATTCACCTCATCCCTTGTTCGGCATAAGGCCTAATCTCTCTTTTCTTCATGTTAGTTTTACATCTGTGGCCTAACTAGACCCTCTGATCATGGTTCCAATCTAAATAGCTGAAGTATTCTCAGTATAGCTTCAGGCTGGTAAAACATGACACGTCAGTGCTAAGATGGGCAATCCCACCAGCACAGTAAATAAAAGCAGTGAGGATTAAGAGCCTGCCTTGGAGGCAGGTGTGGGAATTTAACTTCTGCTCTGACCGAGTGCTTTTGCTGTTTCTCCTACAGTGTGCTCTGAACTCACAGGCCCACCACCCTCAGTACTGCACTGATGACGCCTGTTCCTGCACCTCCTGCGTGTCCCAGCGGAGCTACAGTCCCTCCTTTGCACCTTTTGGGTGGGTTGGAGTGCATAGTTCACCTCCTACACTCAACACCTCCCACGGGCTCCATATACTGCTCTTGTAACAGCTCTTGCCGAAGCCACTGCGGAGGGGTGTTTGCGATGGCTCTACAGCCTGGCTGCCAGCACACACCACAGCCTTGTAAGCACAGGCACGAGGATGACGCGAAGAGTCATGCTGTGTTGGGGAACGCAGGCGTGGATTACACACCTCTGCGCACAAGTGAGCATTGAAGAGCAAAAAGTGTGTGCTCTGGAGAGAGCTGTGCCGCTGCTCTGCACTCATGCACAAGTTGGTGATGGGTTCCCCTATGAAAGACCCTCCCAGGGTTCACCCTGCTATCCCAGCCTGCGGATCTGCACCCTCTTCTGCAGAAGACAGCTTGGAGTCAGGTCTGATCAGCTTCGTTCATCACTAACCGGCTGTCCTTTGGGTCCCAGATCGCCAGGGCTCCCTGGAAGGCCCGTTCCTCCTGATGATCCTCGCTTCCCTGTTTGGCCAGTCTGTCCAGGCAATCCTCTTTCACCCTAAAAATAACAGAATTCAAGTAATTCCAAAGGACAGGAGCTAAATATAACAACACTCAGCTGAAATAGCCATAGATGGAAAACTGGAAAAGAGTGGCTCATCAGGATAAGGAATGTGGTTTCATCAGGAGATGCCTCAGGTCTGCTAAGGCGGATTGTTGCAGGATGCACAGCGTGAGATGGGCATGGCTGCGTTCCCTCTGGAGCTTCATGCAGAGCAGGAGCTTCAGCAGAGCTGTACTGCCTGCATCGGAGCTAAGGACAGCAAGGGGGTGAAACGCCTTGTTTGCACTTCCCTATGCTGTCTGTCCTGCCCCGCAGTTTCTCATAATCTCTTCCCCCCAGCAGGCTAGCAATTGATGATTAATCCATGTAAAATGTTGAAGACATGCCAAGATTTCAGCCAGAGACTGCAAAACCAACATTTCCCCAGCACCAACTCTGCAACTTAAGGATAAGAGAGGGGCTTCTGAGACCCAGCACCACGCTTTGCTCCACACCTCTTCCCCTCGCCAAGCACCAGCAGCCGCACAAGCCCGAGCGACTCAATCTGGGGCAGACTGGGAGAGAGGAGCAAAGGTGGTGAGAGCCTAAGATGGTTGAGCAGCCCGAAAAGGGGCAAGAAATTTCCCTGGAGCCAGGGTATGAGTCTCATAACACCACAAGGATCTTTCAGTCGTTCCTGGTAACAGCCTGTTATTCTACCCAAGACAGCTGGAGGGCAGCAAGTGACAGTTTAAGAGTGATGTGTTATGGGAGGCATAATTTAAATCAGACCTGATAGCCTCTCCAAACGCAGCTGGAGTCTTCCTATTACAGAGTCTTCCTACAAACGGCTGAATTGATGTTGATGCAGTTTAGATCTTGTGGCCAGCCTGGACCAGAGCAAGGACCAGGAAGAATCCCCAAGGTCACTAAAGCAGCTTGTCCCTGCTTCCACCCAGAGAAATGACCAAGCCCATACTGGTCCCAGGCATTCCAATCCACTAAATATATGCTAAAAAGACAATCGGCACAAATTTCCTCTCAGCAGTTCAGGCCTCACAGGGCAGCAGCTAGAGGACACCTGTATTTTCCATGCAGTCATCTATCCTGGACATCCTACAGGCAGGCTGTAGCAGTTCCTTTGCAACTTCTCAAGGCCATGTTATTTTAGCTAGGTTTCTAATGAAAGAAGGCTAAAGTGTTTGTATTGTGGGTATGTGTATCTGTAGGCTCCTGAGCTCAGTGAACTTTGACAAATGAGGAAAGATCTCTGGGACATTCAGCTGCTGTAAATCTCATGAAAATGGATGGATGGATGGATGGATGGATGGATGGATGGATGGATGGATGGATGAGTGTTTGAGGAGGAAGATCTACTCAGCCTCTAGCTAAGTGAAAGATGGCAGCAGGAGTTGAGACTTCATTAGACCCTGGAGAATCCAAGCTCTAGAGACAACAGGCTCACAGACTAGATTGCTTCTAGCAGTATCTTAAGGAGTCAGAAACTCACCTTGAATCCTGGTGGTCCCTGTGCCCCGGGGAGTCCTGGTATGCCAGGGTTCCCTCTTTTGCCTGACATCCCTGTCACACCTTCTTCCCCATCATCACCCTGTTCTCCCTAGAAAAGAAACCCAGAGGAGGTTATGAAACAAGGTGCTTTTTTCCACCTCTGCACAGCTTCTGGGGAGACTGGGGGGTAGTGTGATTCTGCCCTCAGCAAGCACCATGCATCTGGGCATGGGTGGATTTGCAGAGATGTGTATAGAGGTCTGTGCATGCAAGCATCTATCAGGCTGGTAATAGCAGTTTATTTACAGACTTGGCTGTGAAAAGGCAGCCGCTGCCTTTATGCGCATGTGAGATACGATCAGGAGCATATGATCCACTCTGGGTACATGTAAACCGGAATATCTATAGCTGGACTACATCCATTTCTCCTGTGCTACCTTGTAGTTTGCCAGCTCCTAAGTCGCCTTTGCTATTGATGCTATAAGGTTAAAATGGCAAACTCACCACCATCCCAGGCATGCCATCCTTCCCAGGCACTCCGTCCACGCCAGGGGCACCCTCTTGACCCTGCCTTCCCACCACTCCTCGAGGACCTGGTAGCCCAAGGATGCCCTAAAATCACAAAGGTGTTAGTGATGGAGATCCCGGGCAGCATTTGCTGGGGCAGAAAATTGAATTTATACCTACTGGTGAGCCTCTGCTCCCTGCATTGCCCCGTGCTCCTTGCTTTCCTTTTTGACCCTGCAAGTTAAAAAAGAAAGACATCTAAAATTGCAGCAGTTCTAGCACAACTCCACTTGGGAGCCTGACTTCAGGGTGTGCTTTTGGATAATGGTTGGAAAGAGTTTTATAAAAGGGAGATTTATAAAGTCATTTGCTCCAACACTGGAGAATGGACTGTTATTTGGTTTTATTACAAGTGATTCTTCGTATGTCTTGAGAGTTCTAGGGCAGGAATGAATAGCTAGAAGGCAAGGACCTACATTTTTCCTAATACAGAGCAGATGAGGACAAATAAAGCAGGATGAACTCGAGGGAGGACTCAGTGCACTGGCAAACATTAGAACAAGATGCTTAAAACCTGTGTCCTCTGTCAGTTCATTGACAGCACAGTGCCGAACCAAGGACCCAGCAAGCCTTCTGCAGGGCATTCAGTAAGAGCTTTTCTCTGTGAGATAGCTCCCTCCATTTTTGGAAGTTAAGGGAAACGAAAAGGGTATCTTGTGTCTAAAATTTGCAATGCTGCTTTGTGAATAAAGATATAAAAGAAATACTCCTGAGGTTTATTAGCTGTAAAAAGGATTAATTTCTGCAGAATGAATGGAAAACTCAGCCTCATCACCTTCACTAGAGCTCTCTTAGTGAGGTCATGTACTAAAGCACTTTTAAATGGAAGCACTGCATTTTCTGTGCATTGTTTCTCCATCTGCAGAGGACAAGGCAGGCCAGCTACATGAAAGAAATACTCCTGGGGGTGCTTTCTCTGCTATTTATTAGACCCAAAGGCAGTTCCAGATTGTCCATCGATGGGTAGAGTTTATTTATCTCATCACCTGGTATGCTTTTTGCCAAGAACACTTACTGTAGGTTAAACCAACTTCTAGCATTATCCCAGCAGGGTGATATTAAAAATCCTGACATCTGCCAAAATGGAGCAGGAATTTGCTGAGTATTGAGGTCACATACTTATGTTTTAGCAAATAAGGTCCCTGATCTGTGAGAATAATTAGCAAGCTGTCATTACAGCCAGATGTGGAGGTAGGAGTAGGTATGAGGTACCACAATGAACCTTGAAGGACCCATGTGTGCTGTGTTTTCTTGCTCAATAAGGGCAAGAAGTTAGAGGGACTCTTCCAAGAAACATAACTGCATGGATAAATGGACTCCAAATCTGGAAGGTTTTAACCCAGGAAAGTTTATGGTTCAAGTGAAAGAGAGAGACACTTGCCTGGCTCAGACCTCCTTAGGGACAGACAAGCCAGCTGTGGCTGGAGACACCACAATCAGGGATATGGGAAAGAGACAACCCATGGCAGTGATTAAAGACCTGCCCAAGAGTCACCCATCATGCTGGAGCTGTAATTGTCTTGATCTTCTCCAGCTCCACAAAGCCAACAAACTATTGGGCTTGGACACTCAAATACATGTTTACAGCCCTCCCACTAGGTTCTCCACAGTCTTTCAAGGCGTAGACCATATGCCAAATCACACATGCTGGGGAAAAACTTGAGAGTCCTCTTAATTAGACATTTTCTTTAAACTTGGGACACTATAAATCCACCCTGCTGAAACCTACCACATCACCTTTGGATCCCTTTGCTCCTGGCTGGCCTGGTGGTCCAGGATCCCCCTACAAAACATAAGCAAGAAAAATCTGCTTGAAATCCTCTTCTGGCAGTATCTTGCATGAAGTACAAAGAACGGCATTTTTTGTGCCCTAACAACGCTGACCGTATGGAAACAATTCAGGGGAACAGCCTGTGCTCAGACAGGCCTCCTGGGGAAAAAGGAGCAAGGAACTGTCTCCAGAGAACATTTAACAGGGTGTCAATTGGAGAAGAAGCAATGCAACCCCCTCACTTGGGTGGTGTTTGTATTCGTGGATGTAATTCACTAAATTCCAGATGGCGCCTGGAGAACAGTGCTGAGAAGTGGGGAGGAAGGAGCCTGTTTTGAGAAAGGTACTGCAGAAACTACGTGCAGAATGAGTAGTTTACACAGTGATACATCTTTAGCGTTGGTACCACCTCCCTTTTGCATGCTGCAGCCCTGCCCTTGGATTCATCTGGATGTCAGATATTAGAGAGCTGCCTATGGAGGAGTAAAGCAGAGGGGATATTTCACTAGTCTTTTACTGGTCTCATCACCATCACACACGTCTCCATCTTTTCTTCTGGTCATCCAGGTATTTTTTGCGTGTATTTGTGTCAGGGGCAACTTAGAATCATAGAAGCATAGTCCAGTTTCTGGACTAATAGCAAAGAAATGGTAAGTAAGGACACACCTGCAGAGCTCTCCTTCAGCTTGTTTCTGAGCCACGTGTTTCTACTGGCTCTTTACTAAACACAGTCCAAAGCTCCTGCTTCCACTGAGATCTGAGGGGCTATCACCCCTCAGAATAAACTACAACCACTGTTGTGCAGCAGCTGTAACCATTTCTAGGCCATATTACAAAGCACTAAGATTTTACCCCAGAAAGGAACCTGTTGTTCTTTCCAGGAGCCCTACAAAGAATGGGAATTGATTTAACTTTATTTCCTAATACACACTAAATTTAATGTGCTGCTGCACTCATAGCTGCGATAGTCACATATACAAATTAGATGCTGCTGTATATAGCAAGGGAATAAAAAGTCCTTCCCTTAAATTTTGATTTAATTTAGTCGTTCATAAATGCACAGTTTTGAGAGGAAACACCATGCAGGCTGAATAATATGGTCTCGCCTCACATTGGACCAGCTCCCACCAGCAGCATCCAAGCATATAATTTCCAAGTGGACCCTTCCACTGTCATTGTCGTCTCCCACTGCTCTTCTTCTACAGTTTCTAGTGCCTCTTGGATCGTTCAGAAAAGCCAGTTTTGGAGACAGGCTTCTGGGAGTGCCCCCGGTTCTGTCACCCATTTATTAGGCTCAACAGGTGACTTAAAATGCCCATGCTTTTGGGAATTACCCTTGCTTATGGAGATGCACACATTGCATTTCACAGCTCCCCACTGCAGCCCTTCCTACCCTCCTTCCTTTTTGTATCTGTTTTTCACACGCATGTGACATTGGGTAGCTTACAATAAAGCAGCATCTCTTACAGGTAAGCCTTGCTGTCCAGGTTTTCCTCTTTCTCCATCAAGCCCTTCTTGACCCTTAAATGAAAAACAGAAAGGGAACATGTGTTTGTTCTTGGGTACTTTTTTGGCAATGGGAAACAAAAATGGGTGCAACATGCTGTATGGGGCAGAAGAAGATATATATATTTGCATTCTGCTAATACAGGAATGTTGAAGCTTGTGGGTAGTGTACATGGATATGCATTGGAAAGAAATAGCTAAGAGGAACTGCTAATCACCATCTCAGCAGTAAAGAAAGCTTTCAGATGTGTTCCTAAATACACACAGCACTAATGTAAGAGAACAGTCACAAACTGCTGTCCTACAAAATAAGGCAGCAGCACTGTTACCCTGGTGAATTTAAACTCTTCTGTACATTACTGTAATAGGTTGCTCTGACCAGCTGCTTTTGGATGGAGGTAAGATGTAGAACACAGAACCTTTGCTGATCAACACCAGACAGCTGGAGATGTCCTGCAAAGTGGGCATCAGGAGCACAGGGGAATAATTCATAACCCTGGTCTCGCTTTTGAGAGACATCCCGATAAGATTTTGGAAGTTTCCAAACCTCCAAGTTAACAGAGATCTTCCCATGAAAGTGTCTACAGTCATGGGCACATCAGTCTTCAATTTTGTCCAGCACTGACATGACCTCTCTTGTACACATCTTCCCCAGGGTATTTCCTTGATAATCACAAATACCTCTGATGAGCTGGTCCTGCTCATTCTGTCAGTCTAGTGCACTCAGGCAGGCGCATGGCACAGTGAGATGCTGACCTGCAGGCCTACATTTGCCTTCAGCAAAATTTTTACTGCTTTAGTTGAAGATACCTGAATTCAAACTCCTTGTTTGAAATGCAGCCCCCTGCAGCAGTTGACAAGGGACAACGGTGGGTTATGAATTGGGACTACTGGGCAAAGGGTAGACCTTCTGTGGGCTGATGCAGACTGGAAACATTTCCCAAGACAAACATTTCTGAATCGTGTATTTGGAATAAGACTCACAGGATAACCAGGGTCTCCAGGCTCCCCTCGATCACCTCTGTCACCAACGGGGCCCTATAACAACAGAACAAAGACTTAACATGGATGTAAACAACCTGTCATCCGAAGTATCTCAATGGCTTGTGCATGCTCTACAAGTAAGGAAGCAACGCAACTAATCCACCGGCAAAAATCAGGGCAGGTTTGATTAGAGAAGGGATTTAACATCTTACTCTGTCTCCAGGTGGTCCCTGTGGGCCTTCTACCTTCCCATCATCACCTTGTTCTCCCTGTGAATAAAAATGCCAGTATTAATATAGGCAGCAGATTTTATGGCAGATGCTTCTGTACAGACCCAATCCAGTCCTCCCATATCATGGGCTCCTAAGCCAAAGCCTCTGTTGAATCTACTAAGTTTTCACCCAAAGAAAGTCTAAACGTCTTTTGTTGTTGTTGCTGTTTCATAACCTGGAGTACACTGACCCTTCACATTGCTTTCGTGGTTGTTTCTGCTTGGTCTAAGGAACCAGGAGCAAAGGGTTATTTTCACCAATTCCTAAAACTAAGCAAGAAGCATGTAATTATGATAATAGGGGACCTAGTCCTCTGCCTCTGGATTTTATTGCCAACAGTCCAAACAAACTCTAATCAAGCATTTCCTCACCCTCATTGAGTGCTGCCTGGGTTGTCACAGGAGTAAGTGTGCTCTGATGGGCTCCTTGGTCGTGTGTCACCCCTTACACACTCTCTGCGTGAGCAGCTCCGCTTGTTGATGGGATGCTCCACAGCTAGAGCTCAGAGCTTGTGGTTTGGCTGGTAGATAACATCGCCTGGATTATTTTTAACTGAGGTCTCTCTAAAACATCTACAGGAGGATCCCTCAAGACAATACAGACACTATCTTTTTTAATTCTGTTGTATAAGTTACTCAGGTTTATGGTGTCCTATTTTCTCTGGAGTCTAGCTCAGAGAGGGCTGTGTCTTTGCTCCCCGTAGAAGATAGCTGCTTCCCAGCTCCTCCAGTTTTTGGCTACTTCATATCACTGAGTCTCTGGGATTCTGGATCCTTAGGATGAATGTCTCAGAGCTCCTTTGATGTTGCAGCTACTGGAGAGGTCTGGGGGGTTCTGGCACAGTGAAGCTGCTCTGTTTGGAGTGCTTGGGATGCTCCTAGAGCCTTGAACATCCGAATCTCCGTAGCAGTGCAGCTCCAAGTTTTCCACAGACTTCTGTAATTCTCAGTGGTTGCATCAGCCCTTTCTGGTGTATTTATGACTGTCTTTGACTTTCTCTCTGGGCTACTTTCATCTTCTGTTTGAGTTGCAGCTGCTGATAGTAAGGGTGCTTGGGCGATTTCTCTGTGACCCTGCCTCTGGGAGAAGGCTTTTGGGATGCTTTGCTTGTATGTGACATTTAGTAATGACACCCTTGGAGCAGTGAATAACGCTCAGTGAAAAAACTCAGACAGTGGAGCCAACAGCTTCTTTTCTGTAGGAATTGGGTCACAGCTTGGAATCAGGGCTGTGCCACTGCCGAGAGAGACACGCTGACCCACACTGACTTCTCACAGGCTGAGCACCAGTATTGACATTTACAGCTTGGTAGAATCTGGCTCAAGATTTGGCAAAATCTCTTGCAGCTAAGCTCAACATGTAGCAAAGAGCTCAGTGCATCTCTCTCCATTACATGCTTGATGACAGTGGCATTTCTTTCTCTGCTGCTGCGATGTGTTGGATGAATGTTGCCAGAATTTCACATATACTCACACGTTATGGTTATACTGTCCTTAGGAGATCGTGTGCTGGGTGGGGAGCTCCAGCATATGTGTCTGGAGTTTTGGGGAGATGTCATGGTAGAAGAAATATATATGGAGAAACTGCCAGGATGGCTTGAGACTATAGTACTGAGCAATATGGATGGAGAAATTTGGGTGGCAGAGTAAAGAAAAAGGAAAGTAATGCCTAATAGGGTCTGCCAACGCTTTCCAGCACTACTGAACTTGCTGGTTGAAGTCAGCAGCCAAATACCTAGCAACTGGTTTGCTTTCTAGCCACTCTCAAAGGAATGCAGGCTAGAAGGGAAACAGAGCCACCATTTCTCAAGTCTCAGAAAAAAAAAATCAAGTATATGTGTTATTGAAGTCTTGGCACCAATTGCTTCTTCCCAAACAGGATGTGAACACCTTGCCATATGGGAGCTGAGATGACCGTGATGAACAAAAAGAAAGCTCATAATTCTAGGAACCCTTGAAGAGCATGAAGACTCACAGACTTTCTCCCCAAAGCTGAGTTGTGGCTTTGTCTCCCCTTGAGTCTAATTCCCACCTTGCCCTTTGTCTTCTGACTGAGAAAATTCTGCAGCCTGATCAGCTCTAGGACTGCGAGACTGAGCTCCTCCAGGGCTTCCTGGAGCTGCTCAGGAGGGAGATGAAAGGTCTGCGCTAATTCTTCGGAAAGTTGCAGGGAAAAAAGTTAGAGTAAAGGGCAGCAAAGTAAACATGTTGGGATACAAATGGAAAATGCATGGAGAAGAAGGGAAGGATTGTTGTTGTTGGCTCCTGTCCCAAAGTGAGATACACCAGTTTGTAATTTTTAAAAGGATCCCATCTGGACTGCTTTAAGCAGCTGCCAAGTGCAGGCGTCTGCTCCGAGCAAGGCCTCTTTGAGGAGCTGTAAATGTATTAAATGCAGCGGAGTAGCTGGCTGGTACGGCACAAGGGAGCTGGATTCCCAATAATGCCTCTCACCAAGCCACTTTCTTCTCTGGAAAAGGGAAAAGGGAAGACCTTCCCCACCATTACATATCCTCCTCATTCAGCACACCTAAGTTTACCATGTTGTTTAAAGCTCACAGAGCAATCACGGTCCCATTTGCATTTCCTCTTCATTTCTCAGATTCAGGCTTCCATTTTCATGTTTGCACGTGTATGCAAGGTTACAGATGTCCTGAGGGAAGGAATCTGTCTAGCCTTAGGCTGGGATCCAGGCAACTCTCAGGAGATAAGAAGGAAGGATGGCTAAGAAAACTTAGATGCAAGACTTCTGTGGAGCACCTGGATGCTGCAGGAAATGGTGCTGGAGGCTCAGCACATGATGCTGTGCTCTCCTCGATCAGCTGGAGCTGCTCCCCAGCAAGGTGCCAGCAGACCCGCTGACCTTCCAGGAAGACGTGAGTGAGATCCAGCTGACAATGGTCATTAACAGATCTGACTGTTCTCAGCAGGATGCATTAGATGCTTTGGTGTCTTTGTCAGGCTTCAGCTTGGATTCTTGCATGTAGGATTCATTTTATCGTCAGCGTTAATGTGCTCTGATGACACAAGATCCACGTTATCTCTGAGGGAGTGCTCTCCTAGTGTCCATTTGCAGAAGAACATTTTATTGGTGAAGGGGAGCGTGCTTCACTGAGTGCTTTAGATCAATAACTTGGGGACCATTTACCACTGAAATGATGTGAGCTTTCAAGAAAATGGCAACTTTCAATGTTTTAAAAGAAAACAACAGCCACAATTTAAACAACAGAGATACACCTGCCCATCTCTTAATCCTTCTGCTGTAAGGCCAATGGCTGAACGTGCTTTTGGTAGCCACGACTCACAACTTTTTGGCAAGATGCTCGTTTCAACAGTGGGACTGTGAGAAACCTCTGGCCAGGCTCTCAAATGACAATGTGCTTGGTCGTGAGCTCTTTCATTATTACCCTGGGCTGGTTGTGCTTGGTTAACACTTGCCACTTCCTGCACAGCCACTCAGCAGAATACACCTGAGGAGGAATGGTGCTGAAGTCTGGAAGAGCAAGGGGTGCAGCTTGGGAAGTGGAAGAAAGGTTGGGAGTGGAGAGGAAATTCAGCAAGGCAGTGACGGAGATACGGAGCAGCAGGAACATCATCAGCTGTTCCTCCACATATGTGTTTCAGCAGCAGGAAGTGGGAGAAAAAGCAGCATGACCGTTGTTCATCCCCAAAGCAAAATTTCAGAGGTACGTGAATATCTCAGTGGAACACAACAGTTTGCCCTGCCCCACTGACTCCTGACCGCCAGCACAGAGATTCACTCCTGCACAAGAAGTCTCCAGGCAGAGCGCAGAGAGCAGCATGAAACAGGTTGTCCTGACACCCAGGAGTGTGGGCTGAAAGGATGCATTTGAAGCCCCAGCAAAGACAAGCTCTGGGATCTGTCCCACAAACTCCTTTCATAAGCAATGAAGCTCTTCCTTGCACACGTACAGCTGCAATCACACCTGTGTGCAGAGGGAAAGCTGAAAGCTGTCTTGGCGATGGGGAGTGGAAAATGAGCAAAAAGAGCTTATGCATCTTTCCTCTTCGTGGGGACCCCCATGACGGATCAGTCCCAAATACCATCACTTCCCTTCCGTTCCTGAGGGAGGGAGCGTTGCTGCTGCTACTGAAGGCACGTGAGGGGCTGCAGCGGCACTGCAAGTACAGCCAACGCCAGCTGGGCTGGCCTCGGCGCGTGGAGCAGCCAGCTCCGCCGACAGGAAACCATTAAAGCGTGAGTCACTTCGCCAGCTTGAACTGGTTACGGCCACACTGACTCAGCAAAAGGGGAAAAACACAAAGGGAAAGACGCTGTGGAAAGAGGGCTTTGACCCGGGCTGGCTGCAGCAAGGGGGCTCGTTGAGGGGTGGGGAAGACGAGCAAGGTAAGGGGGTGGCAGGCAATGAGGAAAATGGAGCAAGGGCATTAGAGAAGAGACCAGTTCTGCCTTGCTTACAACATATTATAGGCTGATTTAAGCACAGATGGGCAGCTTGATGAAGAACAGCTAGTTTGTGCAGGGTGCTATTCTGACTTGATCACAGAAAGCTACTAGTCTGATTTCTTTTGGCTTCAGGATTGAGCAAAACTTCTGCAGATGCAGGAAAAACATGTCCCCAGAACACATGCCGGCTGGCTCAGCCACCAGCACAAGGGCACACGGTACCTGGAAAGCATGCGCTAGTGGCATGCGTGTCCTGGCACTGATTTGCAGAAGTAAAGCTGTGGCAGGAGTTACGTAGGTTGCCGTGCTGTAGAGAAGGCACCTCCGCCTCTGCGGCAGGTAGATGAGGAGAGCGCAGATGCATGGTGTTATGGCAGCAGGGCAATCGCCTCTACGTCAGCTCAGCTTCCATGCCAATGGAAGACGAGATGGATAAACTCTGCGAACTTACCTTCTCCCCCTTTGGCCCTGGTGGTCCAATTGGCCCTGGCGGTCCTGCATGTCCCTGCGGAGAGCAGACAGCATGTGAGGAGGCAGGAAAGAGCTGTTTGACTGAAGGTCCTCCCTGGTTTCCTGCCAGATCTCGCAAGCCCTGTGTTGTGCATCCCAGCTTTGGAGGGATGCAAGGGTCATGGCAGAGATGAACTAAATGCTTCTGGAGAAGTTGTGATGGTGTAAACAGATACTAGAGAAATAACTAAACTTAACTCAAGATCAGAAATAGATCATAGTTTAAGAACCATTTTGCATCCTGTAGTGGCAGTTTTATTGCATTTGAGAACAGATAGAAGCTGGAGGATGCAAATAAAGTCCTTACCTGGTAACCCTTTAAGCCAGGTTCCCCTTGAGCACCCATCCTTCCTGGAGCACCCTGGAGGGGCAAGCACAGAAAGCACCATGAGAGTAGCCTGTGGGTATTACCCCAAAAGAAGAGGATGCACAGGGCTATGCAAAGCAAAGCACAGCACTACATGGGAGTGTGGCCACCTATGCCCGTGGACACTGGTGAGCTTTGCTGCAGCATCTGAAATGCGCTTGCTTCGCTTTAACCTCTTACTCATGGAGAGAGATAGTAGGAGTCCGTTCTATGTCTTTGCCCGCCTGTAGCAATAGGTTTCCCACCTCATTCAGATTTGCTACCAGAAATGGCTGCATAGTGTATGCTCTTCGTCTGTCCTTCTCTATGTCTTTATTTATAAATTAGCTTTGCACTAAGAGGTCCACCAGCGAGACCATTCTCATGTATGACCTAATCTTAAACTGTTGGGAGGAAATCTTTCGGTCTGGGTTCTGAGGCCAAGAAAGGAGTTTTCTGGGTTGTGATTGAGGGCACCGCAAGGGCTGTTTATTGCATCTTTAGCAGACTAAACAAAAGGGTTTAAATCAGATCATCTCATTAAAGTGAATTGCAAACTTTCCATATAATCCCATTTAGTGTGGAAGAAAGCCCTTTCCACAAGACAGAGATGCATTCAGTCCAACAGACTGCTGCTTAGATATTGCTTTGCTTTGTGTGAAACAATCCGTGGAGGATTTGCCAAAGAATATGAAGGGAGGGTATATGGGGAGGCCATAATTTTTGGTGCAGGAAAACACTATCAGCGGAACCGTTACTCCACCACTCATTTGCTACTGTTCTGAAACATTACTGCAATTCCTGGTTCATAAATAACTCCTGCTTTTTCACTAAGTTCTACCAAATACAGTGCAAGAAGTTTGCTTACCAGCCTGCAATGCATGAGGAGGTGCTTATTACTTACTGCTGCATTTGTCTCGTGCCTAAAGCAAATTAACTTTCTTCCCTCTACACCATGCTATTGCTGTTCTCTCTGAAAGCCTCACCTTCAGTCCCCAACTCAAATCCTTTCCTATGCTATATTTCTTCTTGCTGTAAGTGTTTTAGATAAGTAGATCAAGAGTGGGTGTAGAAACAGGGCAGAAGTCCAAGGCAGAGTTCCTTATAACAACATAGTTTGACTTGGAAGCAGCTCTTGCCATGAGTGTGCAGTCTCAAAGGGAAAGATCTTAGCAAAAAATAGCTGATCATCTCACTCCCTTCTCAAGAAAAATCCCCAATATTTCAGCCCATCTGGGGAGCTGTGAAGAACCGCCACGATGCAACGTGAGCTGGGTTCATGGGACACCAACACAGCCACCACTATGGAGTCTCTCCTGTGCTGATCAGAGCAAGTGTTAAGCTGTTTTGGTCAATTAAACCCATCTAACACAATTTCAGTTTCTGTGCTCTGAAGCCTCTGTTGGGCTCTCTGCTTCATTCAGGCCTGTGCCCACCACTGCTAGTCATGTTTCTGTGTGTTGTGTTCAACCATTTGCAGAGCTCTTCTCACCATAGGTCCCAGGGTACCTCGGGATCCTTTAGGGCCTTGGTTCCCCTTCGGCCCCTCCTTCCCTGGAGATCCTGTCTCGCCGAGCTGCCCCTGGTAGCCCTTGCTGCCCTGCAGAACAAAAGCACTGACATTAATGTAGGACAAAACTGCTTTTACAGATAAGTATCAAAGATGAGCAAAGAAAAGGAGATCCAGAGAAGACATTATCAATGGGAGATGTTCCTACCTTCTGGCCAGGCTTGCCCTTTTCTCCCTGTTTCCCTGGTTTCCCTTCTGGTCCCTAGGAGAGCAAAAAAAGCTGTTGGAATGGGAAAGCAAATCCCAACCAGCCACTCCCAAGCCACCTCCCTGGTACACTCAACCCTGAAAGCATCTTCATCCACCCTATTCTATCCTCACGGCAGCCAACAAGGAGGCTAGGAAGTCATGCAGGTAAGGCCACAATTCACAGGTACTACAGCTGGAGCATGGCTCAGCTTGTTCTTGAGCTGCTACAACACGTAGTGGAGAAGGAAACCCTGTTGCTTAAAGGTGAAAAGATCTCTGTGCCCAGGTGACTACAGGGCAATACGGCTGAAAGGTGATATTTTTCATCTTCAGATCCCATGTCAAAGACAGGCAGGTGATGGAAAACCACCATCTGATGTGTCTATCTGTCCTCAAGAATGCGAAAGAGGGATCTCAGAAGTGCTCCCTGAAGACAGCACCTACTGAACTGCAAAATGGAACCTACCCAGCCACTGCTGCAGAAAGGGTTGAAATGTGGAAAACACATTTACCCTGGCCCCCACAAAATGTTTCCTCTGGTCTGCAGGCAGAGCTGCCATCTGTGCCCCGCTGCCTTACAGAGTTGTATCTTTCACCGTCAGCTATGGCACTGAATTGGATATCAATACTTTTTATATGGTTTTAGTAAACTGGCAGTGGAACCATTGCCTCAACAGCAATTCTCCTTATTTTTACCTTGTAAAAAGAGGCAGTGGTTTCATTTTCTACCTACACGCCATGCACGGCTTTCTGCTTACAGTGCAAAACCTTCCCTCTATTTGTATTATTATTACTGCAACATGCAGCACACAGAAATCACGATATACTGATCAGGCATTAGAAATGGTGTGGGATGCAAAACTTCAGGTGAGAGCCACAGGAATAAGAGACAGAAACTCTGGCCTGCTTTGTGCACCTAGCATGGGTGCCTCACAGGCAGCAGAACCTGCCGCCCCTCCTTGCACACACAGAGCAGAAACTAACTGTGATAAGCAACTAAGTATAGCACACTCTCCTTAGGGAGCCCAGGGAGTTCATTTTTTCAGTGTTTGACCCCGTTGGCTGCAAGGCAGACAACATATTTTGGATTTGACAGAAAGAAGGAAAAGTATCTCTGAAGAAAATAACTCATGCTTTTTGGCAATCGTGAAAAACTTTTCAACAGCATCTGCACACCAGCACAGCATCTCTCCCTCTGCTCTCCTGCCTCCCGGTTAAGAAGGTATAATTTTCACCACCGTTGATGTTGCTGTTTCAGCCAAACAAAAGGAACTTACAAAGCTAGCTGTGCTGGAGGGTTTTCACTCTGATCTTAAACACGGGCCTCATAAGTGCCTGCTCTTAACACAAAGGAGCAATTCAGACTTATTTTATCCCTAAAGAATTGTGCCAGTTCTTCATTTCCCCAAAGGGAACAGCTCCATTTTACCTAAGTCAAACATTTCAAGAGCCCACCCTGCCAACACTATTAGAGCTTCACAAAGGATAGGTCCTTGCTGAGGAGTACACAAGTCCTGTTTTGTTGCCTCTTCCATACTGCTTGGGGTTTTTGTTTGCTATTTTTTGCTGCCACTTTCCAAGAGATCACTTTTGGAGTTATTTTCCCACACACGCTGAGCAGCCGCACTACACGATGAACTGTGGGTGCCAAGCCTTCAGCGTCACCCACATGATTTACACTTTTGACAGGAGTACAAAGAAATCCTCACCAATGAAAGCATCAGCCTGGGAACTGGCCATCCCCATCCAGCTCTGCAGCTAGCTCACCTCTAGACCTGATACCAGGTCCCTCCACTTCCCCACGTATCGGTTGTGATATGTGTAGCAAAGCAGCAAGAACGCTCACAGACCCTGTTCTGCAGCAATACAGTGATGCTTAAGCGGCTTGAAAATTTGGAGAGTGAATAGTGTAATCACTCACAAAAGTTTACTGTCAAAACAAGACGTAAATGAATAAAGACACAACTGGGATTTCTAATTAGTTGCATAGTATTTTTCCATCAGTATCCCTGGACTGTGCACTAAGATCTTTTGGAAGCATGGGCAATAGAAGTTTCTTGTAAATGGGAGAAAGCCTGTTTTAAGCTAAATCTGTTTCTGGCCCCAGTGATGGCCAAGCCCTTGATCTTCTCCAGCAGAGTCATTTTGCACACTCAGATGTGCTCCTGAATTGCTGTGCTGTAACAGCTCTTGAAAAAATACTTCCATGTTTGAGTTCCATCCCCAGGATGAGGATGCATTACGCTGTCTGTAAAAAATGCAGACACCAGTGCATTGATGAGATGTACCCTTTTATCACTGTGCAGGGCAGATGGACCCCGTTCACAGAGGAGGTCGCAAGGATCTCACAGCTACTTCAGAAGAGTTTGAAGTGCAACCTGGTTCCCCCCACCTGATTCCATCTCCCATTGATGCAATGACCGAAACTTACTTCTATCCTGCACTGGGAAATGTCTTTGCTTTTTGAGAAGACACGTTCAGGCCTTAAATCTTCCCATCTAAGAAACAAAATTTCCACACTGCTCCTAAAATCTGCCATCATTCAAGTTCATGCTTGTACCCGCAATCATGAAGTACAGGTATAGGGTTAGAGTCATCTGGGAGAGGGAAAAAAGCAACACAGAAACCCAACTTTGACAGTCCAAGCCCTGCTCACAAAAATAAACGTGATCCACAGAAGACTGTGCCATGTTCAAACAGGGTCTCAGCTTTCTCTGGGTTCCTTCAGCTTGTCTTTCCCTGTTGGTGGAGTCCAAATACAGATATGGGCTCAAATAAACTCCCTGTACCGATTTTCCCCTTATGACACATTGGCCTCATTGAGCAGGGATGCTCGTCTACTCCAGAAGGCTCTCCTGGGTCCTCCAGCTGGGGTGCGGCTCCTTCTTGATTGCCGGAGTGAAAAAAACTGGCAGCATCTCCAACTCTTGTCAGTGATAGTGAGACCAGCTGTCACTCGCAGTAAACCACGGAGATCTTCCTTTGAGCCTCCCTCACTGTTGTTAGCTCTCATCTGCTGGTTAAAAGCTTTGCTGGTATAAATAAATGGGTCAAACTGTGCTGGCGACACCATCAGCAGAGACGTGGCTTGGATCTTGCAGCCTGAGTCACCTCCTCAAATGGAGTAAGCTCTATCAGCAAAGGATATTTCTGTGCTCTACCAGCATGCTTTCTAGGACTTTGGCCAGCAGAGCTCTGCTGGTGAGCGAGAAGCCTACTATATGCCTGATTTTCCTGGATGTGCTTTCTCCAACTGCGCAGGAATTTTGCCCAGATGAATGTAGAGGCAGTTCAACACTTGTCTGGGGTTCCCAGATACACGGTATCTCTACTTGTGATGTTCCAGATGTGGTTGCTGTTTGTTGCAACCACAGACATTCACAGGGCACACATGCAGTGGTTTGCACAGTTCCCAGGAATCACCGTACTGTCACGTGCCACACCTTACGCAGGCAAAAACAAGCCCAGCAACAACTTTGGAAGCCTTCAGAAAAGGTCCTTTCATTCTCCATTCTTTTGACTCATATGTCCAGGGATGGAAAAATCAGGGCCAGAACGGGGGGAGGGGAAGGATAAAACTGAAATTCAGTGAGATCGTAACTTCATCCCGGGTATCCAGAGTACATCAGGAATCTAGCGTCTTTTGGTACCTCTTTCACTGCAATGTGAAGTTACTAGGGTTCCTACTCTCTTCAGCAGAAACAGCAATAAGGGGCAGAAAAATGTACAAAAGCCTATACATAAGAATAATTAATTCCAAGTTCTTTTTGCTGGATTCAAATCAGTTGGGTTAGTGTGCCAAGGCACTAAACACTTGACACTGTTATTCTCAGGGTTTGTACACATTTTGCTGTATGCTTTGCGTTACTGGTTTGCTGAGAAAACAAATCTTCTTTCCAAGCTTCTTCTGTGAGTGGGACTATTTTTAAATGGTGATTTCTCTTTATATACTGCACTCTTCACTAGAGAAGCATATCAGTACCTCCTGATGATGATGGTATTTCTGACCAGGGACAGTGGAAAGTGGTTTTACAAAGCCACATGCCTTCAGGTATGCCAAAATATCCAAGGAGAGCAAAACCCAATTAGCATCTTAGGTCTAGTATGTTTAGAATTTAATTGCCAGATTTAGTAAGGACCCAATTTTATAAGTTTATTTTAGAATGGCCTTAGATATTCTCCTAAGGGAAAAGCTGGATGGTTTATTTTCCAATGCAAATTGATGAATTTTTAAGGAAAAAAGAGACTTTCAGCTGCTAATGGCCTTGGTCTCTTGCATGACACAGCAGTAACATTTGTGGGAGCAAACAGATGAGCGGCCCAGCTTTAAATTCTCAAGACATCAACAGTTGAAATATATGTTACTACAACATCTAGGAAAACAGAATAAGGAAGTTGAATGAACTGCAGAGAGATATATCTCAAATGGAGCCAAACAACAGTGTTAAAATCCAGTCCCAAACTCCCCCCACATTCAGAGATGCTCTGCTACATGCACTAGATCCAGGGAAGTGGTTACTGAGGCATGATTCACCATCCTGGTTTGACTCAAGGGGAACTGTGGCTCTTGGCACTTCAGAGGATAGATATGTTTCTGCTTTGCTTGCAGACTTACAGCACTGCACAGGAGGGAAGCTCTATGAAGGCACAGTACTGACAAGAAAGCTTCCCAAAGTCTATCTCAGGCAGGTTCAGGATTACTCAGGACTGTTGTGGAGCAGGAGCTTACTTTCAAATTCTTTGGGTGCCATTGAGTGAAGCTCTGAGGTCACTCCTCCCTACCAAAAATGAGGCAGGAAGAATTAGAAGAACCAGAATGCAGCTACTGAGTAAAGAAAAGAAAGTGCCAATGGTGACCAGAAGAAAAAAAATGGTGCTAGTTCAAGGCACTGGACATAGAAAGGGCAGAAAAGCTAAAGCAGCAATAAAGGTAGGAAGCATGAAACATAGGATGACCATGCCCATATTGTTCAGGGCCCAGCCAGTGAGGTCATTTAAAGGGAAATGAAAAAGCCCCATATCATTTCCTACCGCTCAGCAATGTCTCCATACGAGAACCTCTACTTAATAAACTTTGATCGAGAGAAGCCTCCCCCCATGGAGGACAGTTCACAAGCACTCAGGAAATTAGTGGGATTATTGGGGCCAGGCATTTGAAGACATAAATGTTTTGGATTTATAAGAAACACATTTTATAATCACTCTGCCTAGCAGTCGTTTGGAAGGGGAGGGAACAGGGCAGCAGCTCCTGAACGAGTATAGGGAAAGAAGAAAGACTCAACTGTTCTCAAGAAGAAAGACCTGATTGTACTGTGAGGTTCAGAGGGCTTCACTGGGATCACTATGAAGTAATGAGGTCTTGGTCTGCTTGTGGAAACCCAAATGGTGAGTGCAGGTAGAGCTGGATGGCTGAATTCGAAGAAAACGTGAGATGGGGAAATCCTATTAAAAGATGTCGGCTGGAAAGACTACAGCTAGCATCACTATGACTTCCCTTTCAGCTGAGTTCCTCAGATTAAAACGTGGAAACCAAACCAAAATCTTGTATCCCAAACTCACTGCTTTAGTGCAAATTCTTACCTGCACGCGGAAGTTGCTCTGAAATATGCCACTTTTGGTTTTGTGGACGAGGAGGTCTATTTAACTTGTTTTTTCTAAGCAGCCACAGTGTAAGGCAGCAAAGAGAATCATGTACAGAGCACTGCTGTGTGCTCTGAGCTGGTCCAGTTTGGTCTGATAGCCCTGAACTGCATCTAATTTGTTGCTTCTGGGAAAATCCTGCTTTTTCCCCTCTTTGCCCCTATTTCCTCATCTCTAAGGAAGCACAGGAGACAAAAGTGCCACCAAAAGGCTTGATGGGTGGGTGGGAAGTGCAGAAAAAGGGCAAGCCCTCATCTCCACTGAGCTGTGAAGCTTTCATACATGATGACACCAAAATGCTCCAAAGAACTAGCCAGTGTTAGAAGCTGACAACTGAGAAGAGAGCACTTGGGCAGTGTAACTCTGATTTACACTAATGAGCACTACTTGTGCTCTTTTTTCCCTCCCCCAAACACTGAGGGTTAATATCTTCCTTTTGAAGGACACAGATGCCCTGGGGTTGTGGAAGAGGAGGGGAATGAAATCCTTTCTTGCAATAAGGAGGGGAATCTTGGAGTAACTGCACAAAAAGTGCATCTCCTTCGTCTGAGTCAGGAAAGAAACTGTGCCAAGTCAATGGGATTTATTTCAAATTCTGGCTCATTTTGACTCCTATTAACTCCAAACGAAGACCAGCTGGGATCAGCCTGCCTTCCCGAGCAGCAGAGAGACCAGGCAGAGCTGGCCGACTCACTGCAAGGGCGAACTGGCCCCTTGGCTGCAGGAGAGCAACCTCGGTCGCTGCAAGCAGCGGTTCCCCAGGGATTGGCAGAGCTCTGTGATTCCCTGCAGGATTCCCAGGGCTTACAGGCAACCCTGGTCCACTCCGAAAGGTTTCAGTGGATTTGGTGGGCTGGGTCACAGATACCAGAATAGCAGACAAGGGGGAAGAACCCCCCCCCAATAAAATCTCCCAAACAACAAAATCCAGCATGCACCTCTCCATAAAATGGGATATTTAGGCTTCCACAGAAGAGGCTGAACCTGGGGCCATCAGCAATGCACTGATTATTAAAGCAAAAGAAGGAGAAGCTGATTGAAGCTGAGGCCAGAGACGCCCAGAGGTGACAACACTGCTTCTAGAAGGGGCAGGAGAGAGACCTGTGGACTGCAGCTATGTGGAGAGGCACTCGCCCTGACCCTTGCTCTCACGCTATTCAAAGCAAAGAGTTTAAGCACGTTTGACTACATTCCTGAGCAACTTTATTCACCTTTGATTTTTGATGCAAGGCAAATACTTGCTTATGGCTTTGCTGGATACTGTTCCACATGAGTAATGATACTCCAGGGCTGTTACACAATGACATACCATGGCCAAGTGCAAGCACCTTCAGCTATAGAAATTGGACTCCAGTGTAAGAACTGGCCCTGCTGATGTAGCAGCTATTGGATGGGACAGGCTGTAGGGTGGGAAAAGTATGTCCTGTTGTGTCCCCTCATCCCTTGGGGAAGGGGTAGCTGTGGCTTGGGTGTGGATCATGCACAAGCCCCAGAGATATTCAGCCCTGCAGCAAAGGGCCCATGCCCTTTGACAAGCACAGCTCTCTCAGGAAACATCTACTGAAATGTGTCTGGCCCGTGGGCCAATACCGCCCGTACCAAGCCACTGCACAGGAGTGGGGCTGGGGAGCTCCTGGTCCCCCTCTGCCTCTGCCATCGACCGACCTCCTGCATGATGCCAGGCAAGTCACTTTATTACTTTGTGCGTCTACTACTAATGTGTTATTCAAGGGCAAGATTAGGAGTAACAATACTAATTTCCTAGGTGCGAGTAGCTTGCTGTTACCACTGACACACTGCCAGGGCTGTGACAGCCCTCCCCTGCACACTGAGCCCAGTATTCTCCATTCCTTCCATTGCTCAGTCAGAGGGTAACCCCATGCCCTCCAGTTGTGGGATTTTAAGAAACTGCTTTCAAGTAAGAGCTCCACAGACAGCCTGTAGACCAGGGCACAAAACCCAGTTTTTCCAGGAAACAACAGCTCAGCACATTATCAAAAAAAGCAGAGATTCCTGCATGGACAGCAGAGATTAAAACCAGAAGTGACTCCAGGATTGTCCTTCAGCAGCCTGAGTGATTTCAGGGAGCCGAATGCCATGTAAGTCATGTGGCGCTGCCAGCTGTCGCTGAGCTCATGTGTTCGGAGTGAATGTCTGGATTCAGCGGCAGCAGAGCGATGCGCTTTGAATCATGTTTTCTGTGGCAGGAAAGAGAAAAGAACAAAGAGAAAAAAACCACTCTGGGACAAATGCTGCTATAAGCGATGTTTGGACCACCCTATTATAGAGCAGTATGTCGGATGACAATAAGCTCCTGCTCTACCCTGGCATTACAGAACCCAGAAACCAGCCCCATCTCAGATGTGACCATAGTGTGCCGTTTCTGGAGTGAGTCTGCTAGCTCAGAGCAGAAGGTCCATCCTGACCAGCAAGTCCTCCTTCTACTTCAGGATTGTAGCCTGTAGATGATGGAGAAAAAAGAACACAGTGGGAAGGATGCTGAGGAGGACACCATCCAACATTACGTGCAGAGTTGCTGCTGCTCTGGGAGGCGACATGGCTGAGACCACAGCGCTGGAGCCAAGATCCACGAGTTCACCCAGCACTCTGTACTGGGCTGGACAGTGGCTTTAGCCTTTTTCAAATCACTGTGAGTTCCCTCAAGAAAACCTTCTCAGCTCTCTACCCCAGCCCAGCTCTGTCACTCTGCCTTCTTGGAGACCAAACAAAAGGACTTTGGACCTTGTCGTATCAGAGCAAAAGGATTTACTAGCCCTTAGAGCTCTTGGTCTGCTGGTGCACATCTGCACCATGCAGCAGGGCTGGCACATGCGGCCAGATCTTCTCTGATGTAATTGTCTATGGTGATTTATACCATTGAAGTGTCTGGCTCAAAGCTTTCTGAGTCCTGACGTGGCTTTAATGACATTGCAGATAGGATTTCAGGTTAAAAAGGAAGTGGAAAAAGAAAAGAACTCGGCTCCCAGTTTTGCTGAACAATGAGGGATTTTCTTGTTTCAGAGCTTGTTGTATTTCATTACCTACAGGCTCTCCAATTGCTTTCCTGGAACTGTAAAAACCTTGCTATCAGATGTCTGCCTTGTATGACAACCAGCACATTATGAAAACCACAGTGCACGGCTACGGAGAGCAGCTGGAAACCCACCACCTCCCTCCTGCCAACTGGCTTGGGCTTTTTGCGCAGCCACTGGTGGATCAGTTGTTCTCTGACGGAAGGGCTGAAATGAGGTATTTTCTGTAGGTGGAGAGGAGAAGCAGCAGAGAGGAGCACTTTTGGGGATTTTACTCTCAGGGATCACTTGCCTGCGTCCAGGTTGGTGGTTGCATACCAGTAACTTCAACCTTTGGCTCTTATCATACCCTGTTGCGAACAGCGGGATGGACTGGCAGCTGGATCCTTTGTAAATGTACATTACTCTCCAACAATGCTGTTCAGATATTTGAGGCCCCGTGGCAATATCCCCTCATACAGTGACAGGTTGGGAAATAAATTAGTGTTTTACTTTAGCAAACTGCACTGTGACACTTGCGTTGCTGATGGATGCCTTGCCAGGGTTTGACAGGCCATTGTATCTTCCAGTCTCCCCACAAACTGCAGAGACATATCCTTGTCTTTCCTTGCCTGTACAGAAAGTCTGGATCTCCAGTGGACAACAACTGCTCCCTGCACTGTTGACCCCAGGATCTGCATCTTCAGCCAGACTCTCTGAATGGAGATCCCCAAACTGTCCCTGGTGCTCTGCAAGGGGAAGAGATTTTCAACTCTTTGCTGCTCAAACGAGCCAACAAGGGGTCAAATGGCCAAGTCCAGAAGAGAGTCAAGATCAAGTGAAGGCAACAAGTTTGTATTGGGAAATGATGGAAACAGCTGGGAGGAGACAATATGAGAGAGAGCAGCTCAGGAAAGGTGCACATCTCTGCTGTGGTTTTTGCAATCTCAAGTGGATCTTGCACTCTGCTGTGTGTGTTTTAGGTGCTCTGTTTTCTCTCTTATGGCCAGGGGGACAACTGGCCCATCCATCTGCTGAGCAGGAACTGGAATTGGACGGAACAGTGTGAACTTGGACAAAGTGACCAAAAGATAGAGGATACTTGCGTATCTCAGCTCCAGCTGCCTCGAGTCCTGCCAGCCACAGCTGTGAGACTCATGGACCATCTCAGTTGCCAGGTTTGTTTGCTGAAATCCACTGGCTTTGAAACTTGTACAAACTAGCCCTGGAGACTCAGCTGGGGCCTCCCTGCTGCTTTTGTTTGAGATTTAAAACTACAGTGGGAACCGGTTTTTAGATATGTTAATACTGAAAATGGCTGAGCCAAGTTAAAGCTAATGAAGTTTGAAAAATATTTCTTAAGCACCAAGGGAAGTTTGCTTATGCTCAATTGGTAATGTTGTACCAACATTGGGATGGCTTTCTGGGAACAAGAACCTTGCTCAGTAAAGCCAGACTTGTCCTTGCTGTAAGGATCGATTGCCAGATGAATGTCTCTTCTGTATGACCAGAAGGGCACCTGTAGGGATGGATCGCTGCATGAACGTCTCTCTTCTGCATGACCCAGAAGGACAGCACAGACTCTTTATGCTTCCTCGAGCTTTAGCACCTGTGAAGGTGCTCTGGTACATCCCTTCATCTGCCACCTCCCAGGGAGCTCTACGACTGGGTGGAGCGAAGAACTGCTAACCTCTTTCCATCTCTTGTGCTGGCCCATCGCCATGTGGCGTGCAAGCTTGTACGTGCCCTGCCAAGTTCCCCAGCTTCTACCTGCTCTGCAGCTACACGGGGTGCTGTCAGCACCAGGCCTTTGCCCCAGGCCAGGATGTGCAAACTGGGCCGTAAATGTACTAGCAATAAAGGCAGATCATTTCAGAGCAATCAGGCACCTAATTTCCTACATCTGTCAAGAGGACACTTGATAGTGAACTGTCACATTCCTTTAGACATAAGCAAAACAGAGATTAAGACTAAATACGTCCTTAGTCTTAAGGAAGGATCTCCAAGAAGTGGTGTAGCTGCAGGGACTTGTGGCGAAAAGGGTTTTTCCACAGGTGGTTGCTGTTTGTGGAGGCCATGTCTCTGTGGGTCCCCTCTAGTGCTGAGGCAGAGGGCAACACAGGGCCAAGCCAAAGTGTAGGAGAAGCTTGTCTCTATGTCCACGTCTGCAGATGGGCATCAGCTTCCTCAAGCTAATAAGAATCTCTTCCAGAAGCAGAAGATGAGCTACACACTCCCAGACGGAGGTCAGTTTGTTGGCACGGGTAACTAGACAGATCCTTGTGTGTGTCTCTCCCACTAACAGCACAGAAGCATTAACAACTTCCCTGTCACCTCTGCAGATGAGCAGGATATCTCAACAATACTGGAGCAGAAGCAAACATCTCTAGCCCAGGGAAAAGTCATTGGATCCAGGCAGGAATGCAGTGAAGCACAGATGTAAGGACTCCTGGGTGTCATGTCAGGAGAGGTGAAATGAAAATGCAATAGCTAAAGGTGAAGTTCTCTTTAAAACCATCTAAACTGAGTATTGGACAGCACAACACTATCACATCAGATGTATTAAAACCATATGCAACATGTGTAATGTGTAAACACACAGCATCTGCAGCACACCCAAACTCAACGTGCCTCCTCCCTGCACTGCAACCTTCCCCAGGCAATTTCCATGCCACCTTACAATGCTGGGACAGGAGTTTGTCACCATGCAACTTTGGCATTTGCCCTTGGGTGAATACATGCAGGATTTTTCCCTGGCAAGATTTTTTTACTCTTTGTCCAGCAGCCCTAAAAACCTGTCAATTGTACACGTTTGTGGTGGGCTGTGCCTGCGGTGACTTTTGTGGCATGTCTTGCAGAGGGTGGGTTGACTTTATATTCCAGCTTCCAGTCCTCAGCTGAAAAGGGGGGGGGGGTTGCAGTTATCTCTAGCGGTTTGCGTCTCTGAGCTGTAAACTTTATCTTGGCAGAAGTCTAAGGGACATCCCACTAATATCTGTACATTTTCTCCACGGGAAGGTAGGATAAAAGTCTCAAAGGGAAAATGAGAAGAGAAAAACTATTTGTACTTGTATTAGAGGACTTCCATCTTTAAATTACCTCAGTGAGTACAGGAACACCAGCCTACATATTAGGTAATGGCCAGGCATTTGGCAGAGAAGGCAGTGCTATCTGGAGCCTGTGCAGGTCTCTGAAAGCCTGCTTGAATTTAGACATAAGGATATGCAAAGAAGCGTATTAAAATAGTAGATGGAAATATAGCCCTCTGCAGTAAAAAAAAAAAAAACAAAACAAAACACAAAAGGGAGTGATTATGAGCAGGAATCTTGGCTCTATTGACTCTTTTTTTTAAAATAAAACAGAAAACGGCATCATGTTCCCAGGGACATGCTGGCAAACAGCAGGGATGGAGTCTGAGGGAATCTATATTTTATACTTTATAACTTAATATGGCTTTTGCATGTTTTTAGTATTTTTATTGGTTCTTAAAACATGCACAGTATAAACATGTGAACCAGCCAGAAGTACAGCACATGGAGGGCTGGGCGCTGAGGGCGGCTGTCCAGCCATGCCAGCTTGCAGCTGGGAGGGAGCTGGGATATTGGGGACCACCCCTCGCCCGTGGTACGGTCCTGAGCCTGCAAAGAGCTCCCTGTGGGTACAGGGGGCTGTGGCCAAGGATGGCCTTATTTGGGGCAGGACTGCAGACTTATTCTGCACATTTATGGTGCTGCACTGCAGTATTAAGCCAATGTTTCCACTTTCTAGTCAAGTCAGTGCTCAAAACCCAACCTCGGCCCAAAACTAACACAAATCCAGCCCCTTTACTGCTTCCATCCCCTCACACCCTTCTCCCTGCCCTCCTTTTAGCCAGCTACAATGTCACCAAAGGGAAAAACAACACGCTTCAACATCGAGCATCCACCCAGTGCTCAGGGGTACCTGCCTGCCCTGCTGCCTCCCACCCGTCCCGGGCAGGGACTTCAGAGCTTCCATCACTCTTGGTCTACTCATTCCTTCTGACATGCCGGGGCGGCTCGCGTGCCTTCCAGAGGCTTGTGCTACGGGTGAGCCTTGAGAGTCCGTGCTTCCCGCAATAATTACAATGAATAAATCATGTTGTCAAGTTGATAAACTCCACGTTTCAAGCAGAAGGGCCTGACTTGGCTTGCAGAGCACCACTGAATGAGCCTCAGGCCAAATCCTGCCTGACTCCTCTGGCCCTGCAGCTCTCACCTCAGAGCCAGAATCACACTCTCCACGGCACTGAGATCAGACCTCCAAGTGAACCAGACATGCCTAGGATATTCATTGAGGATTCAGGAATAATTCCCTGTTAATTTCTTCTATGTATTTTCTATATTTAGGGAGGAAACCTTAGAAGGGAAAACCAGAAGTAAGCAAATAATCATCAAACAAACAAGAGAGGGCAAAAGCTGGCCATTTCCAAACTCCAGGCCAAGACCAGCTGTGACAGACAGGGGAAACTCAGCTCCCCGCAGCCCTCTGTAATACCATGAGAGGTGGTCCATTTTACAGATGCGGTAGAGAGGCACAGCAATGCTACACAACCTGTCCCAAAGCCTCTGCAAAGCCTGTGGCAGACCAGAGAAGAGATCCACATCTCAAGTATGCATCCCAATTAAAAGACCGAACCTTCCGCTGGATATAGTTTTTTCACAAAAAATAACACACTTTATAACAACACTTGCAACAAGTCACATCTTGGATAACCTCCTGCCCTAAGCAGAGTGTCCTGCTTCATTGCCTGCATCTCCCTTTCAGTCTGCCCACGGGTGTTTTGCTGCAACATGGCATGCCCTGTTACAGTGGTATTAATGGCTACGCTAATTACCACCTTGTCCAGAAAACAAAAAAAAAAAAAAGGAAAAAGGAAAAGCCTTTCTTATTATGGTTTAAATGCAATCCAGCCTCCCAGACACAAGACTGCAAACTTTCTTTTGTCCTCTTGTTGCAAAAGGATCTCATCTCTTCAGATGAGCTGGCTTGCCTTGTGTGCCCCAGAGCCCAGCGCATGCCAGCTGTGCCCGATGCCTGAGCTGGGGAGCACACACTGCACCTCCGGGCTCACTCTGCAGCCATCGGGAAGGTTAAAGCCATCTTGCATGCAGGGATTTACACAAGAGCATGCACCACTCTGCTGATCCTCTTGGGGTTAGATGCAACTACTAGTTTGGAAACCAGAGTGCAGATGGCCCTATGGGGAGTGCAGGAGGTGTGTTGGTCCAATACCTGTACCCTGGTGATCTGAGATACACACACGGCCGCCTGTGAGCTCGGGGAGGGGAGTATAGTTCCTACAGGAAACCCACGGACCAGCTACGGGGGCAAGTGGGCTGGTTTTGCAGACTCACTCGGACACCTGTGATGCCGGGATATCCAGGAGGCCCTTCTTTTCCCTTCAGCCCTTCGTTGCCTTTTTCTCCTTTCTCTCCTTCCAGGCCTTGCTCTCCTTTGTCTCCCTGTGGAAGAGAGGAGGGGGGGAGTTTTTCATACCCACACAACACATGGGTCACTGTACATGGCTCTTGCAAGGAAAAAACCCACCACATAATTAATATTTCAGGAGTCTAAGAGGAAGAGAGCCTGCAAGCAAAAGGATGAATGAGGATGAGTCATAATACACTTGACATTTAAAAAATGAGCAAAACCAGGTTTCTTTTTTTATGAAGTCTCTTGGCTGGAGGAGAAGGAACTCCCCCATTACACAGGGTAATTTGAACCCCTTTGCTTTTCCTGCAATAAGGCCTGAACCTTCAAGTTTCCCTTGTGTCACCCAGAAGCCCTGAGCTCAGGATGCCGAAAGATTTTTAATAGGATGGCTTTGTCTGGAGTGGCTGCTGGGGTCTTGCTGCCAAATAGGAATTAGCCCAGGGCTCGATCAAACACTGCAAAACATTGGTCAATCAATCTCAAGTGTCATCTTGCCCCTGTGAAGCGTTTGTGGACGGAGCAGTAGGTACCATGTCAGATCACCATTCCTACATTTGATGGCACAAGATTTTATGGAGATTATCAAAAGGCCCATTCTGTACTGACAGCAGCACCCACACTTGTGCAACCAACCAGCCTTTACAGAGTCGTCTCCACTTGCACCTGCATTAGTGAGAGCACAGCAACATCTCTTCTGGTTAAACAAATGCTCCTGCAGTAAGCAATGGTTCTTCTGCTGTCCTGAGACACATTCAGGTTGAAAACACCTGGTTTGGTTCAAGAACTCTTGGGAAGAGCTAGTGGTGGCAAGAGAATGTAGAAGTCTTGACTATCTTTAAGGAGAGTCTTTTGGTCCAACATTCAGAGATAAGCAGAAGTAGACACACATGGCAAATAGTTTAACTAGAATGAAGCAATAAACTGCATTGTTGTGGGACCAGCTGCTTTTTCTTTCCATGGAACAAAATTGTTGGCCTGTTTGGAAAGGCTGGCTGTGCAAGGACAGAAATCAGAGTCCTGTTCCAAAGGCAAGGTAGCAAATTCACAGCAGATAGATAAAGAGTGCAGTGCAAGCCCTGAGTGAGCACCTGGGGCTTTGCCAAGAGGAAGGGGATCTGGTTTCTTTACTTGCTAACTATGTTCTGGTCATTGGTGCAGGGAAGAGTGATGGACAATTCTTGATTTCCCAGGAGTTCCTGATTAGTTGGAAAATTAATCTGTAAAGACTCAAATAAAACAGACAAATTGTCGGAAACTAGATTTTGAAGAAGTTGACCTTTTTGGAGATCTGATCAGATGCCAAAAATGTGGGTAGAGGAGTGAAACAGGAGGAGTCCATTATGTATGCTTGCAGGAAAAAAAAAAAAAGTCCTTGGAGGGAGCTTGGCAGAGGCTTATTGCCCAGAATACCCAACAATCCCCTTGGCTTCAACCTGCCTCAGGAACTATGGGGGCCTAAGTGCATGGAGATGTGTGCAAGAGCTGAAACATGCCATGAGAGTGAAGTTTACCTTGACACCGTCCGGCCCGGGTGGCCCACTGTCCCCTTCCAGCCCTGATTCTCCCTGTAAGACAGAAGCAAGCAACCTCAGTCTGTGCCCAAATATGCTTTTTTCCCCATGCTTTCAGCAGCTGACTCGTGTCAGTGAGTCAGGCTGCGGCGACAGGAGCCCAGCCCGCACTTTGACACATGTCCTGTCTCATACCCTAACACTGAACAAGCTCTTCCAGGAGTTAGAGAAGCAGTTGAGCCTCCTGCTTTATTCTGAGCCATAGTTTCTCCACCACGGACCCTGCTGCTGGCCTGTGGGAAGACCTCTTTCCCTGTGTTGAAAAGGGGCTCAGTCTGTATTCGTTTAACCTGGGGCTTCCCCATCCTGCTCCAACAACTGACCTTAGTCCTGAGAAGGGGCAAGAGCCACTGCCGGCTTCAATCCACGCATTCATCCCGTCCCTGGCTCCCTCCCACATGTGCACAGTGTAGCCAGTGTTTCCCTGCTTAATGCCTGCCTTCTGCTCCAGCATCTCCCTGCCCGGTGTGGACGGCACCCTCCCGGCGGCGCTCGGCCAGGGAACAGGATGGGTCTGTTCCCACACTGCCCCTTTCATACGCAAGGTTGTCACAGCACTTGGCAAAGCAGCACTGTAGCATCACGCAGGCTCCCGTAAGCTGGTGAGCTCAAGCTGACATGCTCTGTGAGGAAGGTGTTTCTACCACCCGCAGAAGAAACAAGGGCCATAAGGGTTATGGGATGTCCAGAGCAGGGTCTGTCTGCCCAGGCTGTGGTTGAACAGGGAACGGAGCCTCTGGGGAACTCGTACAGTAGAAGAGTCCTACCAGAAGGTGATTGTACTTACTCTTTGGCCAACGAGGCCATGCTCTCCAGGGACTCCCAGCTGGCCAGGATCACCCTACGAAGAAGGAACCAGAGACACGGAGACAAGCCATTTACCGACAGCAAGCATGAAGCACTTCCCATTGCACCCCTCATTTTGACTTTTGGTTTCCTTCTCACACACGAACACCTTCCCTTCAGTTTGCTGGGGGGTCCAAAGGGTGGCTTGGCATCCCCAGCGCCTCTGCTCACAGAGGCCCAGCGCATGCCTCGCAGGTTTTGTTGCAATGACACCCAACAGGACAGGGGTCCAGGAGTGGTTTGTGCTGCCTGCAGCTGCAGAGCCAGAAGATATTCCCTTGGCATGGGCCTTTAGCAGGAAAAGCATCCATGCTGGGTGCAGTAAAGCACTGCAGCAGACACACAGCTGGAGCGAAGGAGAAGAAAGCCAACAGCTCTTTGAGGCCCAGCATGACTGAAGAGGGTGGAGAAGAACTTGAATCTTTGATGGCACCAAAATGAGCGAACAGAAGGTGTTGGAGCTGGCAAACAAATGGATCTTGGAGACAGACTGTGAGGCTGCCGTTTAGTACTGGGGTTACACTGGCCGTAGAGCAGCTACCTCTCACATGCGCCCATCCAAGCTAACTGCTCTGCAAGGCAGAGAGCTCAGGAAATGCAGAGGCAGAAAGGGAAAAACGTTTGACCTATCCATACACCTTGTCCTGAAGCAAACTGGTCTGCAAACAATGTCTGCCCAGAGCAACTCCAGCCTGTCCCAGCATGTCCCAGCTGTGGAGAAGGAACAGCACGGGACTCTTGCTCTCTGATGCCCCAGCAAGGATGTGTTGCACCGACAGCGGGTAAGGGCGTGTTTGTGCAAATCACCGTGTGCTGCTCCCGAGGAGGGCAGCCAGGAGCACGGGAGCTGAAACACTCGTGCAGTATCAGGACGCCAAAGACACAGTAGCTCCAGTGAAGTGTCAGAAGATTTGCCAAGGAAAACATGGCAAAGGATGGGGCTGGGGGTGGGGAGTGAAGAACAGTAAAGAGGAAATTGCATTTAATCCCCACATAGAGTCTGTTCAAAAGCTCTCCACACAGGAGCAAACCTTCAAACCAAGCGGAAAGGGGGTTAGGATAAAATAAAAACCCCTCTGAGCTGCACAGCACAGGGATCTTATTCAAACAAAGAGATGGTTTTTATAGGCCTTTCCATGTGGACAAGAAGGTGCATTCATGGCTCTGGCGCACAGCACCCTTCCCCCATAACCATCACAGGAGTTCAGTCCCCACAGGGCTTGGAAACTGTGGTAGAACCATGTCTGAGAGTATTTTTAAGGTTGGGACGTCTTAGACTCTTCTTGTTTTATATTAGAAGCTGCCTGGATCTCTTGGTCTCAAGGACTCCCTTCTCCACTCAGATTTTGGATAGGCAAAAGAGTTAAGCTTTATTTCCAAGGCCCTTCACATCTCTTGGGGCAGAATACCCCTGGGACGGTGCTTCTCCTCAGCGCCAACAGCCTCCCCCTTGGGATGGGGCTCAGAATTTGTAACCAAGGGCTTAAAGTTAACCTGATTTTATTTTATACGCTTTATCTTTTTTTGACTATGCTGTCTGCTTTGGCTCCTGGAGGGTTAACCTGCAATGTTACCAGTCCTGCAGGAACAAAAGTTGCCATTATCTCCCTGGTCTGACAGAGAAATTGCACTAAGAGTTTTTCTTACCTTCATGCCAGGTTCACCTGCAAGGCCTGGTTGTCCCACTGAGCCAGGCGGTCCCTGGAAAAAAAAAAAAGATAATGAAAAAACCCATTATGACCAAGTAGAAAGCAAGATCAAAGATATAATTCCTTTAGCAGAGCCCTCCTGGGACAGCGGAGCCCTGGTTGCAATGTAATTACCTCCCTGGAGCTGGCTCAGGGTATGCAGCATCAAAGAGGCCCAGTACCCCTTCGTGCCTGGCTCCTGGGAGGGCTCTGCTCGTCTCTCACACCTCCCCTCTCCCCAGCCAACTCTGGCAAGCACCTCTCTCTAACTCCTTCCAGCCCCTCTGCTTTCTAAGGTTAGTAACCACACTGGGGAGCAGCACTGGGACTAGTTGGGAAAGAAGGGAAAAGGTCAAGAATTAGACTTGAAAGCCCTTCACAAGGGTTCGGCAGGTGGCTGATACAGCGGATAACAAAAATGCTCCCTGCAACCCCACTTCTCCATTACCACTGGCGTGAGCACATTCTCCGTGCCACCAGTCTTGTTTTGGCCAGGGCTAAGCGTTAAGGCAGTCTCAGGGTTTGCACACCCAGTGAATTGCCCTGCCTTTGCAGGAGCAGCTGCCCCAGACGACACAGCCTTGATCTGAGCCACTGGCCCGCAGTCCCGGAGAGGCAAGGGCCTGACAGTGCTACCAGCTCCAGGACAGCTAAAGGGAGCCAAGAACAGCAAGGTTACACCAAACCCTCCAGTGCAAACTTTGGCCAGATTAGCCTCGACATCTGTCACCCACTTTCTCTGGCTGTAATGGGCCAAAAAACATCCTAATGCCAGCAACTGGGCTTGGACCAGAGACCCACAGCCCAGGGCTGCTGCCAGGCTGTACGAGCTGAAAGAAAGTGGCTGGCAGATGAGATAACATGGCCTTATCTATCTGAGCATAGACCCTGGCAGAGGGGCTTGGCATCCCTCAGAGAACCAAAAATGAGCAGCTGACCTGGAAATCTATGGAAAGATAGAGCGAAGATGAGACAATGACCTTGCAAACTGTTACTTGGCGCCCAGCTGCCACGTGCAGCCTTGTGATAGAGGGTAGCCTGAGATGCAGCCTTGTTCATTAGATACCTTTGGTACAGAGATCAGTCGGGAGCTTTAATCTTTGTACATTTTCTACTACCCCTGGGAAGCATGGGAAATGAGAATATGTGAAACAAGTCCAAAGATGGGACAGCAAAGCTTGACTTTAAAGGAATTGAGTGGTTTATTTACTTATCATATTTGCTTTCCGGACAACAATCTTCCTTCTCTTTGCAGTTAAAAATAAAAGAAAAAAGCACATAATCAAGGGAGGACTCAGCTGCCCAGGGAGTAAAGCCAGTTCCTAGCTTGCTGAAAAGGATTTAAGCAGAGGTGGGCAAAGGGTGGATGTTAGGTATATGAACAAATGGTCAAGTCACACAATGAGAAAATTCAAGCTCCAATGAAAGCAAAAGTCCTGCTTTGGTTTCACCAGAGGTGCCAGTGCAGAGAAAGGCTCCTGGAAGAGTCACAGATTTGACTAAAGCTCTGTACTTTCTTGGTTGGCAACATCCAGAGTGGCTCGGTAGCAGCTTTCCAGCTCCCCAGTGTGGTTTACCACACTGAGAGCTCACTCCATCCAGTCTAGCAGCCATGAGAATGGAAACTTTCATGACTCATACACTTCGCAGTAGACTGCATTAAAAGGCACCTTTGCTGCTGTTTTCACAACCAAGTGAAACATCATATCTATATTACAGCTTGGGACCTGTGGAAAGGAGCTACCCACAGTGAACTGGCACATCAGGTATAAACAGCCAAGACTATAATAGTTCAAGGGGAGTGAAATCAAGCCAAGACTGCAGACGAGTTAGGGGGAAACCATGGAGGCATGTCCTGTGCTCCATTAGGGCACTGTTTGGCAGCTGCTACTGCTTTGGTTATCGTGTGTTTTGCCATTGCCTCATGACAACAGCAACCCAAAAGCACAGTCAGCAGCAAAGGCATTTCTCTGAGCTTCTTCCACTGTGTCTTGTCAGCAATGGCACCAGTGAGGGCGGAAGAAAAGACCAGTTTTCAGTTTGAATTGTTACTGTATTTGGTCCCTGACTCTGCACCCTGGTGCAGAAAGGTGGTCTCTCATGTGGTTGTAGACCCATGCCTGGGACATGCTTGTCGGTGTGGTCAGCTTTGAAATATTTCTCTTGTGAAGATGGGTCTGCACATCTATCAACTGGGTGTCTATAGGCTGTGATGATAATGATGATCCTGAATTTCTGATTTTCACTGTTTGCTTTGGAAATTGACTTTCAGACTTGAGGGGAATCCTTCCTGGTCATGTCCCCAGGTGCGGCGGGATGCACCTTTGTGCATTTACTCCTCTCAGTCCTGCCACTCTTTGATACAAGGGGAAAATAATTAGGAGCAAAGATCAGACCTACCTTATGCCCAATTTCTCCCAAAGGCCCAGGTGGCCCCTGTGGTCCTTGTGGCCCCTGAAAAACAGAGACACAAGGCTCTTTTCATACAACTGTTTTCATTTCTGAAGGGCCATCACTTTCACGGCCTGTAAGATAAAACACCAGTTCCCTCCCGCATCACAGCGGAGCTATGCAGCACATACGAGGTGGCCAGGAAGCCAGCAATGAGTGTGCTGAGGCACCTTAACAGAGAAACAGTGCAGAAGGCCCTTCGTCTTTCTGGCTCCTGCCTAAAGCAACTGCAGCTGGCAACCTGAAAATGCCTGATTTACCCTTTCCCTTCATAGTCCAGGTCAGTCCCCATTGACACAGAGAGCAGGAGACGACCCCTCTTCCTGATTCGGTGGTCCTGAAGCCTCCTTGAAGTCTGTGTCTTCACCTGTCATCTCCCAGTGCATCCCTCAAAGCTGTGGGCTCAGTTCTGACACTATCAGCCTCCCTCCTGGTCCCACTTCTGCTCTACCTTCCAGCCCAGCCCAACTCCTCCCATTACATCTGACCCTGTCCCAGACCCAGCCTTGCCCTTCTTCTCTCCCTTCCTTTCTGAAATCCATTGCAGGCTGTATCCTACACTCTCCCTGGTTGATCCATGGCTCCCTTTTGCTTTCCAGGGGTCTGACTTTCTCTTTCCTCATGCCTCCAAGGACTCTAGCCAAGTCTTTCACATCTCTGACCATGATGGAGTTGGCAAGGACAGAGAAGCTGGGAATGGGAATGAGTGGTGGGGAAGAGATAAACAGAGAAAGAAATGAAGTGTCTGTGTATGTGCAAGGAAAGACAGATGAAGAGAGAGTGAGTGATAAGACACTTGCCGGGTCGCCTGGAGCCCCTTTTGCTCCTGGAGGTCCAGAAGGTCCTTGGATACCCTAGAAAAATTAAAACCACCAAGGTCAGCTCCAGCCCCGCAGCAATCTTTCATGTCTCTAGGCAGTGATGTGCACCTCAAACACTCCAGTAAAAGGAGCGGAGAGGTGGCCCTGTAAGAGTGACACACTGTCCAAGTTCCTCCTCCTGGACCAGGACCCAAAGTGTATGGACTCGCGTGAAACTGAGGTTATGAAAGGAAGCACAAGGGATAGACACTTACTGGGAAGCCACGTGCTCCTGTCTCCCCGGTCTCACCCATCTTCCCCTGTGAACACACAGTTACAGCAATTAGCAGCCGGGAATGTGCTGGGCCACCTGCGGAGCTCTGGCCAGGAGAGGCTGCAGTTCCCTGGGCACGGCATATGTGTGGGTACCCCCATGGGGGTTTGACCCCACGCCAGGTTTGGCAGGCACTGGCTCTCACAGAGGACATACCTGCAGCCCATCTGGCCCCAGCTTGCCTGGCTCCCCTGGTCGGCCCTGCAGAGCAAAAAGACAAATGCATGTTGGCAAGAGCGCAAACTCTATTGGCGATGCTTTTCTGCCCCAGCCCATCTGCTCTTGTGTTTTTGGGTGTCAAATGTTCCCTCCAGTTCCCTGCAGCATTTGAGAGGCCAAATGCCCAGCATCCTGCCCTGAGGAACACCCCTCCCAGCAGGGAATGTGGGCAATGGGCTGCATGACCTAAGGATTTTTGAGCAAACACTGCTCTGGAGGAGGCTGGGATTCTCAGGAGACTCGGCACAGCCCTGTCTGGCAGGGCATGAAATAAGGGAGATTCCCCATCCCAATTGCGTTCACAGGGCCACGTGGGCCATGCAGGGCATGGGGTCTGTGACATTCAATGGTAGGACAAGGGTCCGGCTCTGCTGCACTACTCTCACATCAGACTGCTGCCAATGGGAGAAACTCTCCCATGCACCCCTCTCAAAGCCTGTCCTGGAGCAGGCTCACCTTGGATGAGGGTCTGCTCACGCAGGGTATCTGCCAGGTTCTCTTTGTACCAGGCGCCTCCTGCCCTGTGTTTTTTAACTGTTCTGATCTAATTAACATGAAGTACATTAGAACAGATACATATTCCCTTAGGTCATATTTTACCAGTTATGTTAAATTGCTCTGATTTTTGTGCTACATTTAGATACAACAGTAAAGCGTGCTCACTGCCAGTAAAAGCTATTCCCAGTTCTCTGACAGACCCCATTATTTTAGCAGAGGCCCTTTTAGATTTATGGAGTGCTTCTGTATTCGTGGTCTCAGACCCTGGCAGCAAGGGCCCTGATGCCAACTTCGGACAGATTTTACTCTGGCTTCACAAAAGACTCATCCCTGCTGGTTGATCCTCATGGAGTGATTGACCATCCCCTGTTTGTGGAGGAGGATGTGACCTTGATCCTGTCCATGGCATCTCACAACTAAGCTAAAACAGCCTTGGCCAACCTGGCCACCCATTGGCATTCACCTTGACACCTCGAGACCCTGGCTCGCCTACTGGTCCATCAGGCCCTCTGGCACCCTGAAAAAAAGCAGAAGAGAGGCAAAAATAAGAACACAGAGTATATGTCTCTCTGGAAAATACAGCAGTCACCCTAGCCTTGGCCACCAGGAAAGTCCATGAGATCAGTCCTGGCTAAGCCAACCTATGCCTCTTTGGGTTGAGCACAGCAGCAGAGAGCCCAGGACTCAAAAGATCGCTTCTGTGCTTCAGTGCTTCATTTCTCACCACTTACCAGCACACAGCACCAAAATACTTTTTATTCCTGTTAAACCAACTACCAGCCACAACCCAAAGGCCGAGGAGAAACGCTGGCCAGTAACAGCCTTATTTTCAGGAAATAGTTACATGACAAGGGTTTTGCAAGGCACAGACTTGCACTTCTAGCCTTACTGACAGCAAACCTCTTCCTTCCCAGAAACCTCCACTTTTCCAACTGCCCCTGCCCTTAACCCTTGGCGTACGACACTGCCTCATGGTCACAGTCAGGGCAATAAAGCTACAAAATAGAGAGGCACACAAGCACCCACCACCCAGTGCCTCACAGCTGTCCTGGGCCCCAAACTGCTCCCAAAGAGCAGGGTATATTTGCTGGCAGCTGAACTCCAGGCCTTCAGCTACAGTTACCTGCTATTTAAAGAACCGGCTGCTGTTAAGGCTCAGGCAGGTGCTCATGCATATGCATGCTGGGAGGAGCGGAGCTGGCTGTGCCTGCTTTGGCACGCCTGGTCCTGTGCCCGGCGTCTGCTCCCGCGTGCGTGCAGCAGGCACGAGGGCCTCGGAGGTGTACGGGACACACACACACTGCTGCAAACGCTCGGGGCACGTACGAGAGTCCAGACAGATCCTGGATGTCATTAGCTAAAATTGATCAGCTCACGGTGCGGCTCGGGCATCCTTGAGGAAGAGGTGTCCTTGTTCTTCCAGAGGGTGCCAGGCAAGGAGAACACTGGCCTCAAAGAGGGGATAACTGTGGTCTAGGTTTCAAGCTAATTTCAGAAGAGCTGAACACACAGCTCTCTGCACCATTTGAACCCCAGAAACCAGTGTGTCACGCTGACAGAGAATAAACAGAGCCATGGTCAGGGAAAATAATACACTAAAAAAAGGGCATATCAAGAGACTCTATTAATGCACGTCATGTTCATAATCAGGCCACGAGCTCAGTTGGGACTCTTAGGCGCTACTGCAATATAAATAATAAATAAAAACACAGAGCGGTGCTAGAATATAGTGCTAAGAGGAATCCTGAGAGCAGGCCAATGTGGAAATAGAGAAAACAGGAGCCAATGTGCTTAATCGGGATGCAAAACGAGTGCCAAAAGCAATAACAGGGCTAGGGAGCCAATGCGTTAGAAAAGCAACTCCAGTATGACAGGCGAAGAGAGAGAGACTCACAAAGAAAGGCAGTGTAGCAGCAGAAGATGTATAGGAAACACAGCCAAATTATTACAGCAGAAAAACATTGTCAATATAAAATAATGCAAAAACTTCTGCGCTTGGCAAAACCTCGTGCCGCTTTGTGTACCAGCGATTAAATAACCAAAAGCCTGTATTGCATGCCAGTAAGACACAGCTCTAAAGAATGCTCAGCCTGGTCTCCAGGACAGACAGAAAAGGGCTGTGCACCAGATGGGAACACCACAACCAAACGGGGCGTTTCATAGGTCGGGCCTTGCTACACTAATGCAATGGCAGCTCTCTCCAGCCCTAGACACCAAGTGCCCTGGCTCATGCTGGCCACTAGATCAGAGAGCAGCAAAGACTGAAGGTTTTATTAAACCATGTCCCCATAGACCTCAAAGCACAATGACATAAACCAGAAGGTCATTTAAATGCAGGGCTACTGACAGCTCAAGTCAGATGCTTGGAGGCATCTGGGGAGCTGCCTGGGGCGACTGGGACACCCGGAAACCCAGCAAAAGCACTGCCACCCAATCTCTCATCTTCCCTGGAAAACAAACTGCTCCGCTCCTCTTTGAGCGGCCATTCAGGTATTTTGTGCAACTACATCTTTACCATCCAAGATGATGGGGTGACCTGCTTGTGAAGAAGAGGAAAGATGTGCAGAAGAGAAGGATTATCCTCAGCCCTGGTATTACAGAACGAGGGAGCAGGGATCAGGGGCAAGCGAGACATGGAAACAACAGTGATGACCCAGGTTACAGGTTTCCTTTCCAGGACAAGGAAAGGAAAGTGGGATGCATCTGGCCCCTCCAACCCATCTTCTGCAGCCTGTCTTGCCCTGTCCAGTACCTTTGCCAGTGCTGGGCTGCTCTGAGCTGGGTGGAAGCTGTTGGGTGCCTTCAGCTCTCACTCAGCACTGCAGCAAAGGCAGTGATGGCTGTAGTTCTCAGCAGTTCAACCTGGCAGGGCTAGCTGGCTGGCTGGAGAAGTGTTTATGGTATCCTTGTTTCTTCCAGCTGAGCCCTATCACCAGCATGGCAGGATCTGCCAGGGCAATCTCACTTCACAGCAGTCACCTGCCTAATCCCATCACAACACACCTCATTGGCACCTGACCTAAAGAATGAGAAAGTGACCTTGTATTCGCAAATGCATGTGGAAAGCTTCATCTTCTCCAGCCTCCTGGGCTGAAACCCAGCATAAAGGGTTCCCCTAATTTGCCCTGACAGGAAAAGCTACATTTAGTCAATTAGTTAAATCTTAAAAACTCTTACTGACAACACCAGTTAGAGATGAATGAGTTAGGTGCTGGCAGCTCTCTGGGGAGCATCCCATGCCAAATGCTGCAAGGCACAGCACGGTGCCTTCCTCCTGCAGACCTGCGGCTTGGCCTTGCAGGCGGGGCTGTACGCAGTTCCCGGGCTCCCCTTGGACCCTCAGTGCTTCAAAATTAACTGAACAGCCAGGCATGCCTACCCTGAGCATGACAGGGCAGAGGGACCCGGGTGAGCATGCAGAGAGGCACCTCGGGGAACAAGCTCTAAGGGCATATGCAGCATGGACCCATCCTAAGAATGGGGTAAGGAGCATGCAGTGAAAGGCATGGCTTTATTAGCGGTGTCAGCATCTCTAGCAGCCCATGAAACAGAGAAGGCAGCTTTTCTTTAGTCTATGTCAGTATTTATATGGCAGTACACAGCTCTGGAGAGGTCCCGTTGGGCCAGGGCTGTACAAACAGTGCAAGCTCCAAGTAGCTTTACAATGTAAACAGGAAAAAAAAGAGAGTTAAATCGAGATCTGTCTGTTCCTCCGCACATGTGCAGCCAAGGCACAGAGAGATACAGGTTCATGACTGATGGAGCATTTAGGAACCTGCTCAACTGTTTCACCAAAGCTAGTTGGACATGAATATGCAGCCCGAAGGCATTGCCATGTCCACCTCAGAGCAGCTCACCCAAGGTCACGCATGCACAGGGCAGTGCATGCACTTCAGCACATGAGCCGTGAGACCAAGTGTCATTGCTCATTGCTACCTACTTCCCCCTTTCTGTTGTTACCAGGCAAGAGCAGCCGAACTGGTATCACGCAGAAAATCACCGCTGTGACCCTGTGTCTGAATGCTGATGCTTCAGTTGCAATAAGTCACACTTGTGCTGAGGTCCTGAATCTCAGCAGGCAGCAAGACGCTCAGGGATGGGCAGAGCCCAGCATTTTTAAAATTCTGGTTTCAATGTCTTATGTGGGCACATTTCTCACTGTAATCCCTGTGTAGGTCCCCACGGAGCTATGTAGTAGAAAGCTAGTATTAAGTTCTTGCAAATCTCACCTGCAATCACATTCTACCCCCTTTAATCATGAGTTATTTTTAATGTAGGCTCCATCAATAGTAGCTAAAGGTCACAGTGCCACATGATCAGTGGGTACACAGGCCAAGGCAGTATTTCCCTCAGAAACATGCAATACAGAGCAGCACTATCAGCAACCCCAGACTAAACAAAGTGTTACGATGTTGGCTAGATATGAACAGCATCAGCTCACAAATGCAGGGGAATTCAGCTCCAGGCTTTGCATCTCAGGTTTATTGCTAGTCCATGGCAGGCAATAGAGGGCTACCCTGCTGCTAGAGTAGACAACATTCCTGCAGAACAGAGCTAAATACTCAACAAGGTGCTCCTGCAAAGCAGTGCTGCATTTCCCCAGGTTTAAACAGATACTCAGAGCTCAAAGAGAGCCAGTAACCAGCCTCCGATTAGCAGAAGCAGCAGCACAAATAAGCAGTCAGTAGCTCCTTTCCAGAAATCCAAAGCTTCTTCTTTACCACGTTATCCAAATATTGATATTTCACTGTCACAGTCTGGCCAAATGAAAAGCAAGCAGATGCCTTGACTGAAGCTGAAGGGAGACATTGCTGGCCATAGATCTGTAGCTAACTTTTCCTCAAACACTTCTAATGCTTTTTTCAGCCAACTAGAAGGATCCCTGGGAGCAAAATGATATACCTCAGCTTTTTTTCCCCATGAACATCATCTCCTCTAGGCTTGGAAAAAGCAACTATTTTCAGGTTTGCTTAGATAACACCACTTCACACATCCCTAGCATTTACAAATTCCTGCAGCCAGCGATGCTGCGATGCATCGGGTCCATGTGGCAGAGAGATAGCGGTCCTTTCCCGCTCAGACGCGCGGAGTGCTGGGAGTGCCGGTGCGCACGTCTTATCTTGTCTTTGCAGCCTTCACCTGGGCAACAGTTAAAGCAGGACCTTGATGAATGAATGGAACGGTGGAAAAGAGAAATGTGCTTTGGGATTTGAAAAGCTCCTCTGAGTCGCCTGAGCCAGCACCCAGCACCCTCTTCAGTGAGAGGATAAAATGCCAGAAACAGTGACGGACACCTTGGCCAGAAGAACGGGGCAAGGTAGGTTGCTTTACAGCAGGATTTCAGGCGCAGCTTTATGATCCGAGTTGCAAAGTCATGGCTCCAGTTGATATTTAGCCTTTTAGAGGTTCTCAGTCAAAACCTGGGCTTTTTGATAACACTATCCTCAAGAGAGGGTGCTGGAGACCACACGTTTTCCTGCTGTGAGGGGTTGATTAACAGAAATGTGCTTTTGAATTTAAGTGAGAGAGGGTGAGGGACTTGCTGAATCAGCCGCCTCCAAATTTAAACCTTGATTTGGTTAAAAAATTAGGGTCAAACATGTGCATAGGTGTCACTAGCTGAACGTTAAGCACATGTCTAAGTGCTACATTGAGTACGGATGAAGGGAAATAACCCTGGGCTCACAGGTCCAAGTTTCTTGTCCTTAGGGAAGAGGAGAGGGGAAATCACATTTATGGAAGGTTGTTCAGTTTCAGTATCAGTTTAATGGGCTAAACAAAGACTTGGGAAGGAACAATAGCCCTGTCGTGACTAAAAAGAAGGTTACAATTTTTGAAGAATTTTCTACTTAAAATTTGTACTTATATCTTGACAATACAAAAGCTATCACAACATAAATACAGACCCCCAAAAGTCTCCATTGTTCTTTACAATTGAAACCATATTTGCTATTTACGTTTCCTTCAAAAGCAAAATTACTTTAATGAAGTATCCACAAACAGAGCTCATGGAATCCACAAACATCTGGCAGAAGCTGCATTCATGTTTCCACTCTGAATTGAATTACGTCCCTTTTGTAAACTAGGATAGACAGAGGGTAATGTCTGAAATTACAATTGGGGGATCATTTCCCCATCCTGAGAAAACCAAGAGCTGGAATAGCAGGACAAACTGAGCAAACAAAGAATACTATGTGCTTGGAATATCTTCTGAGAGTATAAAGAGAAGGAAAATGTGTGAGAGAGAGATACAAACCAGAAATCCTCCAGGCAGGAGATCTGCTGGTCCTTACAATACTGACTTTCCCACATCATATTCGCTGCAATCTGTAGGAGTTCAGAGTAGAGCCCAAGTTCCTCCTCTTAGAAAGGATGTCTGTCTGTCTCGCAAATTCTGTACTGATTATATCACTGTGGTGCTCAAATCCACCAAATCTCCGCCACGCCACAGTCCAGCAGCGGGTGTTGAGGGCAGGATCAGCGCAGGGCACCAGTTTGGCACCCGCTGGCAGAGGCTTAGCCTTCTCTGCTACTGGTGCCCTTAGGGCAAGATGAAGACCGTAACGCACCCTCTTCCCTGGGCACTGCCTCCTGTCCTTCCCCCACATTCTGCGCTTCCTGGGGTGGCTTTTCGCAGGGCTCTGCAGCCAGCTGGGCCAGAGCTGCTGCTGCATTCCTGGTTTTCCGGGCTGGGATGCACTTTGAAGTCTGGGCTTCCTCAGTGGAGAATTGTCCAGGGGGAATGACTGTCAGAGGGTCTGCTGGACTCAACATCTGGAGAGGAAACTCAATGCAGGGCCCTGAAGCTGAACGTCTCTACCATGTGGTACATCATTTTGAGAATGGACAGTGCTGGCGGCAGTTGGTGTCCTGCAGGATTTCTCCTGAGGGTTTGGCACCCTCTCTCTGGATCTAGCTACGCCCAAAGGCAGGTCCCTGCTGTGCCAGCCAACCGACTTTCTTCGGAGCTGAATCCAGCTTTTGACTTGGTTTTACCTCATGTGATAATAAATATCCCCTTCGTCATTCCTGACAGTACCAGTGGAGCTGAAAATGGCCTGGTCAGCTGTAGTCTCCTTGTGGGTTAAGGACTTCAGGCCAACACAGATGTAAGAAGCCGAAGAAGATGGATGCAAGTGAATCTCTCAGAACGCAAGAGCCAAACACCACAGTTGCACGCGGCTGCCTGCCGTAAGGAAAGGCTCAGTGCCAGGGGATGCGGCTGGCGTCCCCGGCTGGCAGCTGGGAGAGGGCAGCGCTGGGACTCCTTCTTTGTCACTGCATACATTAAAGGCACTGGCAGAAATGTCTGATCTCCTCGGAGGACCCACCTCTCCAAGAGTCCGCACAGTCAGCAGCCTAGATTCATTCAGAAGGCGCTTCCCGTTCAGCTCTGTGCTATAGTTTTACCTTGAGATATTTTCCACTGTCCGTTCAAAGCTCTCCTGTGAAAGTTCCTCCAGTTTCTCATCTGTCATGATCACAGATGTCCCGGACAGCTTGGTTAATTGCTGCTATGGAGCACGGAGAAACCTCGCTCCCCAGGGGACCCTCCAAAAGCAGAGCTGGGGAGAGAGATCCATGGACCTTCCCACCAAGGAGAACAGAGGCAAGAAGTTGTTTTTCCCAGCCACAAGTTAAAAGCTGAACCCTGATACGCATCTGCCAGGCTTAGATGTTACTGGTGTCCTTCTAGCTGTGCTTTTAAAGCTTAAAGCAGTTCCAGGGTACATAACTCTGTGGTTATAAATCTTTCTAGTTGGTTATTCCATTTCCTTTTGCTGGTCCCAGCTATTCGAAGAGAGTATTAGCTCTGGTATATGGAAACATATGCAATCCTTGGCTGTCCCGAATTCCCCAAGCAGGAGTTGTAGTAGAAGCAGAGACTGGGGGTGGGTAAAATGTACAGTTTACTCCAGCCTACGTCTTTGAAAATGAAACATGGAAACAGATATCATAAGATCCTTGGAGGGAGAAATGCAAAATATGTTGTTGTTGGGGCCTTCAGCAGAACCCATGTGCACTCACCATTAATACTTTGTAAAGCAGCTGGACAAGGAAAAACAACCCAAAGCAGGGATGCTCCTGCAATAAATGTCCCACTGAAGAAGAAAGATTGAACAGCTCAGTGGGACATGGATTGGATGTCACAGGCAGGAAAACAAGCAGCTTTGGCAGGTCTAGAGGTCATTCTGCTGTCGGCTGTCACCCAAACAGAGCAGGAAGAACCACACATGAACTGACACAGAGTGCTTGTGAAATATTTATCCAGTGTAACATGTACTTGCAGCACTGTCGGTGATGTTAGCATCACCCAGTACAAAGCTGGGGTCTGCTCTTTCCAGGCAGAGAGAGGATTCACACGTGCTTACAGCGTGGTACTGTTTAGATATGTACAGATAAAATCAGGGCCTTGTGTTATGGGCTGGAAAAACCCATAGCTTACATAGAAACAGGACATGCTTATAATCTGATCTACTGGCAATGCAAAACACACCTTTCTCACAACCCTGCCGAACGGTGCCAGAAGATACTACTCCTGCGAGAACAAAAGGGGAGACATGGGAAGAGTAGGCTGTTGGGCTCCTTGTCAGCTCCATTTCTGCCTGCCTCGTTTCTTAATTCTATGTCATGGCATAACATTTCCTGCTTTATCTGCCTCTGGTTAAATCACGACACTTCACATCTCAGCTTCTCTCTCTCCCTTGGCAGCAAAGGTACCTTTTCTGGTCTTCTACCTGCACCCTTTTTCCCAGCCAAGATACATCTTCAGATGACTAAATCTTCACCACCCTCACCAGAAGTGCCCATAAACCCTCTTTTGAAACTGCAGGTGGCTGGAAAAGACAAGCAATTCCACAGTAAACTCTACACTGGGACGCCCCTCTGCCCATACACATCACTTGCATTCACATCCCTGATAAGACTTGCTTCAATGACCACAGTCTTTATGCACAGTAGAAAAATGGCTGTGGAGGTGCTGCCCCAAATGCTGCTCATCTTTACACCCCCAAACTAATCCACCAGATTACTTTTCCAATGGCTGAAAGCAGAGAGGGATAAAAGCTCGTGGAAAGTGCTTACCCTGCGGCCTTTCATCCCTCGTATCCCTGGCGCACCACAGACTCCTGCTGGACCCTGAAAGGGGAAAAGGGAAACAAAATGAAGATGGAGGGGGAGGAAGGCAGCAGCTGTTGGCAACACCCCACATCCCTACATGATCTGCAGGGGCCTCAGGTGCAGACCCCTGACCAGCAGGTTGGTTCATTAAACTCTTGCCAAAGACATTACCGTATTTCCTTGTCTACAAATGGTCTTTTCTTTTTTTTTTTTTCTTAACTCACTGATTGTCTTTGGATTATGAACGTTTAGGCCAAGTATCCTGGCTGACGTTTGTACGCTTAAGTATCTGCAGCCTGTTGTCTAAGTGGTGTGATTTGAAGAGAAGTCGAACATCCAGAATTCCCTCCGAAGCTATTAAAAGCAGCTGTTGCTCAGTATCTATACAAAAATAATAATAACCAGGATCTGTTTTCCCATTGTCCAAATACAAAATCAGACACCTCTTCTTAGGTATCCAAGCTCGACCTTTTCAGCCAAATACTGATTTTTATCTTCAAGTAACGGTTGCCCCGTTAGTGCTGCATAAATATTCGTACTGGCAGATAGATGCTAATTTCATTTAGACTGTTGGTGTTGTAGATGATCCTGTTGTTCTTTCACTTACAGAAAAGCTTTGGGTTTTGATTTGGATTTGTACACCCTTGATTCATCACTGTGCATACAGAAAATGCAGAAGAAAATGAAACGTTTTTTTTTTTTTTTCTGTTAGAATATTTATCAGTTTGAAAAATCAATGGGTATGTTCCATTAACAGGACGTCTTTCTGTATTATAACTTTAAAAACCCATATTTAAAGTTAGTGCCTTTTTGCTGTCAGAAAGGAAAACCTCAAAATTACACATTCCATTCTTACTCTTTCAAACATTCCACGTCAAGTTTTGCTATTTATATATTAATAGCTTTTACCAAGTGTCAACCCTGCAAACTCCACCAAGGATCAGAACAAAACTGGACTGTGATCTTCCTACTGCTTGTACCACTGCCACTAATAAAGATTTTGCTTTTGGAATGGAGGTATCTTTCTGCATGGCATCTAAGTTCAGAATACAAATGCTTAGCTGTTCTCACTCAAGATGGAAAAGTTAGTTGACTGTAACTATATTTGTAACCACAGTAAATCTTGGTTTTGCTAGTGAGGTCAGTAGCGACTGGCACAGACAAGCAGTAGATGTGTCAGATGCCTGTTTTATAGAGATTTTTATGATAAACACATCCTGAAATGAAATTCTTTGTTGGTATTTGGAATATCCACTTGGAAGTCTCAGCTTATCCCAAATAGCTTATGAAAATACAAGCACAGAAACATTAGTTGTGATGGCAAAATGTGGAGGGAACAACTAGGTACCATGCTGGGAATTTCAGTGAACTGTTTAGGAGAAGATAAGCGACCTTTAATATACCTATAGGTACACATTATTTTCAAAACTATGTATTAACACAAAACACATACCATGATGGTGAGCAAGAAGAAGGAAAAGGAGTTCACAAGCCTCAGTGAGCTGAAATTAATTGCAGAGTTTCCTACCACTGACTATACCTTTGCTTCCCATTCTCAACCACCCTCGATTGGATTTATCAGCCAGCAAGAGCTGCTGAGGCTCACTGGATAGCTTAATCTCAGAGATTTTAACAGTTTAGGACAACAGCATGCCTCAGGTCTGGCTTGAAAAGCAAACAATGAATGTTTGGTGGAGAAACAGGCAGAAACAGCTGGAGTTAATGAGAGGGGATTTGATATTAGGGGATTATTTAATTTACTGGCTTTGTGGGGAAGTTTGATTTATTGAATTATGACTTTTTAAAATGCAGTCTTGGAGGAAACATTTTTCTTGGATAAATTTGTTAGTTATTTGCCTGCAGGAGAACAGGGAACTGAAGGAAGCGGAAGGACCTGGAAACGGTCTCGGCTCCCACAGCTCTGCAGAGAGGTTTCAGCATCTCCAGTCAGAGCTGATGCCTCAACTCATACTGTCATCGTCATGCCCCAGTGAAGTAAGACAAAACTCAGGCTCAGCTGAAGGTACTCGTTAGTGGTACACTAGATAGTGCTTCGGGACTGGGAGCTCTTTGCCACAGGGCCAGTGCAGAACCCACCTCCGCCAAGGGCGCGCTCCTGTCCTGCCGCGTGCTCGCAGGCATGGAGTAAGCGGGGGGCCTGCCTAATGCTCCAGCTGTCCCCAAGTCCTGCAGCAGCTAACGTGCTGGGAAAGTTGCTTAAAAAGGGACATCTAGAGATATCCAGCTGCCTCCTAAACTTCTCTCAACAGCAAGTGCTGCCATGAGGGGCCACAGAGCAGCTCACTGCTGGGGGCTGCAGGCAGCATCATGCTATTTTTATTGTGAGGGCCTTGCTGGTGCCACGTTGCTGCTCTTCAGTAGGAAAGGGTCACCTTTCCTTTCCCCCATCTTCATTTACTTGCAACTGTGAAATCTCTCCCCAGCCAGCAGCTGGCTGCAGCTGGTGGGCCCAGAGCATCCCTGAGCTCCCCACAGTGGGCAGAGCTGCCGCTGATCTGGAGGCCAAACCTTTGGCACTGCCCGGGCATTTCACTACTGTGATCTTCCAATTAACAACACTGTGGGAATTCACACACTGAGCAAAATCCATTCTCTGTACCCACCCAGAGCTGCCTTTCTCTTGGTTCCAGCAAACGACACACAGAGGCATTTGCGCTGCTGGGAGAGCCGGAGCTCCATCTAAATAACGCTGTGGGAAACTGGAGCCACACTAAAATCTACCTCCACGCCAATTGCACACTCCAGCCACAGCTGCACATGTGCCAGATGAGCCCATCCAGACGGAGGGTGCATCTCGGGGCAGCTGCTCTGCTGCTCCTCGCACTCCAGTGAGGGTCTCTGAAAATGCACGATGCAGCCACTGTAGGATGTAGCCACCACAGGATACAGCTGCTGAATTGCATGATGTGATCACCGTACTGCCAACAATTCCCAGAAGAAATAGAGGGCCTTGCAATAACACCTTCAGCTAGTGAGCTTGTGTCCTGCTAAAAGGCTGAGGCTGGATTGTGAGTTTTGGATCCCCCATCAGGGAAACATGCTACGAAAGTTTGAATTAAGCACCACTATTTCTTTAGCATCTCTTTCCGTGTTGCTCCCACCCATGCCCCATCCCCTTCCCCATACCAAACTCAAATCGACTGGGGCACAGTTGCTTGACTCAGCCCGTAAATGTCCAGGATATGGGATGCTGAGTTTTGGTTTATGGCATTACAGGCTGATGATAGCCGTTACTTACTGTTGGTCCAGGAATCCCAGGAAAACCCACTCCTCCTGGTGTCCCAGGGTGCCCCTAAATGGGAAGGAAAAAGAACATGCCTGGTGTGTATTCCCAGGATCTGCTCAGACCTTCTTCCTCCAAGCGGGAGGACAGGAAAAAAGGCATTGTTTGCTGCTTGCAAGGTCAGGCAGGTCTGTTATTTGTCAGGGTAAAATTGCTCACAAACAGAGGGAGAAGGTCAGACTATCAAAAGCCCAGGTCCAGCCTTGCTGGCAGTACAAGGAGCTAGATTTTCTGAACAGCCGAGAAGAGAATGGGCTGAATTAATATGAAAATCTGTCTTTGGGTGTTGCACTATAGAAAACAGGAGGTAAGTGTCAAGGCAAGACAAGATCTTGCTGAGGTCCCCTCTGTTACACTCCTGGACGAGGCGCCTCAAACGGCAGTGCACACAGCACAGCAAAACACCATGAGTGTGCTGCCCAAGCAGCCCCGCATCTCCAGCTGCCCCGGCAACGTGGTGGGATGCGAACAACAGATCCCTGTGCCCGGACCCCGCCTGTTCAGTAGCCAGGATGCTTGGAAACAGGCAACCCTTGCAGTTCCCAGTTATCTCTACTTGATACAACAGGTCCTCAGCTGATGGAGCTACAGAATATGTGTCAAAACCCAGTGTTTCTCTGAAGGGGAGAGTGCTGAACGTATCTGCTGGGAAGAGGTTATACCTCAATATCCAGTCAGCCAAATGGCCATTCCCATCCCCACAGGAATAATTTGCAGCTGTTGTCTTGTACATAAAAGACCAGGAGAAGGTCTTGAAGAAGCAGCTACACCCTTCGCTAGGACACAGAGAGAGAGGCAGCAGCAAGAGCGAGAGAATGCAGACTTACTCCTTACCATCGACCCCTTGACTCCTGGAGGGCCTGGGGGTCCCACTGAGCCACGGTCGCCCTAGGAGAGACACAGGTGCATGGGGAAGAGTGAGGACTTTTGCTAACAAGCACTCTAAGCTGGCAGCAATGGGGATCTAGAGCAATGAAACAACTAAAAGATCCACAAATTGCAGTCTATGCCATCAGATTTCTACTAGAAAGGCTTCCAGTACAGAATAATCATCACCTTATTTCAAGTATCTATCTCATCAGAGTAGTTAAAGGACTACAGCAAGAATTAGCTAATCCTCTGTATCCCAGGAAAGGGCACTTTACTATTGCCAGCAAACCACCGACAAACATGAAACAAGCAACGCACTCAAGACCACCTTCAACTCTGGACAGTGCTAGGACTGGATCCCAGATCTTCAGCCCTTCCCACCCAAGGCATGACATCCCTCCCCGTTCTGCAGTATAATCCCTATATGTTCTGGCATTTTTAGAGGCACGGATTTGAAAGCCATGGTCATGAGGTCCTGCTGAGAGCAGGGAATCAAGCTGGAAAAACCCAGAGACACTGCCTGGAATGCACGGCTGGTGCTTTCAGGAGACCGTAGGTGTTTTGGGGGGACTCCCTATCCTGTGGCTTATGCTGAGACCACAGTGCAAACAACAACGATCTGGAGGCCTGCATTTACAAGGGGTTCAGAGCTGACTAACTCCACGGCGCACCCTAAAGATATTACCCCTTCTGAAAGAAGCCCCATTTGGTATTAAAAAAACTAACATACCAAAAAATTACTTATTAATTACCAAAGTCTTACTTATCCCTACATGCAGAACATCTCACATCCCCCGAGTGCATCCTTGGCCCTACACTCAGCCAAGAAGGGGAGACGAGGTGTAAGCCTCTGTGAGCACCACCGGGACCCACCGACGCAAGGGCAAGTTGAAGGCATGGCTCCAGTGACGGGACATCCACTGCTCCTTGTTGGAGATGGTGGCAATTCTCCCTGGCAGCCCCGGCAATGCACCGGGAATTAGGTGTGTTACGTTTGTATGCTTGGGGGGATGAGGAAGGAGGGGTTAGCAAATGCTGCCAAGTAGTTTACGCCCAAAATCTGACCTACCTTCCAACAGCTAAAGCGTAAGGGGAAATATTTTCTGGGCTCTAAGCAGCTTATTAAAAACAAACCACAGAATTTGTGTTGTCACCAGTTGGCCCTTGTAAACCAATGTAAGGATTTTTTTCCCCCTGAATGCATGGATTTTATTAAGTATGTATTAACTGCATTGTTCTCTTTGATAATCTTTGGATTCTACTGGCTTCAGTCTCAAGTTTTGCAGCTCTCAGGATGGAGATTGCTGACTCAGCTATGGCTAATGAAAGCATATTTCCCACTTCATTTAGCTCACAACAGCATAGTAAGCTGTAGGATGCTATGCCAACTGGAGGCCTGGTTGAGGTTTTGATTTCATGATAGTTATTTCTGTCATCGGCAAGTTTGTCCTGGTAGAGAAGAAGTCTGATAGAAATCACAGCTGTGCTGAGGATCTCCTAGGGCAGATTTTCAAAGGGCAGCCCGGGTTTGCCTGGACACCATCATAATATCATTGTGTTACAGAGTTGATCTGCAAGGTGAGGACAGCTCATGTGGTCAAGGCATTGGCACAGAAGTTGTAGGGCCAGATGTGAATTTACTGGAGTGGGAAAAAAGATCTTCCCATGTCTCCTGCATGGCAGACCCCTTACTCCCCATTCAATTCGGGGCTGCAGCTGCCACTGAGACCGCTCACTCAGGCACCAATTTACTGTGTAACTGCCTTGGGCACATCTCAGACTTTTTATTCCTTTGTTTTCCTTCTGTAAAACGCAGCCCACATCACATCGTTCCTTTTACTTCTTGTGTGCCGTGACAGTTTGGACTGAGCCTGCTTCTGCTGCTGCCCCACCAGAGACCATCAGTGCAACAGGCTTTCCAAAGGCTGCTGCAGACAAGCAATAAAATGCGTTTGCAGCAAACACAGTGTAACTGTCACAGAGTCTTGACATCATTACCCAGAGGACAGGCCTTGAAGTAATAAAAGCGAGTGAGAGAGGACTGATGTGTAGAATGCATAATTTTACATTCTTTACTATCTTTATGGCTGGACTGTGAATAATTAAACCATCAATGAAAACCAGCAGTCTGCAACTGTGATACAATGAATGACATAGATGATTTGTCTTTGGAAGCTACCCCTGAATAAAATTTTACACTCTAACAGAAAACAAATTAATGTCCATTTACATTTTTATGGAAAATAAACCCATTTTTCTTCCTGAAAGAAGCATGTATCTGTACTGTACACAAGAGGGCACCAGCCCTTAGTAGCGTGCCCAATGCATCCACAGGGGCAGCCATACGGGATAGTCATCAAATAAAAAGGGAAATATTTGGACCAGCCTTTGCTCGCCTAGGTGGCTGCACTCTTGTACCTTCTCTGCACCTGAGAAATTGCTGAGACCTCCCATTCAGTGCAGGCTCACTCCTCCGCGACCCCATTGACAACTCATCATGGGCTTGTGAGCACATCTCTGCACAAATCTGTAACCTAAGCTCCTTGGACTCCTCCCTCAACCAGGAACACAGGGCTGATGGGTCCCTCATTCCCAGAAAAAACAGAACTGGCTGTTAAATACAAGCTTTCTGGCAGATTATGAATGAATAAAGATTAAATTTTCAGAGAATATTTGACAGCATCTCCTTGGAAGGCAAGTGCGTGTTAATTCCTAAATGCAAAGTGGATTATTTTTGCCTGGCCCAAGACTAGCTCAGGCACCCTGGATGTGCTGCATTCCCAGCTGGGTGTTGCACTGACACGACAACTTAAATCTCCACAATATTCCTCCCGCCCCAGTCTCCCTCATCCTGCAAAAGTTACAACAACCAATTCATTGCAAGCAATCCTACCTTTTCTCCCACTATTCCAGGCTCCCCGACCGGACCAATGAAACCCATTAGACCCTGAGGAAAGAGAAGAGCACAATTAATTATCAGTTTTATTTGCTGAGAAAGTGAACACTTTCTTTGGTCCACCTTGCTGGTTGAAATAGCACAGCATCCCTTGTACACTGCTCAGTAATTCCTACTGGCTACCGGAGCGGACAGAGCCGCTCCTGGCCATGGGAATGTCTAACTCCACAGCTGGTTCTGCTTTAGGCGCCAGCTGGAACGGCAGCACTAGGATCTGCAAGAGCCACAACACACGGTATAGGGGATGAGTTAAGCATGTTTTGTAGAAAGGCTGAGTCCATAGCGTGGCTTTCTTTTGCAAGCATTTCCCAAAACCTCAGCGCTGTTTCCCCAAGAGCATCGACAGCGGGAGCTCCCGGGTTGCACAGACTCTGAGAGTTACCATCATTTGAGCTCCTGTACTGGGTAGGCTGCTTCTGGGTTAATCTGAGCTGCCTCAAATCCTTGTGCAAACTAATTTTGCCCTGGGTATTGCTGCTGTTGGGATGTTAGTAGGAATTAAAGGTCTGAGGACGCAGCCAGAGGGGCGAGCAGGGCAGCAGATCTATCACACTACTCAGAAACTATCTTGGAAAAAAACCCCAGTTTAAGCTCAGGATTTTTCAGGATTTAACAATGTTTGGGATAACAAAGAAACAAACAGAACTGCTTTTAACTAGGAAGATGTAAACAGCTGCAATCTCAAGATAAGATTCCTGAGAATTAAAATACAGCAGCCTCCCTACCAGCTTCAGTGGGCTTCTGGCCCTAGAGATGCCAGAGACTGTCGTCTCTGCATGATTTTCATGCAAGGGTCACTGGGAGATGAATATCTATATTTAGTTCCTCCAATAAGTCTATATTTAAAGGGATTAATCTCCTGTTGAAACTTTATATCCTGCCCACAGTTGGCATGGATGATGTGAAATTAAGCCATGCCCCAGCTTGTTTGATTTTAGGCAACAGTCTCATTGGTACTGGGCGGTGGCTGCTGAGCAAGTCAGAGAGATTCTCCAGGATCCAGTGCATCCTACTCTTCCTCTTTTTAAAAATAATTTGAAATCTTCATAATAAATTGTAAAGTTCCTCTATGCAAATGCATCTCACCTTCTCACTTCAACATCAAGGAGATTTTCAAATGACCCACTCAAAAAAACATTCACCATAAACAAACACAAGGGGAAAAAAGCTACACTAGCAAGGCAACTTCTGGAGTGTGGTCTCAGGAAAGGGAGAGCTTTTCACCCTGCTGTCTCCTTTCTGGGGGAACAGCAAGAAAAGAAGCCAAAATTTCCTCTCTTCATTGCCTTCTTCATTCCCAGCTTGCCCGACGTGTGTAGTTTGTAGAGGAGCTCTCTCCAGTCTGTGCATCGCTGTGGTTCTGTTTACAACTGTGCATTGACAGTGTAAAGCGATACCCCACAGCTATGGAGGAGCATCCAGCACTCTCAGAGCAGCTTACTCTCATAGGTCGTGCGATTCCTCCTGCCACCAGAAGCCTCTCTCTCTCCATGAAGTTATGCTCCCAAAGTAAATCTGTAGCACAAAATAACCAGCCTCGTTGCTATTCTCACATGTGCGGGGCTCAGCAGACCCATTCAGAGACATAAAACTCAATGTGGGTCACTCTCCAATGACTTTTAGGAGGAACAGCTTCTGACGATGACTCTAAACACTGAGAGACTTCATGCATTAACATTCCTCACATGGCGCAATTAAATGCCATCCTTTGAACATCACTGGAGACAGGAGCTCCTCAGTGAGGCATGCTGATGGGCTCAACAAAAGCATCTCTCACTCGGACGCTCAGCTGGCTTTGCCTCTTGCAGGGAGCAGCCACACACTCGCAGCTCTGAGCAGCCCTTGTCACACTGGCGTGGGGGCAACATCCAGGTGAAAAAGTGTTTGGAAAAAACTCATGAGAGCAGGCGAAGAGCTCTGGGGGTATGTCGGAGCCTGGAGTTAGATGCTTGCATTAGAAGTTTATCCAGAGACAGTGTCCCAGGAAACCGGCATGCCACTGTGCCGTGATGGAAATATCGATCAACCATGGGAAGACAGCTACTACCAGGAAAGCTCTACTATCCCGTCAGGGGGTGGACATCACCCACCCTCCTGACACCAGCACTGAAATGGCCTTTGCTGTGTCTGAAGCTGACGCATCTGCCGTGCACAAGCGTGCGGTTGCGGCCAGGCTGCACAGCCAAGGCACACGTGGGGGCAAAGCAGCGCCGGACTCGGCGGCAGATCGCCCGACACAGGAGCCAAATGGCGAGCAGGCAAATTTGCAATAGCTGCATATGCAAGGTTGCCACTGGGTGGCATTGCTGAAGGCTGCTGAATCAATTAGCCTTTCAATTAGACACAAGTGCAAGATACCTAGCTGATAACTGTATCCAGTTACTGAAGTTTTCCAGTAGCCCAAGGCCACGAAGAAGGCAAGTGTTGAGGCAGAGGAGAGAATGGCAAAGCAATGAGATGTAACAAGGAAATGCGTTGCTAGGCAAAAATAAGATGATAAAACAAGCAAGAATAAATCTGTTCCTTCATTTCCAATTTATCAGAAAAACTACAGAACTCTTTCTCCCCCTGGGAAGATGCTCTCTGTAAGATGTGTCTGGGTTACTAAGCCAGTCCCTGCAGAAGAAGAGAGATCCCTGCTTTTGCAGCAAATGTTGTTAACATTCAGAACAAGACTGTTTCAAAAACACTTCTGAGGGGCTTGGGGTGTGGCGTTGTATATCCAGACTCAGGCTTGGAAGCTAATACTTCTGATACACTGTCCACAGCAGCATCAGCTCCCACCCTAAAAAGTCTCTAAGGAATCTGGGTCATAAAGCGGGATACACTAGCTGTGTTTCCCAGCCAACTTGGTGGTGCTCTACAGATGGTTTGCAGAGCACTGATTGCAGCATGCCAAGCAGCCCACAATCCCAACACCCTCCTGAGACCCCTCTCGCTGTCACAGATGTGCCATTTGTTATCACAGCTTGTGCAGAGACTTGCCAGCATTGCCAACGCAAAGCGGGGTAAAGGCAAACACTGCACCTGCAGCATGGGTAAACGTCAGGATGGAGGGGGAGCACAGCCAAAAATTCTGGCCAAAATTTTGGAGTTTTCACTCCAAAACTGGGGAAAATTCTGTCTGCACTGGTACATCAAGTTTCTTCTCAAGGGAAGATGTCACCGCTCCCTGTGTACCCAGCAAGAGGAGCATCCCATGGTGTGACTGTGCTGGAGTAGGGCCCGACGTGCGATGGCAGAGCAGGGACCCTGTGACGTGACCAGGCTTCCAGCACAGTAGCTCTGCAGTGTCTGCAGCCAATACTGTCTGCTCTGGGCTAAATTAACTAACGTTGCTGTGTCTGCAAGCAGACACAAAACAAGATAGATATGTCTAGGCAAAATAAATCTCGGTAAATTATTGGGAGTATATGAAACAACTGAGGGAGATTGGGTAATGATATTCTTCACCAGCCAAAATGGGATAGACACTAAAAAGAACATTAAGAAGCAAAAGATTTAGGTTTTAAGAACCAGAATAGCCACTGGTGGCAAATATTAAATCAAAGCAGACATGAATTGTGGCCATTACACTAAAATGGCTGCAGCATAACATATTTTTCCCAGGTTCCCAGGGTTGAAAAGAAGCCTTGCATCGAACACGACTCCAGGCAGTGTGTGTAATGATGCACGTGAAGTCCCAGCAGCGGTGGCTGCCCGGATAAAGGCCCACAGTATACAGGAAAGAATGTAAAACATTTATATTAGACGGGGAGTTCAGCGTGTCGCTCATGATTCAGTCTGCTGTATTCCCCAGCCAAGGGCATGGCGGAAAAGGGATGGAGATTGTTAAAAAGTTGCTGGGGGCTTGGAGGGAAGGAAAGGGGGGGTGGACTGGCTGGTTGTAATTCCTAACTCCTGTCTGGCTTTCCCCATTTATTGTCCAGCCCTGTCATAATTAAGCCCCCCCTCTTGGCTGCATCAACAGAGAGCAAGTCAGCAATGAAGCCTTGCATAAATCATAGCCCATTTGAAAGAAACAACCGAAAGGCGAGCCCAGCGTGAGCAGGGTCTCCCAGGGACGGGACCGCCAGTCGCTCCCAGCAGGAACCGATCATGGCCTTTCTGTTTTACTGGTTCGCTAGAACTCAAAACAAAACAAACCAGGGACAAAGGACGGGAGGGAGTAAATGTACAATCCTCCCATTCAGATGAAAGAAAGGGAAAGTAAAACAGTAAATATCACAGTTTAAGGGAGGACGCTCTGACCCGCAAAGAAAAGCCATGCGGTTTAACCCCCTGTGCACCAGGGCTCAGCTGTATCCTGGGGCTGCGTTGGGTTCCCACTGCCCTCTGGGGAGCGAGGGGAGGAAAGGTGGAGACACGCTGACAAAACACCTCGTCAGATGAAAGAGGCTGCAATCACTACAGTGCCCGTAAATCCCTGAACGAGAGGCCTGCAGCTCAGAGGCACACTTGGCGGGGAAGGCAAATGCATTGGGAAAGGTGGGAAACGCAGGTGCAATTCCCTGCTCGGTTCTCAGCGACCCATCTGACCTTGGTCAAGCCAATCCATATCACCGCAGGTCAGACCCCACTTGCAAAACTTACATTATAGCACATCCCTCCTTTGTAAGAGCACTGCAAGGAAAATACAAAAAGGAGATAGCTGGTGGCACTGGTTTCCTCGGACAAATTATTTTAGATTAATATCTGGTATTTGGTCAACATGCTTTCCCCCTGAGGGAAGAGACACCCCCAAGAGGTCGCAGAGTGACTGCCCTTCCCAGCCGGTGTGATGGGTGCGTGGCTGACCCTGACGTCGCCATGTGAGTGAGCAGGGCTGTCACTTCTTGTGCCGGAGGAGGGATTCAGAAAGCTGTTCCTGCCATGACAGGACCTCCTCATTCCCATTGAGCATGTAGGCCAGCCTTAGCCTCTTTCAGCTGGCACAACCCTTCATTGATGTTTTCAGTCTCTAGTGCAGCGCAGGGGGGCCCATGGGCTAGCAGCACCCTCCCCAGTTTGCTATCCTGTCTGCTGCAGGGTGTTGCTTCTCCCACAGGGCTGTCTGGCCTTCAGCATGGACATTTTGGTGACATCCTCCTACTCTGCACTCCCAGCTCTGGACAGGAAGGCTGGTGGCCTGGGCCAGAGGCCCCATATTCTTCTTCATATTCTTCTGCCTCCATCTACTGGCAAGGAAGGGTTAAATCACACATTTCCAGGGTACGGAGGAGCCCAGCAGCTGGAGTTCTTCCAGCATATGAAGACAACAAGCATCTTATGAATGAACTTCCCCAGTTACTGTCCTTGCAATGGGAAAACAACACTTCAGGGATTACACTGTGGCTTAAAACCTCATTTTTCCAATGAGAGATCAAGTGTCACTGGAAACCTTACAGAATCTCCCATGTTTGCCTAAACGGATGTCCCTAAGAAAGGGAAGAGAGCTCCAATGAGATGGATGGCTGATCTTTTCTCATGCTGTTATCCTGAAGTTTCCATTCAGAGGGAACCTGTACGGAGGCCAGCGCAGCAAGGTTGAAAAGTTTGACCGCTCCTATTGTGCCCATGGAACAGAAAACATCAAGGCCTCCAGAACAAAAAACGGGTGAAATGAAGGTGTCTTTATGTGCCAAGTGACCTTGGCAGCCAGACCTCTCAGAGGTCTGTGGAAAACCAACCCAGCCCCAACACCAAATGCTGAAGCTTAGCTGGAGGGAGGAATGAAAACCCAACACCCCAGCATTGTTCAGCAAAGGTGTGATGGGAAAGGAGGTTATTTCTCACTAATCTGGTGTGACATTTTTGTTCTAATGACTTGACTGGTACGGAAATGGAAATTCTTTCTGGGTGATATTTCTAGGCAGAGACTAATTGACTAAGAATAATACAGGCAGCTTTCACACCACTGTGCTGGTTTCAGTGTCAGCAGAGGCCAGCTGTGTTTTCTTTTTGGTGAACAGTGCCTACAGTTTTCATCTAGGGTCAGTCCTGAGGGATGTTAAAGAATAATAATCCTAATGATGCTTTGTCCCTCAAGGGCAACATCTTGTTAAGGATCTCAAAACACTTCTAAAAATTAATTTTTAAATGTAACAGAACAGTATCCGTAGGTGCCACCTAAGAACGGGAGGCACCGTGCTAAGTACTGTTCAGACCTGTCTCATGCCTTCCACAGAAGGGGAACTGGGGCACAGAGCACTGGAAGTTGTTGCCTGAGATTGTGCAGAATCTGATAAAGCTGCAACTAGATCTCAGATGAATGGAACAACTTTGCTTCTTCAGCTGTTGCTCTTCATGGAGTAAATTAGTAACCGCAGTATAGAAACAGCTCTAAATCCAAACCAGAAATAACTATCCTTGATATATACTGACACTCATCAGTGTGCTGGTACTGAAAAGGATCCACCTTGGGTTTTTGGACTTGCTTGGGCAGAAACCCATGGAAGAAGCAACCCCCAGCCGTTGCATACAGGGGAAAGAAGAGCCAGAGAGGCTGACCAGCTAAACCAAACCAAACTTGCTGACCATTCGGCAGGGAAAGTGCTGGGAAGGACAGCTGTGCTCAGAAGCAACACCCTCTTTGCCAGGGCCAGCTGCTGCAGCCAGCTTGGTGTGGTCATGTACGAACACATAGAACATGTTGGAGGCTCCGTGGCTGAAAGTTCAGGGTTGGTGGTGGACAAGTTGGTTGGTTTCAATCACAGAGACAGGGGAACAACTGTTTCTTTTTCCTTGATGACTGTGGTTCCCCTGAAGCCTACGGGGATGATGCATGTCCCCTGCTACCCTAGCACAGTGTTCTCTCTGGCAGTACTGAGACACGCAGCTCAGTGCCTCTCTCCCCCAGGGCCTGGTTTCTTCAGCTGCAGTCTCCTCTGCTCCCAGAAAAATCCAGTGGGAGTCACAGCAGCACAGCACCCAAAGCAGAGGATCCTACCCTTAAAATCTACATAGGCAAAGCCTGGAATTTGCTCTTTTCGGGATTAGAGAAACACACAGAAATTCATAATCTTTTTCCTGACTATGGCTTTGTCTCCTTGAGAAGCAGAGCAGTCATAAGTGCTGCACTGCTGCCAGTACTGAGAGCACATCCACCTGAACGGTGACTTTATCAGAGCACTCTACTTATGGGGAAACCTCCAGATTAAAATAGACACCATGTTCCCTGTCAGCGCTGCTCATCAAGAGCTTCAGCCAGGCTAAGAGCACCCCAGCTGGAGCACCAGCACTATGGACACATTTGAGGTGGCCAGAAGCCCCTGGCCACTGCCCTCTGCCTGCACCCTGCTCAGGCAGGAGACATTATACACAGAAGATCATCAAACAGACAAGGAAAACAAAGAATTTACCTGCTCACCAACTTTCCCTGGTCGGCCACAGTTTCCTGGCTCACCCTGCAGGACAAGGAGAGACAAGGCACACCGGTTACTTGGTGCTCCCAGTCAGACCCTCAGTACAACATGATTCTTTGTACACCCATGATTTGGGCTGTTCTGTGTGAATCGTGGAAAAAACTGCAAGAAACAACATCTTACAAAACTCCCTGTGACTTGAAAGATAATCCAAAGCAAGAAACAGAGCTGGAACAAACACGGAGCAAAGGCTCATTGTTCTGGAGAGAAATTCCCCAAATGCTGGTCCTGCTTTTGTGAAAATAACCTTCACAAGACCAAACTCAGACACTGAAACATAAGCTGCCTGCCTTCCTGTGGCACAACCTAGTCCTGGTTGCTTTATCCCCATATTTAATAAGGCATGAGTTCTCATCAGGGATGTTTGTCATCAGGGATGTTCCTGAAGTTGGGGTCTTTCTGACCCAAGTAAAACATAGACAAAGACAGAAACACGTCATCAGCAGGAAGAGAGTAGGAAAGGACTGCGATTAATGGAAGGATTTGAGGAGCATCTAGGGAAAACAAGAGTGCAGACTGCCACACTGGGAAGGTGGTGTTCCTGAATGACAGAGGAGAAGGGATCCAGAAAATTCACCTGCTGGTAGAAGTGTCACAAGAATAAAAGACAACCCAGACATTTCCAGGCAATGCTGCACCCTGATGATGCTGTTGTAAAATCTCAAGCATAGGCATGTTACTGTCACATGGAGCATCCACATGAAAACCACAGAAAGAACCCACATGAGCTAAATCACGTTGCAGGATGAGAGAAATTCAGAGGAGAAAAATGAGGGGTGAAGAGAAAAGCAGGAGGAGGAGAAGCATTTCAAACCCACCAGGGATAAGGGCAGCCGTGGCAGCAGTCGAAGGCCGGCGGAGTGCCCCTGGACAGGCCATCCAGGGGCCAGACTCACCGCTAAGCAGTATTGTCTCTGGGTGATGGCAGCTGTATTTTCTCAGTAGGCAGATACTCCAGATGTGCTGCCAGACCACATTTTTGCTATTTACTGTTTGAAGAGGTTGTTTTTGTTGGGTTTTCTCTTTCCTTTTGAGTGTGGGTTTGTGGAGCGGGCTGCCCTGGGATGGCTCCTGCTGCTAATTAGGCAGCAAAGATAGGAATGATGTGTATTGTTTCAGAACAAGAACGTGGAGAAGCAATGGAAAATAAGATGAGATGATGGAGGGAGGGGGGTTGGTTAATATCAAAGGAGGAACACACTTGTTTATAATAAAGCACATGGCTTAAAAAAAGGCACCATCGATCTTTTTGCTGAAGAAACCAAGCAGAAGCAGAGACCCCAAAATTCAGAGAAAAAGAGAAATCCTCAGTTCCCCTTGTCCTCTCTGGAATGAATACCTTATGCTTACAGCATGATAAAGTTGAGAAAAGATACTTCCTTCTCCCTTTCCTCCCTTCCACCCACTACTTCTCTGATCATGAACAAACTCTTCCCTCACCTTTGGACCATCGGGACCGGGTCTTCCTGGAAACCCCTTCCGGCCAGATCGACCCTGAAATACACGGAAGAATAAACATAAAAAGGTTGCAGATGCCCTTGGTCACAGCAGTGTGCCTGTGAACCTACGCAGCGCAGCTTACAAGCAACGCTCCCAGTGAACTGAAGGTGCTAGAGACGTAACAGTCCGTACGGAGGCCAAGGCAACACAAGAGGAAAGCTCTGTGTCTCGAGCAGGTTTGGTCTGTGGGGAACATGCCTAGACAGCTACTCAGCCCATTTCTGATCCTCCAGCTCGATTCCATTACTTAAACATCACATCAGAAACATTATGCATGGGCTGTAATCAACCAAGCCAAAGGCTTTGTGGCTGCCCTTTAGTTTATTATGTGCCACATTCAGCTGGATTTTTTCTACTTCCATCAGTTTTGTTGTAGCAATACCAGCAAGGACACCGGCAGCCTGAGCATTCAAAGATGGTACTTTCCTAGTGTTGCCAGGGCCTCGGCCACATATGCTTCTTATGGGCTCTGTCCCTGGCATCCAGAGAGGATATGGGAGTAGGACTGTCCCTACAGTGGGGGAAGCCAGGCTAACATTCACAGCCACAGCTCTGAAAAGCAGAAATGAGCCTGCAGACCAAAAGGTTCATGCTGAGCCTTCCCTTTGGCCAGAAGAACACTTATGGTGCTGTCCCAGGCACTGGAGTAACTGGATTTATTGTGTTGCTCCAGAAAGGAATAAAAGTGTCTACCAGAATAGTGGAGGAAATGCAAGATCAAATATTTATTTTCTGATCCACCCAGAAGCTCCAGCACAGTTACCCATTTTCAAGGTATTTTACTATCCGGCAATGACACTTATGTACATAAACGTTAAAAAATCCGGAGCTGACAGCTCACAGGTATGATAATATTCTTTTTGCTTCTTCTGGGTTTCTGTGATACATGACTATGTTCAGAGTGACGCAGAGGTCAAAAAGGACTGTTTCACTGTCTGGTCTTTTTTCTTGCATTTCCCTCTACTCACTGAAAACTACAATAAATCCAGTCAATGTGCTTTATCCTGAGGATGAACTATTTAAATGTTAGAGAGTTTTTCAAGGTCTGAGACTTTAAGCAAGTTATAAAATTAGAGTCCCACTCAACACCCTGTGCAAGCCACATCCTTGACTTTCAGCCATCCTGGATCAAGCAGTTGGACCAAGCCCTGGACAATACAATATTTCTTAGAAGGGCAGATCACTTTCCAAACCAGGAGGTTTGAAGCTTTATATTAATTTAACTACAATTCCATTGCAAGGTCAATAGAGCTGGCAATAACTGAGTAAACAACTGAAACCTACCTCTGGACCAGGGACTCCTGGTGGTCCTAAGGGTCCTTCATCTCCCTGAGGTGAAAAGAAATTAAAATAAAAGGCAAAGTAGTGACAAAATTTGGACTCACCATGCAGCAAGGATGAAAGTGTATGAGCAGCCAATAAGCACAGGCTGCGTGCTCAGCTGTCACATTTTAACAACCAAGTCCTTCTGAATCTTAGAGCAGCTCAGCATCTCCAAGGTTTCTCATCTCCCTTCCCCCATCTCAGGAAAAAAATCTGAAGTCAAGCCCTGCCAGTAAAGGCCACCCAAAATTTGACAAAAGTCAACACCAGTTGATTGGGCCTATCATGGGCTGGATTTGGCCCATAGGGTACCCTGGACATGCTCACATCACTCTGCTTCGTTTGATTTGGCAGGGATACGAATGATGTGGAGCTTTTCTTTTCTTTTCTTTTCTTTTCTTTTCTTTTCTTTTCTTTTCTTTTCTTTTCTTTTCTTTTCTTTTCTTTTCTTTTCTTTTCTTTTCTTTTCTTTTCTTTTCTTTTCTTTTCTTTTCTTTTCTTTTCTTTTCTTTTCTTTTCTTTTCTTTTTTCTTCTTTTCTTTTCTTTTCTTTTTTCTTCTTTTCTTTTCTTTTCTTTTCTTTTCTTTTCTTTTCTTTTCTTTTCTTTTCTTTTCTTTTCTTTTCTTTTCTTTTCTTTTCTTTTCTTTTCTTTTCTTTTCTTTTCTTTTCTTTTCTTTTCTTTTCTTTTTTCTTCTTCTCTTCTCTTCTCTTCTCTTCTCTTCTCTTCTCTTCTCTTCTCTTCTCTTCTCTTCTCTTCTCTTCTCTTCTCTTCTCTTCTCTTCTCTTCTCTTCTCTTCTCTTCTCTTCTCTTCTCTTCTCTTCTCTTCTCTTCTCTTCTCTTCTCTCTTCTTTCCTTCTTTTTCTTTCTTTCTTTCTTTCATCCCACAAAAAGGCTGTTGCAAAATTTCCCACAGAACCATTTGGCAATTGTATGGAGTTTCCCTTTTGCTTTCAAATGGGACTACACATGCTGCAGGACGGAGCTATCTCAAAATCTCACACAGCAATTGGACTTGGTCCTCTCCCTTGGCTCTACACCAATTTCTAATGTGATAGGATCAGACCTACAGTTTCTAGGAGACCTTCAATTAAGCTTCACAAAAATGATCTCAAGTGTCTAAAACCAACTGCCAAGAGAGAAATTAAAAGCGCCCTTGGCAGCCACAGTTCTGGCTGTTCTCATTTAGGTGGTCAGCTGCGGTAATGAAGTGGCACGAGCTGAAGGGCTGAAGATGGGACTGGAGGTCAGGAACCCAGCTCAGTGGGCTCAGGCAAACCACCCTCAAGACACCACATTTCTAAAGATGTAATCCGCAGCCTTGACCTACCACTTCGAGTAACAGCAGCAGTAGAGGCGCAGTGGTGTGGTCTGGTACTCATTCAAAGTCCTTCAGCACAGCTTATGTCAAACTCCCTGTCCATGTCTTCAGTCTTACTTTCGCACTCACTAACTAGAGTAAATTGATGGCAGCTTGGTCATGCCTGCCTGAACCTGGAATGCGGGCCTTCAATTCCCTTTGTGAATTGCCTAGAATATTTTTTTTTCCTATTTCAGTGCAAATAAATGAGCTAATTTGCATTAATCCTGTTTACAGAGCAAGCAAAAGAGTTCCCAGAAAAAGTTAAGAATTATTAGTGCCATTAGACCGAGCTGCTGCCCATGCATGCACTGGGTATTATTTGCACAATATCTCATGACTCTGGACAAACAGCTTACACTGGCCTAAACGAAAAGACACTACACTGAAGTCACTGGAGTTACAACAGAATAAACAGAGGGCCCTCAGGCCGCCTCTGCTGGCGCTATAAAGCGTTTGCAGCTGCAGGACAATTAAATCAATGACAATTGTCCTTTTTTAGTGACTGAGTGCAATGAAGCTTCATGTTTTCTCATGAAGTGATAAGTGAAAGCTGCAAGCTCTGAGGTGCTGGGGCGAGTGAGTCTCTGCAGAACAGCAGTTTCAGTTTGTGGGCTCTCCTTACATACGGATATTGCCCTGTGTGAGAAAGCAGAGTCTGCAGGTCCCGTAGCTGAGAGAAAGCACACTTAAAAGGAGCAGAAAGCAACAGCCAGGTCAGGGCATGCCCGTGCAAGGGGATGTGCAGGGAAAAGGGCATTTACACCCGTTCCAGGGGTGTGTGGGTGTGGAGGAACAGACTTTAAAAGAAAAGCCAATGCAGAGTTTTGGGTCAGCAGATGCCAGCAGTGACTGGAAGCAAAGATCACAGGACTGCAATTTAGTGGAAGCTCCTCTTCTGTGGGTCTCTGATCACTGAATATTATCATCTGCTTCCAGACTCAGAGGGACTGCAGGATTTCAAGTCACAGGCACCATTTCAGCATGCATTAATATTCAAAATTCAATGTTATTCTTTAAATCCAATCTGCTTTTGGTCTGAGGGCACTCACCTCCTGTCCCGGCAGTCCTCTCGGCCCAGGTAAACCTCGTGCTCCTGGCTTTCCCTAAGAAAGAGCCAAAGGAAAAGATACTCAGAAAATAGAAACAAAAGCTCAGAAGGACAATTAAAATGAGAAAGTCTCTTTCACAGCCGTGGGACATCATCCAATGTCAATTTTGTTACAGAAAAAGAATTGAAATAAAGAAAACTCTGCACTTGGAGGGACCTCAAGCCAAACAGACCAAGCTGAAACGCTGGCCAGAACAATCTTGAGGAATCTCCAGGGCTTTCTCTCTCCCCCCTTCCCACTACTTTGTTTTCCCTGCCTGCTTCCCACCCCACACAGAGCTTCAATCTCTGTTCCACTCACCTTCAGGCCTTCAGGACCATTTTCTCCTGGTGGGCCAATGTCACCTGGGAAGCCCTGAAGAAGATGAGAAATAGTCAGGGTGCATAGGTGGACTTTTGCAGCCAACTTCAGAGGACAGCTTCTGTGAGAGTTTTAATTAAGGGCTAAGGGCCGGGATATTTGTTACGTGCTGGCAGTAGCCGTGTGTGGGCCACTGCCCGGCTTCCAGAGGGAATGAAACAATGAGAGCAGCGCTATCGGTTGGATTCAAGAGCAGCCTTTCCCAGCAGCTCCCTTTAGGTCCATCTTCTTAGAAGATTTATGGCTGTGAGGGCCTCCCTGTCATCACACAGCTAAAAACAGCAATTTGGGTTTTAATTAATCTTTCTGAGTCAACGCATAATCTCACTGCTCCGAGAAACGAACTGCACGCCTCAGCGACAAAGGGAAGCAGGCGAGGAATTAGGAAAGGTGCTGACATGCTCATTAGCTGCTGCCTTCAGCCAGGCAGCGACTCCTTTCCACCCACCAGCCCTTCGCTGAGGAAACAAAGGAATCTGTGGTTATTTCCAATAGCAACAAAGAGGAACGATGGCTAAGTGGCAGCACTTGACTGAGAGCCCTTCCAGACCCAGCAAAATACCAGAACACTGTTGAAGGGAAAACAGACCATCAGTTGTGTTGGAAGTGGCTCTCTAGCATCTTATAGAGGTTGTCTGGTTGCTAATGAAGGAGAAAACCGACAATGTGCCAGGGGAAGCTGGTCCTGTGTTTAAGGTATAGCCATGACGATTTTTTTGGTAAGGGCAGTAAGGGCCTTTTTCTGCTTGAAATGGTATTTTGTGGGGGAAAAATTGAACACCCCCCGCCCCCAATATCTATGAGAAAAAGTGGAAGGAAAAACCAGGAAACATGAGACACAGAATGGGTGACGAACCCCATCTTGGTCTTCCCTACCACTCATCACCAGTCATGTATCCTCATACTCTAGCAGAGAGGTGAAGCCCTACACTGAAAAGAGGAGGGTAGGTGGAAACTGAGATGCAAGATTCAAGAAATGAGTGTTTTGCCCCACAGAAGCAGTTGAAGAAAAACTTCAAGGGCCAGAGAACAACATGGTGAGTAGAAAGACCAGTGTCCACAGAGCCTGGCTGGTGGCTGGGAGACAGTCTGGGGCTCTTGCCAGGCTAGAGACAATCTTTGGGGACTGGCTTTTCTGAACAAGAACAGAATAAGCTGTTACATATAGGACTTGTGTGGGACAATTGGGAAGAAAAAGGCTTGGAATGGTAGCTGGAGATCAGGAAATCTGAGCGCAGAGTGGTCAGAAGGTACAAGATGGACAGTTTGCCCCATCTCCCACTTTGAACAAAAGCGAACCTCAATTCATTAAATAACAGTAAATCCTACACCTCGGCATTTCTGGAGCCCTGGTGTGCCATTGTCCCAAAGCAACCCCTCCGCCCGCCGTTAGCAAAGGCTCTGACCCCAGAACACACCAGTTTTGGGATGGCAAACAAATCAGAGCTCAGGTGTCACGGTGAGCGGTAGCAGTGGCAGCCGTCCCCTCCCTCCGTGGGGCTGGGTGCCCATGTGGGAGGCAGCGTTTGGCTCTTGCTTTCCATATGAATTAGCAACAGCTATATGCATATGCCTCCTAATCAAAACCCTATGTGGGCCTGTCTGTACATGGCTTGAGAGCTAAAAACCTCTAATGGGGAAAGGAGACAGGCATCTCTAACAGTCTCTCAAATGCCGCATGGGTGTTTATCAGAAAGCTGATTCTGTGCGGCAGCAAGCTGCAGACGTCGAATAACTACTGCTGCAGAGGCAGAACGCGACTGGAGAGGCGTTATCGTGTGGGGTCGCTGAAGAAAGGAGGCTGCAGAAGTTACCAAAGAAGAGAAAGATGCGAGAAGGAAGTGGTGGGACATACCTCAGGGCCAGGTGGTCCTGGAAACCCAACTGGACCTTTGTCACCGACTTTCCCCTGCAGAAATCAGAAAAACATGGAGAAAACTGAGCTGGCTCTTGGCTATTTGCTTTCTTGTTTAGAATAGCTCACCCCTGCCAAGCTGTCTTTCCAGCTGGGCACTGATCCTTTAGAATGACAGATTAGGAAGCAGAGGATGCTTGGTTACTTACCAGGGGACCTGCTTTTCCTCGTGCCCCAGGGACCCCAGGCACACCCTGGCTGCCCTGAGAGAGACACACACACATTTTTTTAGAAAACACAATGAAGCATCAAAAAATATCAATTCCTCAGGCTCCAGCCACTCTGCAGCAGAGAGAGGAGCACTTTGTAAGGGCTGAACTCAGCCTGCAAGAAGCTGGGACAGTTGCACTAATGTCAGTGAGATGTTTCTGCTATACCTGGGGCTGAATTTAGCCCTGAAGAACACATAAGCTGTTGCAGTTAGTTGTGGCTCAGAGCCATGTAGGCCCCAGTGCAGTGCTAAGTACAGCATTAGTCAGCTGAGTCAGTATCATATTGTAGTCACAAGGGAGAAGTCATTTGCTTAGAAGTTATGCATGGCGTTAAATGCTTCACTGGGTCAGGGTTTAAGTCACTGCGCTGAGCAGACAAGATCTCCATGTCTGCAGCTGCTGGACCACACACATTCACACCCATCCCCATCAATCCCATCCATCACTTCCAATTTCTGCATGAAGATATGTCCCCTTTTATAGAAAGTCCCTAGTAGAACTGCTTTTATTATGAGTAACAACAAAATCCATATATTGACATGAACTTTAGAAAGGCACAGCCCCAAAAGAGAACTATCCGAGCAGGGAAATCTGACAGCAGGGTGCAGGTATCTCCAGCTCACCATGGCTTAAGATGAGCTGAGAAAGCTGGTGGACACACATACTACTATGTAAGTGAAAAAAAAAAAAAAGATGGAGAAAAGAAAAACAATTACCTTGTCTCCTTGGAAGCCGATATCTCCTGGAACACCTGCTCCTCCCTGATCACCCTGGATACACATCACCAGAGAGTTAGAATAGGCAACAGCCATGGCCAAAACGCCCAGGTAGATGCTAGACGGTGCATTGTACAGCAAAAGTCCCATCACTAGTTCCATTCAGAACTAAACTGCTGGCAAACTGTAGATCATATTAACTGTAACAACAACCCTGAATGAAGCATGTCTTTCCCAACATTGATTCTAAACTGAGAAATGAAACTGCAGGAGAGAGAAAAATATGAATTCCCAAGCATCGTGTTTCTACAGAAGCTGCAAGAAGAGAGACTGCATTCCTCTGGCTAACAGCAACCTTGAAGGTGGTGAAGTGCTAAAATTCAGGTGAACGGAAGAGCTAGTTCAGTTTTTGATGAATGGACCTTTTCTTTCACAAGGCTCTATAGAAAAGAACACAATACTCGGGGTTTCTGTGAGCATATCCTAGTGCTAGGATCAAAGATCGATCCTGTTCCATAAAAAATCAAGAGTAACTTCCAGTTATGCTTTAGTCCCATCTCACTGCCAATATCTAGGCTGGAATTCCCTGGGAGGGGTAGGCTGGTGTTCACTGGGATTGGGATCCCGTCTCTGAGCACACCATCATTGACAATGTTTCCTAGCCAAGCTTTCTTGCCCATTTTTCACCATCCTAACAGATTCTGACTCCCTGGGTAGAAAATAAGTGTCCGTGAGATTTTAGTAGGAGCGGTGGGCTATCTTGCACTGCCTCGTAGCCCTGCTGTAAGCAGGTGGTTGGACCAGATGACCTCTTGATGTCCTTTCCAACCTCATTTTAGTGACTGACTTAAACAAAGGATGAGTCAACGATGGGGCAGAGAAAGGAGAATTCTACTTGGGAAGCCAAAGAAGGAATGATTATAAAAACTTGGTACACTGACAAGACCCAATAGAAATAACTGTTAGAGGAACTCTGTCCCATGTACAGCACATGCCTCTAAACTTGGCTTCCTAGTAAGGGAACAAGCCACACAAGAGCAGAGAGCTATATGTTTAAACATAGTCCACATGGAAGACATATGGACTCCTGTGACAGAGCCAAAGTCTACAAAGAGATGACAGAGAAAGTCTACTTCTACTCAAGCAAGACCCACCCACCTGTTATCAGAGAGCTGAAGTAATTCTAACTACTTTGGTAACATGCAGGGGATAATGAAATTGTGAACGGTTAAGGCTTGAGTTGGGAAAGACTTTTTGAAAACAACTTTTTCAGAAGAAAAGTAATTAAGAACTATGCAGATTCAGTGATGAAAACATTTCATGGATTCATGCTAAATTTGCTTAAATATTTTACTAAGTGTTCCCAGAACATTTTACTGAGCTGTCTTCAAAACAAATTATTTATATAGCAAAACTGAAATGTTGCTCTTAAAAAAAGTTCAATTAATTTTACTTATTTGGTTTTTAACCTAAAATATTTTAATTTCAGTCAAATAACCAACATTTTGCTTAATCTAAATTATTTTCCATATATATATCTCCTCTTTTTTTTTTTTTTTTTTTTTTTGCCAATGCAAGCAAATGGAAGCAATCAGCTATTTATACAGTTTTGGTCCAGATGAACCCCAAGTATTAGACACAATAGAGATGGCAAAAAAAAGTACTGTATGACCCAGCTCATTTCCAGCCATTGCCAGATTTCTCTCATATTCTCTGGGTTTTCTTCTTATTTTATCTAATCCAAGGCTTAAAACACTGAAATCTACTCTAATTCTGGCTCCTGCCAGAAGACAGAAGGAAAAGAGTTTTTCTTGAAAGTGAGACGTTTGCTCTGAAAACTCCTTGTCTTTATCTCCTATGCTGAGGGTCAAAAATAAGATTGTTTTTTGTTTTTATTAAGCAGTTTTCTACCCGGACAGCATAACTGGCCATTGAAATACTGTTTTGGAAAAAATACTTGGACATTAAGCAATGACTACTTAAGAAGAGGGTTTCCTGAGCATAGCAAAAGGCAGGAACAAACCTTTATCCGTGACCTTTAAGCAAAGTGGGACAGTGACTTGTCTGCATGACAGAGGAAACTGTTTTCAAACTACTCTGAAGAAAGGTCATTAGAGAGGGTAAGAAGGAAGCAGGAAAGACAGAACGCATCTCTTTAGCTGGGACCCATGCAAGGTGTTCACATGCTATTGCAATAGCACAGCAAATTGTCACTGCACGAACGATCCGTCTGCAACGGCCATGAATATCTTAAACCAAAACTGAGGACCAGGGCACCCCCTTTCACCTGCCTTGCGCACAGTAAATCTGAAACTGTGGCTCAGGGTGAGTGTCCTTAATGTGAGGGAAGAAATGAGGAGGATAGAGGTCAGGCATGTTTATTGTTAAAAAAAGTGATGCCGAGATGATGAAAAGGGGCTGCAAGGACTTTGCTCATGGGGAGGAGGAGGACGGCGCAATCTGAAATTACAAACAGGCTCTGCCCATGGGATATTGCCTGTTTCATGTTTCACCTATGAAGAGAAATGCAGCTGCAGAGATGCTGAGGCCCTTCTTAATGCCACGCTGCACAGAAAGGGGGCTACGAGGCAAGCGACACGTTTGCAAGCGCGAGGCGCGTTTGCTGTCTGTAGGATGCAGAGGCGCTGTGCAAACAACTCATTTTGCTCTCAATTTGACATCTTTTTTCCCAAGACTTTCTGCTTAGCAGCGCAAGGGGAGCTAACTCTGCAAAACTACTAGAAGTATTTTACTGAGCTGTGTCCTTCACAAGTTACAGATGGCCTGATTCATAAAACTCCTTTATCTGAAAAAGTAGCTAAGATTTCCTCTACTTCCTCCAGCTTTCCTCCGTACTCATCACATCACTTGATCTTCTCAAGGCCACTCTTTATTTTAGGGTTATACAGTTATTCCTCTTCTCCCTGTAAGAGCAGATGCAATCCTCTCTGCCCTCTCTCCTTGCTTCCACAAAAACATATAAATGGAAGCAGAAGGATGACCCATTTTGCAGGAAAACGGAAGCTGTAAAAAACATCATTAAATTCTGTGGTACCAAGCTTTTATGGGGGATGCAGAAGGGGTTGGCTAGCATTGGTGTGCTCTGTGCTTGCCTGTCTAGCTGCTAGATACAAAGATGTGATTTCTGCAGGAGAAGCCCCTTGTTCCAGTTCATGCCTGGCCTCCACCATGCGATGCATACATTTGGGATTAACGAGCTGTACCTTGTAGAACACTGAACAAGGCAACATAGGAAACAAAGTCCAAAAAGCAGTGCAAAACACCCTCTCATGGAAGGGGAGAGCCCTCTCGTGCTGAGGCAGGCTCCTCCTCCTGTCATGGCGAAGGGGAATGGTAGCAGCATTTCTGAAGGATGCAGCATTGCAGTAAGGACCTTCTCCCAGGTGGACTGAGGCGGCAGCCTCGGCTACATGCCTGCTGCCCACACGCACCATCCAGCCACCCTGTCCCCATGCTTGGGTTTTACCGGCATCTGATCTGACTGCTGTTGAGTGAAAAGAGTTCTCCTCGGCTACAAAAAGACAAACCTGTACAAGGCACATGCTTGGATGTGACCAAGACAGACAGGTTTGACAGGAGATTGCAGACATCTAATTAAATCTTCATCAGCGCCTCCTCAGAAAGGCCCTATGAGCTGCAGCCTGGAGCTGATGGGGCAGGCCAGGCATGAGCGGCACGGGCTGTGCTCCAGGCACCCCCTGGCACCGGTGCCTATGGCTGCCCCCCCAGCCCCGCGGGGTCCCAGGGCAGCAATGCAGGGCCCGGCGCAGGCAGCTCCATGAGGACATGCAGAAGAGGCCAAGTTCTGTAGAACTGTGATGGGAGGAAAAAGACCGTCCCTTGCCAGGGAGGACATGGGACACTCCTGAAATCCCTATTCTCCCTCTAACGTCAGTTAGTCCGTAAGTGGCAGCAGATGGAAGGTACGAGGCCCCAAGGCTGCTCTCATCTGCCGTGAATTACTAATTACGAAAGGTTACTGATTACTGTCAGCATGGAGCAGTGAGGTTTGCTGCTCCCTGCCCCTGCTGACCCAGCATTTCAGATGCTGCCAAATGTCTGGGGCTTTTCTCTCTCTCTTTTCTTTCTTTTCTTTCTTTTTTTTTTTTTAATAGTAAATTTAACTCTATGTTTACCAGCTTTCTGAAAATCACGGTGGAGGAGAAGAGGGGAAAGCCCTGGCCATGTGATGGGAGATGGCTGCAATTCTGCTATAATCCCTCACATCCCTTTGAGAAAAACCTCCTTTTCTAAATGAGTTTATTAAAAACTACTCTCCAGAGAATCCACTTAATATCTTCATACAAGAATCAGCCTTCGGTAGGCTGGGACTCTGGTGTAAAGTGTAGATTTGCTGCTGGTATGGGCATATTTAGTAAGGCTGACAGCTACTGTTGGCTAAACCTGAGCATCATCTGTGCTTGCTAGTACCTGGATTCATTCATCTTGCACATTCAACACACTTAGCATATAGCTCAGGCCTTTCAGAGATGGACTAGCCATTGAGGAGCCCATTTACAGTCTCAGGAAAGATGCTTGGACAGTTGGCAGATGGCAGTTCAACCCCTATGGATAATCATGTGTCTTTAACTGATTTCTGAACGCTGTTCACAAACAGAGGTGTAAACAGGACTCCTGGACACTAGCACAGCTTTCTGCTGCATGGGCTGTGCATCGGCTCTGTACAGTGTGGTGCCAGCCCTTCCTTCACCTGCAGCATTCCTGGTGAACGCACTGCAGGAAAGCAGCACCAGCTTGGAAGTCTGAAATAATTTGCTCTTCAGAGGGAACTTGGGGACCTCATTCACCCATATAGCGGTACAGGGGGATGGGTGCGCTTGAGCCACACCGATGTGCAGGTAAAAGGTTGCTGCATGGTGGCTGGGCCATCTTCCGCAACAAGTTAGCTACATTCACCCTTGTAATTGCATCTTCAACATCTAGCAGAGAGGGGAACTCTTGGGAGGTGACCAAGCTATGAGTAAGGATCTCTGCAGAGGCAGTTTGCATACAACTGTGGTCTGGAAATGTTTCAAGAATGGCAAAAGGCAAACTTTCAGACTGACAGACATAGAGAATAAATACAAGATTCAGAGAGGTTGCTTATGTGTCTGGTCACAGCAGCAAGACAGTTTTGTCTGAAGAAGATGATAGAGGGTTATAATGAAGTCAAAATCTAATGGACAGAAAAAGAGCAGTAGGCAACCGAAGAAAGCCTTTAAATAAGATGTCTCAGCCTTGAAACAGCAATAGAAGCAGAAACTAAGTGTGACACAACTGGTGAGAGATTACACAAGGCAGCCTCCAACACAAGTCAATCTCTCTGTTCTAGGCAGGATCCGTCCTGTGACCCAAGCCCAGCCGGGCACTAAGCGAACACAGAGATCCTGCCTCTACTTTCCTATATGTGGGATTTCCTTAAGTCAGATATTTCTAAGATCAGCTTCGATTAAAAGCTTTTTGTAAAAACAAGGGGCGCAAAGAAAGATTTATGATGCAGCTTCTTAATAAAGGTTGAGATGAAAAACATTTTTATTGAAATGAAGCAGCCGGCAAGAGGAAAGATGATCCCAGCAAGGGTAAGGTCCAAGAGGCCAGGGTGTAGTTCCCACCTCTAGCAACCTCCACCTCGGTCACTTCTGTGACTCAGGAGCCCTCACACAACGTGAAGGGCATAAATATCCCTTCCTCCTACCACATGTGCATTTAGACCACAAACTCTTTGAAGGCAGAATTTTTCCATTGCTACAAGCTGAGCAAAAGCAGCACGACCAGATATCATTTAGATTTCTTAGTGGTACCAGAGTATAAACAATTAAAACACAAATGTAAACAAGCTGAAAGAAGGGAGGGGTGGTTTTGCTCATGATGCCCAAATGAGAGTAAATAAAAAGGCTTAAAGGTGCCGTTCACTAAAGAAACATGGGAGTGAGTAAATGAATGGAACAGACTTTTGATCGATTGGAGAAGGGATGGATTATAAACTGGGCCAACTAGCTGAACAGCAAGACCAACAAATGAGAAAATCAAATAACTGAAAAAACCACAAAGCTATTTCAGGCCAAATCCTCCCCCAAATGTAAGGAGAGCTGATGAACTTCATCTATACTCAAACAGGTGCAGCACACTTGGACGCTTCGACTAAAATCCACAATGCCAGAGCTGCGTGCCTTCACCTGAGCAGGTGAGAATCGTGGCCATCAATGCCTAAGTAGGTCTGATTTCCCTTTACCTTGTATTTCCCAACCTTTTGGCTGTTGAACTACTAGAAAGGATACACACAAGCTGTTTGGAAGCTCTGACTCTGAAATCATTGTTGGTCTGACCTGAGTGTTTGATAGCACCCAGGATATTCACACTAAAGTCAACTCATTAGGGACAGAGGAGGCTTGAGCAGGGGGGATGCTTTGTCAATCTTGGATTAGGAAAGGGTTGTAATGAGAGCCGGGAAAGAAGTCTGTCCTGTCCAAGGAAAATGCAGTGGGAGAGGTATCTAGGGAGGGAGTGAAAAGGTTTCTTGCACCACAGGAGAGAGGCTGCAAGACTGAGCATGGGATTATTGCGGGAGGATGGATAATTCTACACTTGGAAGTATTGTAAGCATAACTCTAGGGAGAGATGCAAACCATTTGGTTGCAGTGATAGCAGCAGCTGGAGAAATACTGGGGATGAACGGAGCAGTCTGTGTGAAGTGATGGACACTCTAATATCCAGGAAGGTTAATTTTGCTAAACAATGATTTAAATGTTGGTGATTTTTAAGATATCCAACCATTTCTTCCAAGAAACAGACAGAAGAGTCTATGGGCTCTGGGAATGGGTGTTGAGTCAAGAAACCAGCCTGTCCTAAAGAAAAGGTCCTTCTCTTGCCCTGTCCTTCCTCTCTACAAAAGTGATGATCAGGAAGTACAGGAGAGAAATGGGAACTGCAGACACAGGAGCCCTGGCAAAGAGCTGCTATAATATAAAGAGAGTGGAATCAACTGGCTTGATGCTTCTTCCCCCATGTGCAGTTCTGGGCTGGTAAATCATTCTCTAAAAGCAGGCATCTAACAGGAGAATAAAACATTAGACAGGAGGAGGAGAAAACACCAAATGGTCATTTCCCATTGCCCTCCTGAGCAATCAGAGCCAACAATAAATGACTGCACCTCCCACTCTTTCAGACTAAATAAATCCTACAGTTGAATATCTGTGGGAGAATGGTTCTTGTGACAGTGAGATATTTAAACAGAGCTTCATGCTGATTTAGCTCAAGCTGTGTGTTTCTGTGCCAGCAGCACCAAATCATTGCAATCAATGCCCCTCTCCTTTTTTCTTTTTCTAAAGTGATTTATATCAGTTTGGCGTAAGGCAATTTCCTCTCGGCAGGAAGCTGAACCGAGGTGAGCCTCTCTGAGCAGCAGCAGAGGTACTAACACAGAACAGTTTTTCCTGGGGATCCAGCTGGTTTGCCTGACCCGGTGAGCTGTGATGCTTTGTCACACCACGTGTCTCCCCCAAATGCATTAAATGCAAACCCACTCTTGGTGTTGTTAGGTCTTCATCCTCCTCCCTACCCCATCATGTAACCAATATAAAGACATAAAAGCCCAGTGAAACACCAGATAATCTTACAGTTACCATCATCATCAGTGGGAAACAGAAGCTCCAAAGAGGATCTGAGCATAACTGATCTCCACTAGAGCTTTATGGAAAAGGGGATAGGACAGATATCATAAAAGAAAGAAAAATCAAAACTGGAGTGTGAAGAAAAGAGGGAGGATGGGAGCAAAGAGACAGCCAGAGTGGAACCAGTACCACGGTGCCAAATAAGAAAGAGAAGCTAGAAAGGGGTTTTCACATGCAAAATTAAAACACAGTGCAATAAGGGAGTATTCAGATCACCTTATCACCTTTCAGTCCATGTTCTCCAGGGTTGCCCATCAGCCCCTGAAACAGAAGAAAGTCCACAGTGAGACCGAGCCACTGTGAAGACTTGCTCAGGTCTATGATGTTGATGTCCCTGATGAGGCTGGTGGCTCAGACCCACAGCACTGGCCTGGCGCAGCCCCAAGTTCAAATGCCAGGCTGCTCCCGAAGCGTGCTCCATCACACATTCTTTAAACACCCTTCGTGGACTGGAGGTGCACAGGGGAAATGCCCCAGGGATTCTCCAGTGACTTACACCCGCTGCAGACTGCCAGTGGGATGTTGTGGTCGACAGTCCTGTGCCTGGGTCAATGGGCAAGCATTAGGACCACCCACCCCTTCTCTCAGGACAATCACCACCACCCAAGGGAGGAATAGAATAATCTTCAGCCCTGCCATGGAAGAACAAGAGCTCACACAGCTCAGTTATTCTCTCACCTTTAAGCCTTTTGGTCCTGGATAGCCTATCGGTCCAACAGGGCCCATGTCACCCTAGTAAAAGAAAAAAATTACCAAAGTCATGAGGTGCAAAACCAACAGAGAGCTGTATGTGGTGTGAAATTCCTCTCCTATCTGGTCCCTCAATATCATTTAATTTATAGGAATCGCACCACTGACTTCAGCAGAAGCAGCATCCTGGCACAAGTCGAGAGACTTTTAATGTGTAGAGAGCCTCTGAGTAAAAGCAGCACAGGGTGTTTGCCTCGCAGGCACATGAGGGAAGAAGAGCAGCTCCTATTTGCACCCTCACCACAAAGAAGAGACACCGAAGCAGCTTGGCACTAACCACTGGAGATGTGAGCTGCCCCCCATGACTGGCTCAGCCGCCCCCACCGTGCTGCTGCCCCTGTACATGGCCATGGCAATTGGGCAGAGCGTGCTGGATGCCAGGAGGGTGCGTGAGCATCCTGCTCCTTGCTCCTGCGCCACAGGAGCTATGGGTGTCAGGGAGAGCGCTCAGAGTCTGAAAACAGGAGCCAGGTTCCTGGGTCCACTTAAAAATAGGCTAGTAAATTAATAGCAAAATAATGGAAAACTAACTACGAAGCCACCTTGAAGTCTGCAACTGTGGAGGATCTAAGAAGGTTTTTTGTATGTCCTTCCTAACTTTTGAATCCATTAATTTCCACCCTCCAGTATTTGAAAGATTAAAATATTGAGCTGGTTTAAGGCAATCCTGGCATTCTTGGTGAAGTTACTCATTTTCTCAGAAAGAATCTACCACAGTATTCCTGAGTTCTCTGGAGGGAGTCCGAGGGTGTGTTAAAAAGGACACAGACCCGAACAGCAAAAAAATGCAAATGCCAAGAAATTTGAACTGCTACTGAGCTCTGATATCTAAAAGTGATACGGGGAGGAAAGAGGAGAAAGAGGAGGTAAGGACAGAGGTGTTTCATCAGCATGGCCATTCTGCTGCAGCGACAGGTCAGCACGGCATCATGTACTGGGAGTTGTGTGAGAAACTGCAGCACAGGAGGACACTGGAGTTCACGGCTGCTGTGTGTACCTGCGCGTGCATCTGCGTGTGCATGTATAAAAGAAAGCCTTCAGTGGCCGGCATTTAAAAAGTCTTTGACTGCTTTCAGCCCATGAAGGGAGTCAGTGATACGGTGCACCAGCCTTGCCTGCAGTGTGTAAATAAACAGGGAAGGCTCTGCTGAAGGAGTGTTCTCTGGTCGGCAGTGATGGGCCCGCAGCCACACTGGGAGCGCTGGGCTGCAGCCGCCTGAACAGATGCCCTTTTCATACCTCCCAGCATAAAGGCTTCTTGTAGAAACGCGTTTACTTAAAGCTTTGCCCACACAGTTAATTAGGAGAGCAAGAGACTTTAGTTACGTCTAATTCTGCTCTTCAGCCTCTCTTAAACAGCAAACCCAAACACCTGCAGGGTGCATGGAGGCAGCCGGGAGCGTGGCTGCTCCCCCGGGGGTGGCTGTAGCTGGGAAGGAAGGAAGCGACTGAACGGGGGCCAGCCCGGAGCAAACACCCAGCCACCGCCCCCGTGCCCTGCAGCGTGAGCCCCGTGCTGCAGACCCCAGGGAATGAGGCTGGTGCTGTCCTGCAGAGAGGAGAAGGCAGGATGGATGTGTCCCCTTCTCCCCGGGAGGACAGAGGGGGCCACTCTTAGATCAGTCCCACTAGAGCCGCTTCAGCATCCTGAATTCGGGAGTTGCATGATATAGGGGTTGCCCCCAGGACACAAGACCTGACTCAGTTTGGCCTGAATCTCAGTTTGAAATTTTTATCTGCTCAGAGTGGTACCAGCAGACCACCTGGGAAAGACCAAATGACTCCTGAAAAAAAAGCATTGCAAAGGACCAATTTTCTGCCTTAAAAGTAAAGCTAGGAGGAAGCTCACAACAGGAATGACAATTTCTTCATCTGGATGGGAAGGGAGAAGAAATTTAAAATTTAGGACAGACCAGGCTTAGCAGCAAAAGGACAACTGCTGGTTTTGCCCTTTTCCAGCAAAACCACCAGAACTTAGTGTGTCACTAGAAACCAACATAACAATGGATCAAGACAGAGAAGGCGACAGATTCTGGATACCTGGTGATGGAGCTAAAACCTCGTCTAGGACATGCAATGCCAGATCTTGGGGCCAGTCAGGGAAAAACCGATTTAGTTATACCTCACATAGAATTTGGTGCCATTTGGGTTGCTGCCACCAACACGGCACAAAACCATCATGATCACAAAGGCAAATTAGAAAGCACACACTGCCTGTCCTCATTGCAGATCACCTCCAGGCAAAACCCGTCCTTCCCGGCCCCTGCGATCTATCCCAAGCACCTAACAGCATGGCACTGGCAGGGCCAGCTGGGAGGCGAGGACAGACAGCCTCCTGACTCCATCGTCTCTGGAAGGATCTTAGCCACATTTACAGTGCCTGACCTTTCACCCTCCAACAAACAAGTATCTGTGAGATAACAGCAACCAGGTTAAGATAATTCTTTCCAAAAGCTAGGAGAAATATGATCCGATTTGGACAATACCTTCAATCGTATTCTTTTAAATAGCTCTTTGCCAGGAGCACATCCTTTCTGCTGCTACGGCTAAAGTAGATACTTTCATCTCCACTAATAAGGGGAAACACAGACCTAATTCCTGGCTCCATGAAAAACTCTCCAAAGCCTTGATCCACTTTTGCCCCCATCCCCCATCTGTGAGTCGGGTACGCTTGTTCCACCATATTCTCTGCTTTTCCCCCGTGGAGTCTAAGATTCCTGGGTTTGGTGCAATGTCTGGGTTAATTGAGGCCTTGATCTCAGCTGACACACACACTTCTATAATTTAAGCTATGAAAAGGCAAAAGGGGAAGGTTTTTAACCAAGTTTTCATGGATTATCATAGCCAAGGGAGCAATAATTTGAAAGAATGCTGTAGTATTAACAGACCCTACCACTTTTTGTGCATGGAAGAAAATAACTTAAAACAGGTACTGAGACCTAAAAATAAACCATAATATGTTCAGCTGGGCATTCACTAAGCCCCAGCACAGCTGCCAGAGGATGAGTTGCCACCCAGCCTTACAGCCATTTTTATCCTGCTGGGGAAGAGTGTAATGACGGGTGGAATTTGGCTGTGTACATAATTACCTGGATTAGTGATGGGATGGTGAGAGTGCACGTAAAATTCCTGTATACCCAGAGGACAGATGGTTCCTGCCCACATCCTCTCAAGTGAGCAAGAACTATTTGTCCTTAGGTTACTGCTTACAGGGGCTTGCTTTTAAAAAGGTGACAGATCCTGGTGTGGAATGGATATTGCATCTTTGAAGAAATACCCAGGTAAATGTTACCAAAAGGGTGAGTTATCTAGGAATAAGGGCACTAACAGCAGACCTTTAATCTGTTCCTTTTTGCTTAGAAAGGGTTTGCCCTCCTCCACCTCGCAGTCTACCAGGCAACCTCCCCACTCCCAGACGTCACGCCTCCTCCATACAAACAGCCGTCCTGTTCGCTGCCCTGCCACAGGAAGAAGAAAATCTGTGCGTAGTTACGCAGCTGAAAGGGTTAAAGCCCCGAGAAGCCAGATCTCCATTTGTTTTTGTACTTACAATGAGTCCAAGGACTCCAGGAGGACCCGGGGCTCCCAATTCTCCCTAAAAGGAAAGACAAACCGACATGGTTACGGACACTTTGTAGACAAACAGAGTCTGAAAGGCAGCTCAGTGTTTCAGAAACTTGAGGGAAGGGAAAAGACTGTTCCTCCCCCCTTCCTTCCCCACCACAGCCCCTTCCCCAGCCAAACTGATCGAGAGCTTCCATCTTAGCGAGCGTACTTGTGAGCACAGCCTCTCCAGACACAGGGCTGCTTGTTGTTCGGCAGTTATTTGCAGGGCTGGCTTGCCCTCCCAGGAGCAGGCTGGATAAAAGAAGCATTTCACTGTGCGGGCAGGGGAGCGGGTGGGAGCCTGCTCCAGGTGAGATAAAGGCATGGGCGGGGAGAGGGACCAGGGCAGGGAGAGGGACCAGGGCAGGGAGAAGGGCGTGGGGCAGCAAAGCTAAGGTGGAAGGAGAAGAAAGCCGCTGCCCTGTATTGGGAAAGGTGGGTTTTCTGGGAGTGGTTAAGGAACAATAAAACTCATAAGAAAAGAAGGACTTGGATGGAAATGAAACTGGATAATTTGTGGAGAGGGTATGCTAGCTTCTGGTGCTGATGGACCCTGTGAGCGTGTTTGGCACACGGGGTGCTCCAAGGCTGCTCCTCCTGTGTCTGAGGGCTGGTTTAAGGTGGGGAACCAGAAGCATCCTCTGCACTCTGCCTCATCCATCTGGGCTCCTTCCCAGACCATCAACTAGCCATTTCCTTCATTTTCAGAAAAAGCCCCTAACCTTGGGGCTGCAGCTTATCTGCAGGGAGGTGGCTCAGCACCTCTGTCCCTGGGGCTCTCTGCAGGGAACCCAGCACTTGCTTGGAGGATGAGTCACTTTTAATCACGCCACAGAGAGCAGGAGTTGGACTGCAGAGATTTCAGTCTGTGCCCATTTGCCATCTCTTACTGCTCCCAGGCAGGGAATTTTGGAAAGTGCCAGCTCCTCTTAGGCTTTTCAAGAGCACCTCAGAGCATGCCATTTTAAGGGACAGTCTGCTGTCTGGGTTTGTGGGGCTGGTTTGAATTCTCACCTTCATCACAAACTCCCTCCGTGCCAGCTTTCCAAAAACACGCAGGTGCCAGGAGTGCCAGCAGGTGTCTGATGGCATTTGCAGGCGAAGTGCAGCAATGAAGCTGTGCCAGACCCACCCAAATCACCTATCTAGGCACCTAAGTACTTTAGCAACCCCTGTGTGATGCTCAGCTTGTCCCCGTGTCGCCCTCGGTGGATCACCCACTCCCTTGCTGCATTGATAGTGGGTTGCTTGCCAGGGCAAGGACCTGCTTTTACACACCTCTGCCTCCAACAGGGCCTCTCAAAACAAGTGTATTGGAAATACTAAACTTCCCGTTGGCTCAGACAACCCTATCCCTGCCCTGGATCATGCTGGCTACTTTCTTTGACAGACCAGCTCAGTTTATGGTGCACATCTGGTGGGGTCCCCTTCAGTGCAATAAAGCTCCCCTTTTTATGGAAAGATTTGCCTAGTGAAAGAATGAAAGAGAAGGGGACGCAACGTGACTAAACACGCTCAGCCTCCTTGGGTAAAGGGTTACGTGTGTTTATTTTATGGGAATTGGAGTAAAGGACTATTGGCCAAGCACAGACAAAATGCATTTCATAATCTCAACCAGCCTAAAATTGCTTTTTTATGGCCGGTTCCTTTCCGGCATAATTGGGACATCTGTGGAGTGACTGTTCCTCACAGGTGGGATTTCTGCGTCCTCAGAGCTACTGTAATAAGGTCAGCTTCAAGCTTTTAGTTGAGGCTTGGCATTACTAGGCTCAGCAAGAAGAAGGAGTATCTCCAGGAATGCTTAGCACAGGAGCCGCACGGTGGCCTGCGTTTCCCAATAAGCTCTGCAGGCTCTGGGGGTGGCTGCGATGACGAGTGGGTGGGCGGTTGGCTCTTGGTCCCACCAGTTGTAGGAGGGACTGCCTAGATTTCTGAATTATGTCACGCTGGTATTCACGAGACAAAAAGTAAATGTCGAAACGCATGACCTCACATCTAACACAAGAGGATTTCCTCTTGGAAGAGGAGGGGGTGGATTCTCCTGGGAGAGGTGGACAGGACTAGTTGCTAATTTGAGCCATTCCCTGGACTGGGAAATGAGGGATTTACAGGTGCTTTTTCTGGCTATCAGCAATGACAGGATGGTCCCTCACCTGTGAGGGAAATAGGGCTTTATCTTTTTTTCAGTGCATGAACTGGGCACTGGGACAAGAGAGAAGGAGATGAATCAAAAGTCCTTTCCCATATCTAATTCCTGTGATTGAGAGACTAATTGGAGTGGCTAAAGTGCTCCGGGAAGGGGGATCTGGAATGTGATGGCTCAACAGTTCTCAGCAAGTTGGTAGGAGGGAAAAATGCCCCTGCGGTTAGAAAAGTCTTTGCTCTGTCTGGAGGGGATGGAAAGAAGATCAGAGACTGTCGGCTTCAGCCTTCCCCATGCAATGGCAGAGGCGGCCGCAGCGTAAGTGCTCAGTGCATCAAACAGAGGGTGGGCAGTTCAGGACCCACGGCAGCCTGCCCGCCTGCCTACAGTCTAGCTTCATAGTCCACCTAGCAAACTCGGCATATTTGTGTGTTCCACAAACAGACTTTCTGGCACTTTTCTGGATCTGTGACTCCACTTGTGACCCTCTCAACCTCCCTTTAATTCAGCCGACAGAGTCTGTTTTCATTCTACAATCTCCAAGGCACATTAATATTTAAAAGCCGTTGATAAGATGAAAGAAGAGCAATCCTTCTGGATGAATTAACGGAAGGGACATTTGCTTCTCTCCGATGATCTGGGAACTGGCATTCAGCTAACACCGAGCATATCTTCTGAATGGGTCTTAGACAACTTGCAAATTTAAAAGAAAACAAAACAATTTAGTTGGGAAAAAAGAGTCTTTCTGACCTCCAGGTTTCCTGCTTTTCCTGGTGGGCTGGCTGGAAACACATTCTAGAAAGTCTTCTACTTTGGGGCTACTGATTCCACTCTGACCCACAGATTAGGTTGACTGAAGGATGGGAAAAGTCCTGCAGAAGTATTCCTTGGGAATCTAACTCTCTCAGTTCACTGCATTTGTGACTCTTCTGCTGAATTCCCACAAAGGCTGGAGTGTAGCTGAGCTTGGCTTACTGGTTAGAGTTGCTTGTGATGATAACTTTTATGCTGCATATATCATGAATGGGAACTTGAAGACACATGTGGAAAGCGTTATTTCACACAAATCACTCCATCAAACACCAAGAGCAGCACTGTGATTATGTGTGAATAACCAAGACAGCAGGAATTTCAAAGATGAATCAGTACTGCTCACACGCTGATTGAGGGAGAACTGACAAAGTAATTCAGAAAATAATTTAGAATTAATACATCTGAGAACTTCTATAATCCACAAGGGTATGTTTTGTGAGGAGTGGAAAACACAGCACATACCGAACTGTTTGGTATTAAGTGCTATAAGAGCAGAGCAAAATAAACCTTATCAGCACCCAGCTGCTTAAATGGTCTCTGGGACCATCCTGACCCTATTCCCAGGAGACACATCCCATTCTTAGAAAGCCAGCAGGGGTCAGATGAAGACCGGGAGAGGCCAAGAATTCAGGAGCCTGGAGACTTCTCACACTGCAGTGCCGGGGCCGGCTGAGGCATAGGGCAGGGCAGCAGAAGCCTGGGCTATGGCGTCCATCCCTCGGTGCTCCCAGACACCAGAGCGGGGAATCTGGCACTTCCTGCACCTGTATTAACATTCATTTCAGATGAGGAAAGGTTCTGAGCTTGGAGTACTTGAGAAGCCTACGTCTACAGGCTAGTGAGATGCAAACCAAGTGGTACCAGCTTGCTAACCTGCATCAGAAAATGAAATGGGGTGAAAAGGAGAGGAACATGCCTCTTTATGTACCTTAGACCCCTACACAACTGAGTACATGGCCTACTCCTCTGAGGATTCACTGCACGCGGGTAGCCATCTGCAGTGCCTTACGATGATATGTCCCTCTGCCCGTGGGCCCATGTCTCCCTGCTGTGTTCATACAAAGCTTCATCCAGAGCACGCTAGTTAACAAGGTGACTCCTGTGGCTGTCACAGGCTTTGCGTCAGGCCCTGTGGTGAGGACAACACGCTCCAGCTGCTGCCTGCTCATCAGAAGCAACATCCCTACTTTTTCTCTCCTGATTTTTCTTCCAGCCATATTCTCAGGATGAGAAAGCATCTATCAAGACCAAGGTGCAAGAGAAGCAATAGATGGAAACAGAAAGCAAATGGCAACAAGATGACCTGGCAGTTACAGGGTGTTGATTCCGGCACAGGAATTTGCAGCATGCTTGAGCAGCACAGGGGCGTACATTTGTTTTTCAGAAGGGACAGCAACAAAATGCCAGCAGCTGCCACAAAACTGAAAAGCTTCTTTCAGCTCTAACTAGCATGATGCTGTACAGTGTGTGTCTACTGCAACAGAAAGAAAGAAGGGAAAAAGCTATCAACTTACTGGGTTCCCATCGATGCCTGGTGGTCCTCGTTCCCCAAAATCACCAGGAAAACCCTGAGGAGAGGAGACAAACATGAATATTAGTTATTGACATACCCTTGTGTAAAGGCAGTCAGCTTGAAAACTGCTCCCCCCGCTCTCAGTGCAGCACTTTGGTAGACGGCAGGTCACAAATAGTGTGGGCCAACCAGCCTGCTTCTCCTCATCCAAACCATTCCGGCTCCACCAGCACATCCGCTCATTGAGAAGCTCTGCGAGGCCAAGAGCTCTGATTCACTGCTCTCTCCTGGGGCCAATGAAGGGTAACCAGAAGTACCGTTTACAAGGCTCAGCCACAAGCTGTCCATTAACTAATGGGAGCCTTGAGAGGAAGAATCAGTGAGGAGACAGAAAGGCTTTTTCCTTGGCCATGCTGTGAAAAGCACCCATTGCTGAGGCTTTTGGACGTAATGTGTCCACAACTTGTCTTACAGGCTATGTCCAGCCCTCAATCAGCTGAGCCTTTTCTTAGCACCAGTCATCAGCCCTGGGCACGCTTCATACGGCAGGCAAGGCTTTTGCAGCACCATGTAGAAAGACAACGTGAGCGTGCATAGCAGAGAGAAGGGGCAGAAATCAGTGCTCCTGTCCTTCTTTTGGTTTACCCAAGTACTCCAGGATGTCCAACAAGGAATATGCAGTCCTGAAGATTATGTTGTGTAGTTTACACGTGAAATGATAATCCCACATTTGGAAGATCAGACTCTGTATTTAAAGATCAGACTCTGTATTTAAAGATACAGTGCTTTCCATCCTCTTTCAGGAAGAAATCTCCTACTGATAGGATACTTCCTTAAAAGCCAATACCTCCTTAAAAGTCAATCCCAAATTCCTTACGTTCTAGAAGAATTCATAAACTTCACTGCAACGACTATCCTCAAAAATGGATCGTCAATCTGAATTATTTCATCCTGCCTACTACCACAGTCATTTTGACAGTACCCCCTTCTCACAGGACAGCTGAATAGCGTAATGCCTGTTGGAACCCATGCAGATGCTTAATGGAGCTGATCAAAAGATGCCTAGTGAATTCACTCCAATGCATTCACGACCTTTCAGCTTGCCAGAGGAACAAATGGTTCCAAGCTCATTACGGTCCACACCCCAGAGCTGTGAAAGACCATGTTTACTACATGAAAAAGTCACCACAAAAGACGACTTCATCATCTCATTATATCTGATACAAATTTGGAAGACTTCAAACAATTATAGAAAAGGGAGTGGAGGTACTGAGCCATAGCCAGGACATGGTGGCGTGACACGTTCTCTCTCGCACTCTTAGGCAGACTCTGTGCTCCCCTAAGCCCCCCCAGTTCCCTATAACAAACAAATCATACAGCAGCTTGCTCTTCCCTGTCCTGGCGTGCTCTGTCTCCCTCAGAAAGAGCTCAGCAGAGGGGTGCCACAACCTCTGTGGTTCATAAACCCTCTCAATTACTACACTGACATTTTCAAGGAGGAAGCAGTTGAGTTTAAGATGGACTGGACTCAATTTTCACCTGAGCTTGAGCTTCATTCAGCAAAGGACTGGCAGGGAGCAGGCTGCCAAGAGTTATCAGGGACCAGCTCAAACAGCAGCAGCTTCAGGGCTACTCCAAACTTCAGCTGCAGTGGAAGGAGCTTTGGGAGACTGTGACACTGAGGTAAGAGCGCTGCGACTCTCCACTTCTTTTTCTTGCATGCCCCTTAAGATGGAGTGAGATAGAATATGACACAGCATCCACCTCCTTTGACTCTGAGCTGAAAGGGCAATAGTCATCTGCTAGAAGAGCTCCCCACAGACAGAACATATGCAGAGCCTAAACCTAGGCTCTGACTCCTAGACTTGGTTAGTTCAGACAGGGCTAAAACTCTGCTTTATTCTCCACACCATTCTGACTGCGGGCATCAGGATGGAAAACTAAGGAATATATTTGCATATAAAAGGCTTCCTAGGCAGAGCAGATATCTACCTTTGTGCTTCAGTTCAGAGTGGGAACTTGCAAAGCAAAGCTCCAATCACCCCTGCTCCCTCTTCTGTTTATGATGGAGCAATCTTGGAGACTAAGCAGTATTGCTGAGATGATGCTACACCAGATGTGCTCCAGAGACACATCAACAAGCTGCGACTGCTAGTGGGTGCGTTACTTTTGACTCAGACTAGAAGTCACAGTAAAACTGCCTTACACCCTTCTCTGGCTCCACCAGACTGTGAGATACAAAGGACAACCTAACCATGTTCTGGGCTAGCTAAGACCTTAAATGACACAGATGGAGCAGACAGGGAGGGGATGGTCTTTGGTGAGCCAGAAGGATGCTCCCTCTTCCTGCCTGCTCCTCTGTATACTACAAACACTGGTTACCTTGGAAAAGCTAACCTGAGGGAAGCGAAATGTGACAGCCAACAGCAACATGCTATCTGGAAACCCATCAGCAACACTGAAAATTGAAATTATCACAGCAGACAGAACAGGAAAAATATACTGGGAAGGTCTGCAGTCAAAGATGGGATCCAAGTCCGCCCTTCACCTTTGAGGGTTTACAACTCCTGGTCAACACAACCAGGTAAAAAGATATTTGGTCAAACCTAAGGTGAGAGATGGGAGACCTGTTCAAGACAACCAAAATTTTGCCCCTGGCTTCAGAGCCAGCATTTCAGCTCTTCTGTACCAATTCCCTACAGTATTTAGTATGCACTCCTGACCGGACACAAGCTATCGCTTGCTTGCGTGGATTCAATACTTCTGTTTTATGGGCATCACTGTGAATGGGAAAGTTGTCTGACTTTTTCCAGCTGGGCACTACATCCCTCAATCCTGTGCACATGCCAAGAAGCTGTGGTAAGCCACTGCTGGAAACAGCCTTCTGCCATCTAGAGACAAAGACGTCAAATATAACAAGAAGGCGGGGAGGCTACAATTTTCTTTAATGAAAAAAAGGGGCAAAATAACTCTGCTACATGCTGAATCAATAAGATCACAACAGAGATGTGTAGGGAAAACTCATTGCTCAGGCAAAAAAAAAAAAAAAAAAAGACTGCCTTGGAATATTTTGCTGTTTACAGTCGTACAACTTGCCAAGGGAAATGTGAGTGTGCATAGGCTGACGCTGTACTTACACTGCTGCAGACTTCAGTCACAACCTTCAGCAGTCCCCCAGATGGATCCTTCCTTTCTCAGAGGGCAGAGCTGGGCACAGGGTGACCCGTGGATGCCACTGAGCAGCCTGGCCCTGGGGCTCCTAAGGCCTTGCCAGTGTGGGAAGGTTTTACTACTTTGAATAGTACAATTAGATCAATATAACTACAGCAGCACAGTATCATCTAGAAGAATGATTGCTCCAGACTGAGAGCACTTCCTAAATTCGGTTTAAATCTCTTTCGATGTGATATAAACAATGCACTCCTCTGCCAGAATAGAAGTGCCCAGATAAGGAACTACTTAAATTCATGTGTTTCCCACTAATCTCTTTTTATGCCTCAGTTTCCCATACTAACCTCGCTGCTTAATCATAAAGTCATAGGAGATCTGAGGCATTTGGTAATAGAGTTAATAATGATCTAACTTTTACACAGGCTTTCCAACAGTAGATCTCCAAGTATTTAAAAAAGCAGAGTATTCCGGTTTTGAAGGCAGAGCGCTGAGTACCTGAGGTCACTTGGCCAAGCTATCCGGTAAGAGATTTGACAATAAAACCTCTTCACAGCACAGTGTGTCTCAGCCCCACAGAGCTAGGGTTTCTGCCCATCCTCGAGAGCGGATGGAAAAAAGTCAAAGTGGCAGGAAACAAAGAAAGCCCAGAACAGTGTGGACTGGCATCACTGCTACAACAGCCAGGCCCAAGACACACTCAGCAGAGAAGCCCCGTCCTTGCCAACACCTGATCGTCCTTAACACGCCATCTGCTCTGCTGGCATGAGCACCCCTCCCAGCCTAGGCTCACAGATCTCTGGGGTGACAGGTGATCCTCTGGTACTTTTTGGCACGAGCTGTAAAACAAACCCAGAGGAGAAGACAAATGGAAAGAACAGCTTCAATTCAACTAACCCCAGGCATCCTAGCCCAATATTTGAGCTTAGCAACACAAGTATTAGTAGTCTTTTGCACGTTAAATGAAACAAAGGCTGGTGGCTGTGGCGTGGAGGAGGGTATTTCAGCACCCATACGGTCTCCGAAGACCCAGACCAGGTTGTGAGAGCTGTCCCAACACAGTCCTGTGCACAGCAGGAAACAACCAATCTTCTAAGCCCCTAATGAAAAAGAAAGCACTTTCTTTCCATGGGGTATGCAGTAGCAGTTTAGACCACAATAACAGTTCCAGTGACCACAGCGTCCTAATTTACTAGAGCTCACATGTCTGTAAAAGCTATTTTTTCAGTGCCTCTCCCCTCCTGCCTGAGCTTAAAGGAGAGAGATGTTCCCCAGGAAAAAAAACGAGCACCATTCAACTGAAACAAGCAGCCTAGGAATTACAAGCAGGCTTTGTTATCCCATTTGTTTCATTGCTGTAAGCAGCACTACCTCTCCTCTCCCGTGCACGGCTTCAGCAGCCTGAGGAGCCCAAACCGAGGGAGGACACATGGGGCAGGAAGCTCATTTTATGGTGCTGGCAGACAGGCAGGTCGCAACTGGCAGCCCATTACAGAAGGCTTGTGAAAGAGATTAAAAAGACCAGCACATTCAGAGTCCCCTGACCTTCCCAAAGGGAGTGCAGAGGTTTTTTGGTACAGAAACCCCACTGTTTTTCAGGGTACAGCTGTTTTTCCAGGAAGACTGGTCCCTGAAAATTATGTTCAAGAATTGGGATCACAAAGCAAAACACCCTAGTGAAAAATATCAAGCCATGCATCCTGCCCGCTCTGTGGGAGGGAATGGACATGCAGAGAAGGACCAGGACCAGGAAGGTATGGCAAACAACAGCAGAGTTAGGAGGAAAATGCTCAGCTAACAACTTCTGTTGGCCAAGAGCCAGCGGGGTGCTCCTCCACGGTGGCTGAAGTCAGGTATGACAAAACTTTTGGCTCTACGTCTTAGCTGGGAAATATAGAAAGGACGTGGGGGAAAAAAAGTCCAGCTGAATGGATTTCACATTGTCCGAAGGAGAAGTTCAATGAAAGAAGCAAGATGAAGCTTGAAGAGGAGTTAGAGAAAAAGCATACAAGCAGATGCTTTGCACTAAGCAAGATCCAGGTGCTTCTGTGCTCTCCTGTCCCCACCCCAAGCAGAGCTTTACAGTGGTTGCACAGTTTGTCCTCACTGCACTTGGTGAAGGTGAGGAACCACTATTAAAGAGGGAACTGAGACAGAGAGATGCAAACTAAGTTCTCCCCGGTAACACTGAGAAGTCCAAAGCTGAACCCGTAACTAAATCTCTATCTTTGATATCATACAATGGTGCCTTAATTCCTTTTCATCCACGCTCCCTGCAAAGGGCATCCTTTCATACGCCAGGAGACTCCTGCTGAGAACAACCAGACCTAGACAGGACACTGGAACCAACTCCTCCTGCCTCAGGAGATTACGTCCCCCTCCACCTCCCCTTCCTTTCTTCCTCTGCTTAAAACAAACAGAGCTGCCTGCCCTTTCTTGCTGTTGCCAGCCAAAGGGCTGCTGCTGGTCTGCGCAGACGCCACCTATTCTTGTCTCTTGTCCCTGGAAGCAGCTGTCCTCAGGGAAGCAGAGACCGGTGAGACGCACCGTGTCCTTTGCTTCCCCAAGGCCTTTTCAGGTGTGCACATGTGGGTGGGTGTGTTGTATGTATACAACATCTGATTCAGTTTAAAACACTTTCCCTGATGGAGTAAGGGAGGCAGTCTGGCAGCTGCTGCTCTGAGGAATCCTGGCAGGTCATCACGCCAACAGAATCCTTCTCCAAAAATAGGATTTTATTTTCCTGTTGGCTGAAGGTGAAGCTGCTCAAACCAACCAGCCCTCCTGTCTTGTCTGCGAAAGACTCTATTTGCCAGTTGGCTCCGGCCAGGTGAATCTCTGCCCAGGAGTCTCCCCGGGGATGGAGCTTGCAAGTCAAACAATTTAAACAACAACAAAAAAAGGTGGTGGTGGTGAAGTAGGGCTGAGGGTGAGAGAAGGCATTCACTGGAAAAAAAGAAGGAGAATAAAATAAACAAGTGTAGCTTATGTTGGCAGCTTCTGCCTCTGAGAGCATTCTTGGTGGAGAGAGCAGACGTGAGCCCCTCCACAGGTGGGCGTGAAGGCAAGCAGGCTGGCTCAGCCCCAGCGCTGGTTCCTAGAGCGGCGGGAGTCACCCTAAAGGGAGCCTGGCAAACCCTGAGCTCCCGGCATGCCTGCTCACTAGCTTTAATGCACTCAGCTACGGAGGAGCCCTTGCCTTCTGCTCAGTCTAGGCCTGGGACTGTGACAGCTTCCATCCCTGCAAAGAAGGGTGATGCCATCCTCAGCCGGGTACGGGACTGACGGACCTGCTGTAGTTCTGCTCCTTTGTCACCCAAAAGGGAGGTTTGCTCTCTCTCCCTGGGAGACTTCACAGCTCTGTGTCACATCCTCTTCGGATAAAGATTTGATGGCATTTTTAGATATAACTATCCCTCCAGCTGTGGGAGCACAGCGCTCCAGGGCAGCCTGTTCCACCCGAACACGAGCAAAAGGCCCCTGAAGCCCCTTCAGCCAAACATCACTGAAGTTAACCAACAGCCCCTCCACCCTCTTGACCATCTGCTTTGTTCCTTTTACATTGGTATATGATCTCTTCCCCTGCCCGTGGGGCTCTGGCAGAGTGCAGACTACACAGACCCAACTGCCTAATGCCAAAGAGCATGAAATCTACCACTGCCTCTAATTATCTGTGGCCAAGATTTCCAAATCAAGGCACCTCCTATTTAAGAAAGTCAAGCAGCTTTGGCGATCACAATGTTTTCAGACTCAAAAGCAATAGTTGCATTATTTTTTCCTTATAATTTCTAATGAAAATAAGGTTTGGGCTTTGATATGATTTATGAATGAACATTTCCCCGAAGGAAGAAAGACACTCTTGTGCTTAGGAGACCTTGGTTCAATTCTTGACAAGCTTTTTGAATGATGATGGACAAGTCACTTAGGGACATTCTTAGAAACAAACCATCTTTAGGTTTGTTTCTTTTCTTTCAGTAGAAGTTATGGGCCTTGGCACCTTTCAAACCCTTTCCCCTGTGTTTTCAGTACTTTGTTTTGCCCATTCTTTAAAAAATTAAATAGATGTTAATACTGTCCAGCTTGCCAGGCTTTTTGGATGACGTAATAATGAACGTACGAACATGTGCTGATATCAGAGTGACAGGTAACCATGCAAGAACCTCACCGCAGAGATTTTGGAAACTCTAGACATGTGGAACACACCTCAGGCGAAAAAGAGGTGGTAACATTTGCTCTGGGCTCATGCCTGCATTTCAGAGAGGTGAACCAGGCCGAGAGGGGAGGAGAGACCAGCTGCCCAGTTTCAGTGTCCAACTTAAGCATTAAAAAAGTCACTTATTGCTCAAACCAAACCTATTTTAAAAATTTAGGTTAATAAAGAAAAATTATAGCAAAGAATTTACTTGGATGGCTAACAGGAAAAATCCAATTCATGGGCTAAAACTCTTTCAACAACAAAGGAGGTTTTTTGATTACTAATTTTCAGGACCTCCACTTGACTTTCCGTGCAAACAGAATGATTAAAAGCATTTTTTTTTTTTTTTAAATCAATCAGTTCCTGAAGAAGGCACCAAACTTTTTGTTGCTATGCTGGGGTATTGGCACAAGACCGAGCGAGCTATCTACCTCCTGTCCTTCAACTCCTACAGCCCATTTGTGCTCCTTCCTGCAGCTCATCTTGTCAATTTACCTGTACAAATAGGTCCTCAGCCTGCACGTTTTTCCACTAACTTTAGCTGGCCACAGCTGAAAGTACACCTCTGTATGCGCAGGGGCTACAGCTGGACCTGAACTGCAACCCCAGCTGGGAAGGAACGCTTTATGGGTTGGAGAGTGAGTTCGCCAAGTGCTCAGGTGAATCAGGCCTGAGCAATGAAGCTATGTGGAAGACTAAATATTTATTTTCTGAGGATATATATGGACAGCATCATTTAGGATCAGTTAAAGAAATCATTCCCATTTTTTTCAAATCTTAGGGAATGGCTTGTGGACCACAACACTGAACCACCACCTAGCTAAGTGGGAAACCACAGTTTACCCTTACTTCTCTAGAAATTTTTCAATTTTAATTACAATATTCCTTTAAAATGTTTCTCAGTGTTTAAAGAGGAGTACAGCTCCATTCTTCCTCCTTTTTTTGGTAGCTAACAATGTCTCAGTGGCAAAAAAGACGTGGCTGGACCCTTAGCAGCCCATGTGAGCCACGATGCTCAGTGCTGCAAGTGAGAGCTCTTGGTGTGTGCCTATGCCATGTTTCTTATGAGCAAAGTCATATGGGCTGCCTCTTCACACCCCGAGGGAGCCCACTGAAGTCAACAGGAGTTTGGCAATTATTCATTAAAGAAGAGGTACTTCAAAATGGTGTTACCAGTTTCCCAAATCATAACGTGTGTGGTGCAGAAGACTCTGGCTTGGTTCACTCCACATGCAAGTACGGACCCCAGCTGCATCCAAAGCAGAGAAAAGGTTGGAGCAAGAGAAGTTGTTTATCATCTTAGTCCCTACAGAGAGGAGCAAAATTTATTTTCTCAGTAATTTATGGTTATGCCAGCCTTTCCAGACACACGGCAAAACATGTCCCCACATTGTTTGCATGGACAACAGCTGAGACTGTGTAGCTTGGCAAAGCCCCATGCACTTACGTTCACCACGAAGTTATCTTAGCCATATGTCTAAAGGTTCGGGCAAGCTGTAAAATGAAACATTCCTAACCCAAAGGCAGCCCTGCTTTTTGCTATCTAATGTCTCCCACAAGGCAATATCTTTTCATATGATGCAACAGCCTACCCACAGTGGTGGGGAGTGCAGGGGTATCGCATGCACTTCTAACAACTTACCGGATGAAAAAAAAAGAATATATTGATACTTGGTGCTCACTGGAGGCAGGAGTTAAGACATTAACTTTTTAAGTCAACACGGAAGAAGACAGTATACATGAAAAATAGCCTGGCAAGAAGGCAGTGCTGCACTACAAGCTGAGAGCTGGCAAGGGGGACCCCAGCTGTGGTCAGCTCATGGAGAACGGATGCCAGATTCGGCAGCTTGCCACTGCGTTGATGCTCGCAACAAATACTGAGGCTACGTTAGAGAGGCTGCCAGATCACTGCTGGCTCTCACAACCTCCACACTGTGGGTGACAGGCAGAGGAAAGGGAGATGTCTGGACTCACCTATGCACCGATCCCTAATACGTAAAATCCACATGCCACTTTATATCAACTCTTCCTTGACACCTGAGCAGTAATCCTTGGCATTTACATGTTAAGTTTCAGCTACAGAGCTCAAAGGAGAGACGACTGTGCTCAGAGGAGATCCCTGTTTTGCACACAGCCAAGAACAGCCAAACAGCTTGTCTGAAGTTGCATACCACGGGGAGAAACCAGGTCCCCTCTCCTCCTCCTCCTCCCGTGCAGTCACCAAGCAATGCAGCACCTCCCCACCTTGCCCCGGCAGACTCCAGCAGTGCTCACAGGCAGAGGTGTCAGCCTATCTGGCCACGCATGCTGAGCGCAAACCCTCCCTCCGTGCCTGCTCCACCTGCCAGGCTGTCTCCTCGGAGCAGCACTTCGGCAACGTGTTGGCCCTTGCCAAAGGCTGCGCAGAGCCTGGTGGCAGGGGTGCCTGAGGCCAGCAGGCGGCAGGAGCCCCCACCATGCCACCCAACAGCTGGCGGATCGCAGCTGCGTATCACTCACAAACAGGAGCTACCGGAGGACAAAAGAAAGAACGGTAACAATGAGCACAGCTAAACAGGCAGGGAGGCCAAAATGCCTGCTTGAGGTATTGATGGCTGGCTCACGCAACTGATCCTGGGGTGTTTTGTATGCCAAACTGATGGACCCTTTGGGCCGGGGTTTTTCTTTCATGAAGGGTTCACACGGTACCTGACATGGTGAGGTTCCGAGTGTTCAGCTGAGCCCCAGGCGTGGGACCAGCAGCACCAGCAGGTTCTCAGAAAAATATAAGGAAATCTCAGCTGTGTTTGGCTAAACTGTGTATAGATCTCAGACGAACCCAAGAATTGCTAAGTATATCTTGGAACTAAACTTTGCTCCTTCCTTTCCATCCCTTTTAAAACAGTATTACTAATAAAACACATTGTAAGGAAAAATCAGGCATAGGATAGCACAGCTGGTGCAGTATTGATACCCTGCGTGAAAAAAGAGATACAAGCACCCATCAATAATGAAGATGAACCAAAAAAAAAAGCTCAAAGCCCTTTGGACACATTTCCTGAAAGTTCCCCTTTAAGTCTCTTTCTCTAACAGGGCTTGAGAACTTCTGAAAATATTACACTCTATTTGAGGTTTAATATAAGCTGCAGTGCAGACATTTCTGATCGCAGCTACCCATCTCCCACAGCATAAGAACGCATATCACTTTCAGCTTTGCACTCCTTGGCTGACGGCTAGCTGTATCTCCTCTTCCTGCGGGTTACCTCCTTCAGTCCTTTCTAAAGATTAGGACAGATATATCGCCTATGCACACCAAGATAGAAGGTAACAACAGCTTCTCTCATTCCTTCCCCCCAGCATGGTGTGGACCACAGCCCTGCTGCCCTCACAGCAAGGGGGCCTTCTTATTCCTCTTTTTTTTTTTTTTTTGCCAGCTGCTCAACTGAACGCCATAAAAATCCACAAAACCACCATAAAAAGCCATTATTTTCAGCCACTGCACTGGCAAGACTGAAGGTTTAAGCAACCAGTTGCTTCAGCTCCAGCCTACTTCTAAAACAGGCAGCAGATCCGGAGACATACAGACTGATGTTATTTCAGTCTCCCCAGTGCATGGTACTTTAATCACAACTCTCCCCCTAGCCCACCCCCAACCCTCTCCTTGCTCAAGAGTTCACCAGGGCCCATACGTCAGAAATGCACTCGCCTCCTACGTCGCTGATGCACTGCAGGGAGAGCAGAGCGGGAGGTGGAGTCAGCTCTTTCCACGACAGATTCACCATGTCCCTCACAGCTTTGCAAAACCTAACTTCCCTGGAAGGGTTTCAAGTTCTGACTCATGTCCAGCTCTTCTATTTTAATCATTCCCTCTTACATCATTCTCGGAGGCCCACGGTGTCACATGCAAACTCCCCCAGCCCCCCGTTCCGCTGCCGAGCACTTAATCTGTTGCTGTCTCTCATCCCAAACAAAACCAGGTAGAGAAATAATTTGATACCAACTCCTTCCCTGCTCCCCAGAGCATTTACTAGCTTTGGATGGTAGCTAATAAGGGCTTCCAAGAGCTCTCTGTCGCAGTGACAACACTGAAATAGAACAGGAGCAGTGGCTGTGCCAGCAAACCTAGCGGTGTGGGGATGTGAGAGACCAGAAAAATCTCAGCAGGCTCACTAACCCTGCAAACCAGCTGGGAGACAGCACAGGCTAGGAGATAAGTGTTGGGAAGGGAACCAGGTCAGCTGGTTCCTCTTTCCTTTCTCCCAGTGACTTCCTGAATAACTCTGGATGTCACCAAGTCTTTTTGTTCATGCTCGGAAGTACAAATCATCAGCATCGGTCCATTCAAGATTTCTTATTAAACTTGATATCATGAAATGGGGACGGAGCCAAAACTCCCTGAAAGAGCCGAGTAGAACAAAGGTGCTCACGCGCAGCCGTTTAATCCCTTCTCTTGATCCCAGCCTAAATGCCTCCATCGTTGAGAGATTCCCCGCTGATCTCAGGGGAGCCCCTTGTTTGTAACAGTGACTGCCAGACAAAAACTCTTGCCCGGAGGATTACAAATGCTAGCCAAACAACAGCTGGAACGCTTTGAGCCTCCAGCATGCTCTGTGCAGGAACAAGGCAGAGAGCAGAAACCCTGTACCTAACGACAGTTGCTTTGTTTGTTTTACTCTGGTCAATGAGTCATCGTTTCATCGACAGGCTCTCTCCAATTATTCATTGCAGAGGTTTCTGGTGCAACCAGCGTCTTACAAAACCATCAGATCTGGTACAGATTTCCACTACCCCCACCCCCCAAAAATCTGCTCGACCTCCCCCCCCGTCCTAGGAAGAGCAGAACAGCCTGCCGGGCTGAATGTGGCACTGTCGGGATGTTTGCATGGCTTTTACTGTGAGAACACCAGCAAGCTGTAGGCGTGGGACTCCTGGAACGCACGCATTCGCATGCAAGGGTGACAAGGGGAAAGCACTGGATTTTTCCGTGTGTGGGTGAGTGGACATTTTACAAGGAGCCTGCGAGTGCAATGATGTCAGGAGATCGAGAGAAACTCAGGCTAACATGAAGGACAAGGTGCAAAGGCAGTGAGACACAGCAGAGCGTGAATGTGCCTGATCTCTCCTCTGACTCCTGGAGCAAAAAGTTCTATAAGTTTTGCTAAAGAAAACACACAGAATTGCTTACAAGAAGGCTGATGTGGGAAAGGCTTTCCTTTCCGTCCTTCCCCTGTTTCCTCTACCTATTTCAGTACTTTTCCCACCTGCTTTTATTTTGCTTTTTGCTGCAGTAAGCACACACCCCCTTCTTCCACCTTGCATTCAGCCCTACCTGCAAACAACTCTTCCTCCTGGCCAAGCTCTCAAAATTAGCGGTCTCCTTGCTCCTCAAACATGTCTTCATCTAATCTATTACTCCTTAAACTGTACCACCACCAAGGACAAAAAGGTTTCTATACAAAAGTGCACTTGCATTACACAAATCAGGATGGTAAAAGGGTTGGAGAGAATCACAGCAAAAAGAGGCAAACGTGATGGGGCTGGTGGGAGCACAGAGCGGTAGATGTAACAGAGTGAGCAACGGCACCTGGGAGGCTGCAATCGTGGTGGGGAACTAAAAAGTGCATTCAAGGAAGCGGCTGGCCAGAGGGGAAGATGTTGCAGAAGGCAATCTGAGAAGTTTAAGACCCAATGGAGCATGGAGACCGTGCGAAAAAGAACAAAAATGCCTGTGAAGTGGGCAGAGCACGGAAGAAAGGAAGAGAACAATATTTGCATCTTCAGTTTTCTTCCTGCTTGAGAAAGGAGACATGGAAAGGTTTGTTTGATCTCCCCATTTAGTTCCCATCAGAAGATATGAAGGGACCCAGCCAAAAGCCAGTTGTTTTTTTTCCTAGTTTCATTCAACAAGGTCTGCATAATAGACGAGGAAAAACTTTACCGGCCTACCCATCTTGCCCCTCTTCCCAGGAACTCCAGGGATCCCCTGCAAGGAAAACACACAGAGAAGAAAAAATAATAGGTCTGGTTGAGAAAGCAAACAGCCAACCAACAATACAAAACAAAACTAGAAGAGAAAGGGGAATGCAAAGCAGGCTAATGACTGCAGCATTGTTCAGGAATCAAAATGTCAGCTACTTGTAGTCAGCTGCGAGAGCAGAAGACAATTAACCTTCACCCACTAACTACGGCCCTCCCTGAGGACCCAGAGAGGCAGCATCCACACCCAGGGCAACAGGCTGAAGCTGTGCTTAGCAGGGGCAGTCATTAAGCTACTGGTCTGGAACTCAACGAAGGCCACTGCCAAGGCACTCGCTGGAGAACTTCTGTTTATGTTTCTTATTTAGTTATACAAGCATTAAATCAGTGACTCTAGAGCGCAGGGTACTCCCCTCCCAGGCAGCAACACACACACACACTCCCACATGCTCCTGGGGCCGCTCTTGTTTCTGGAGCTTGCATTTGAGGGAGAAAAAGCTGGAATAAAACAGTCTTACAGTGACCTTCCTTGGGAGCTTTTGCAGTGGGAAGAGGGGGTCCTTGGAGGGGCAGCGATCAGGCAGGTGGGGCACATGGGGGAGAAAAGGAAAAAAGCAAGGGAGGTCCTGCAAAGCTCTGAACACATGGGTTTGGAGAAGGCGTGATGAAAAGGATGGGGGGAAGGGAGGTCACTTGGGAACAGCAGCCACAGCTGCCCATCTGCAGGCCTCAGCCTTGACTGCCCAACTTGATGCAACTGGAAGGAAAGCCATTGTCAGAAAGCCCAGGCACTGTCCCTTCCAAAAGCCAGGCTCTTTCCAGACACCTCCAGTTTGACACCCAAAACACCGGGACACTGTGGCTGGGATGTCGCTCCTGTGGGAGCGGGGAATTTCCACGTACATTCTCCCCCCCACCCCATCCCACTAAGTTGAACTACTAGGGGGGAGAAGGAAGGCAGGTTTTCAAGTGAAGGAAAATATAGAACAACTCCACTCTACTCAACAGCGAGGTCTGATGACCCTCTCTGAAGCCTGGGTTTTCTTGAGCTGAGTGTCAACTTCATACATGGACATAGGTCTTCATGCAAGGGTAGAAACAGGATAAAGAAGGCATAGTTAAACGTTAGGCATGCTCGCTTCTTTCCTCAGGAACAAGGGCTAGAGGAGGTTACAACAGGCTCTGAAGAACTGTATTCAAGCAACACACCAAGGTTTTCTTCACAAAATACTCACTCGTTCTCCATCAGCCCCTGGTAGCCCAAATAATCCTGGGAGACCAATATATCCCTAAAGAAAAGAGGAAACAAGTAGTCAAATACATTTCTCCATTAGCAACCAGTCAGTCTGTCTTTCCTGAATAGCAGAGCATCCTCCAGCGTTGGTCAATGGCAGCCGTGATGAAATAAACCTTGAGGCAAGTGTATATGCCCATGGACTGCATGGTGCTGGCTTCCACGATGTAGTCCAAGGGCACATACCCTCACACCAGGGATCATGAGGACTCCAGGCAGGAAGAGGCCAGCAAGAAGAAACCTTACCTGGACTGGCTCTGAGTGTACCTAAGGGAAATGGAGCTTGGTTTAAGGTTAGCAAGGGTGACAGCAAAAGTAATCCACATGCCTACACCTCCTTTCATCACTCCAAGGGCTCTTTCCCTGTCTTTGGCACTCATTCCCAACTGTGCTGTGAAAATGCACTGTTGTACCAAGCCCTTTCTGCTTGTCCTATGTCACATGGTGGTTGCACACTGCAGCCCCTCCTCATGCAAACAACGTCTTTTGCTGGCGCACAAGGCTGCCAACCACCCTGTTGCTGAGAGAGCAGCAAATCGGTAATGGTTCTCCCTGAAGCCTTTCTCTGCAAACTCTGTTGCACCACCAAGACCTTTTGCAAACACTTTGTCAACCCAAGCCCCAAGGGCCCTGCCTGGGCGGGGAGAGGCTGAGCGTGCCATTTCAGGCTCTTTGGATTGGCGTAACGAGGCTCAATTTGTACAAGGCACAGATCCTCTGACACCCAACCGTAAATAAGCCTCTTTTGCACCAACGTGTTTCACATAAAATCCACTCTCATGCTCATCGGCAGGCGTTGCATTTTCAAGTACGTGATGTTTCTCTAAAGCCTTGGGATCCTGCTCAGACAGGACACAAATGCTACATTTCCCTTCCTCTACAACAATTGAAGCCTTGTGTTTAATCCTCTTTGCTCAGCAGTTAGTACAAAGTTACCTTGTGTGCTGGTCCTTTGCAAAGGACTAATTTGTGCCAAACATGCAGAATAAAGAGGAAGTGAATTTCAGCAGGGAGCCCCCTCAGTGGCACCTCACTGTTACAAGAGCCAAGTGTTAACACTGATTTTCTCTCGTCTTTCTCTCTCCATCATCGCTAAACGTCTTACTGTCAACCCCACCAAACTTTTTCACCAGTCTGTCGCTCCCCTTAGGTTGTGCTTCCTTTAGGTGTGACACCTAGCCGGGAAACACAGCCACACTGAAATGACGCTGTCTGCGTTTGCCGCCCAAACCCCAAGTCAAACCATGTAACTCCTGAACTACTTCCTACAGAAGAAAATAGAGGTGGGGGATGGAGAAGAGTCCACAGCTGGCTCCCTCAATGCACAAAATGCAGATATCTCACCTTAGTACCCAATTCGATTGACTGCAGTTGGACTGAGAAATGGCTTACTTGGGTAGCTATAAATATTTCAGGGGTGCAAAGGTGGGAAATAATTTTCAAGTCTTACGTTCTGCACATCTATCACATGATAATTACACAAGGTCCTTGTTAGGCCCGTGAAACAGATGCACCAGGGAAAACTTTATCACTTGCAGAAGTAAGGTGAGCAAGCTGTGCTGTCTCAGATCTTCCTCTCTCCTGCAAGACACTGAACATGCGGTCTCCCTTCCCAGCTCAGGAACACAGCTAGCTACAGGGTCAGCATTTGTTTATTCCTTGAAGTTTTCCTAGTGATGAAAGCCAGCTGGTTGAATTTACTGCATATAGAGAAAGTATCACATGTCAGAGAAAGGGGGGATTTTACTGGCTCAGAATCTCATAGTGAATTTATAATTGCAGGAAAAGAACAAAATGTGATTAATGAAAGTCTTAATTGGTAAAAAAATAAAAATAGTCCTTTGCAGAGAGGATGAACCCCCAGCAATTCAATTTGGTGAGCAAAACCGGGCAGAACAGAGATATTAATGTTTGTATTTGCACACGGCTTCAGGATGTTGGCTTGCTGTTCTGCATAATGATATAAATCACTCCCAAGCTCAGGACTATACCCAAAAGAGCCCATATTCAGATGGTCAAGGACTGCTGAACCACACTTACTGAAACTAAAGAGGCCTTTGGGAGACGGGGCTTGCAGAAAGTTCAGACTTTGGTCTTTGGTAGGAATTTGTATGCCATTCTTTCCTCCCCTGCAATGTGAGCTCTGAAGGGGTGACTTTCTATCATCAGCACTATTGGTGAACTTTGATCCTGGTACATCCAGTGTTTAATTTTTAAAATTTAGCAGTGCTTCAGTAAACAAGCAATGCACAGTTCAAATCTCCTGAATCCAACAAATTAAAGGAACTAGTCTCAGGATCGCAAAATTAAGCGTAAAGTTTCTTGAGGAGCCTTTGGTAAAAACAAGTAGAAAAAAAAAAGCAAATGAAAGGCTGCTTACCCGACTGCCTTTTGGACCAGCTTCCCCTATGGGGCCAGGTAAACCCTAGAAGAGAAGGGAGAAAACAAAGGCAAATGTGGACAGGCTTTAACTTCACCGAATGAGCAGTGCCAAATCCCCAGCACTGTCCCTGCGTGGTTCTGCTTTCAGTGCCGAGTCCAAGGCATATCAACAAAGGAGAAAAAAGGACAAAATGATACAAATAACAAATCTCCCATTGTTGGGGAGCTGGGACTCTGTAGAACCTGAGACTGCTACGCATAGTGAGCCTTCCCCGGGGCTGAAGTAGAGATTTCTGATCATGAAGACCAAAAAGGTTAATGCAGCAGGGTGCACAGAGGTTGTGTTACACTTCAGATGCAACATACAGTGACGCTCTGTACCCAACAGCTCTCGATCCATTTTCCTGCCTAACTGAACACATGCATAGCAAATGACAAATGTATTTCAATACCTGTTTAGGAAACACAGGCTGGCCCTGATGCAGTGAGAAAGCCCCTTCAATTTTTACAGCCTACAGTCACTTAGCAGTGCAGGTACTGCATGTCTCTAACCCTCTGCAGCATCAACATCTATGGAAAGAACTGAAAATACATTCCCCATTCTAATTCTATGCCTATTCCTGCTCACCTAAAGTACTGCGAAAGCAACCCTATAAAAATGCATAATAAATTTTCGTGTTTATTGTCTTCTAGCAAGTTTCCAGGTCAATGTTGTTTTTTTTTTCCTAGTTCCAAATGTTGGGCCTTTTTGGACGGGGGAAAAAAAATGGCTAAGTCCATAATTTTTTTAGCTGGCAGCACTGCACGCTCAGCCTGGGATCTGAAAGTCAGGTTGTGCTCTTTCCTGGCTCATGCATCGTTGCCAAAAATTTCAGCCATAGGGGTGCAGTTAACAATTCTGCCTATGATGAGCAAATCAAACCAGAGCCAAGCTCTCTCTCCCATAGCATTGCAGAGCCAGCACAGCTGACAGGAGCAGCAAGTAGTAAAATCTCAGTAAACAGCTCTGATGCTGGGTACACACAGCACTCAGATATGCTGAAAAAAAGCCACATTAAAAGGAAAAAGAAGTCACTTTCATGACCCAAACCACATTTTAAGAAAGCACTTTTGTTCTTCGTATGTCAAGTGCAAAGATTTCACCCTGCTTATCTGATGGGTGGAACTCTGCTGTGAATTGCTAAACAGCTTTCGTTAACCTTGTATGACCAATATAGCTCGGACCGCTTCACAGTAGTCATCTAACAGACGTTCACACCTAGGAGATTCTTTGGCATGAAAATCTCTAAGAGCCTTTCAGAGTATGAATGGAGCATTTAGTCAGGTGCATAAAACTCTCATCCAGTTCTACCACCTGCGCCCTCCAGCGTGCATCTGTCTAGTCCACCTAAAATTCACTAAGCGAGGTATGAATTTAATTTCAAATTTAAAATAGTCTGAGGCAGGGGGATGCAGACTTGGTCTGCAAACCTAGCTCACATTTAGTCCAATAACCTGCACACCTGGGTAATAACTCACATACGAACTCTTGACAAGTCTGAAAGACTCATGACAGACTGGTTGGGGTCTTTGACATCTGTGCAGCCTCTTAGCTATGTACTTAAATATAAACGTGGCGGAACCCAACATCATCGTGTCCATTTTAGAAAACCACGACAAACTCATTTCACTATGAAATGTTACAGGGCCAGGTCTTCTGCCCTCCAACAGATTCCATTTAGGGTCTTACAAATTACTGCTCTTAATTTTCTTCCTACTTCAGCATCTCACATCAGTAAGACAATAAAGTGTCCAATCTTGATCCGTTTTCCTTTGCGCACTCCTCCGTTCCTAAAGTTGCCTTTGTGCATTTTTTTAAGAATGAAAACAAAGACTTGGTTTTCTTTCATCATCTTTTTGCAGCTCCAAATATGACTTTTATATATATTTATGGTCCATGTATAATTTAATATGTATGTATATGATTATGCTAGTGAATTTTGCTAATGAGAGTTCACCTAAATCTTTTCTTTTGGCAATATGCCTTCTTCTGTCCCACATTTCTAACATGTTCAACATTAGATATAAAATGTGCTGAGAAGTGAAGGGTCAGCAGCTTGCAGGTAGGTTTTTCTGTTCTGCTGTTTTGTTTTTTTTTTCCCTTATTGTTATACTGAAGCAAAAATTTGTCAAGATTTTGCTATAGAAATTCTGCTTTTATCCATCATAGGCATAAACTACTTTCTAACAACTGAAGTGTCCTCCAGAGTTGAAAGGCTGTGTCATCAATACAGCATCTTGGGGAGGGAAGAAGGAAAATACTCAGACATATTCTAGAGGTCTGCACTGTCTTTAGTGGGGCACGTATTTAGCAGGGCATATATTTAGCTACCTGCACACCCAAATCCCTAGTCTGTGCACAGCACGATGAGATTTACTGCACCTGCCTGCCAGGATAACCTTTGGCACCTGGACTTCCATCTGGTCCTCGTTCGCCCTTTGGAAAGAAAAGAAGAAAAGGCACAGAAGGTAAGGTGAATGTCACATTTGGGAAGCCTTTTTCGCTGCTTCACTCTTTGAGCTGGGGGGAAAGGAGGGTGGAATGGATTAACCTGATGCAAGTTTATAGAGAGGAAGAAAATATTAAGGGTAGACAGTGGAATAAATTAATGAGCGGGGAAAACACACAGAAGCCAAGTCAATAGGCTCCACGCATTAAGCAAGTGTTGCTATTTCTCCTTCTTCCTCCGTTTGCAGTGAAAGCAGCAGATAGTTCGAAACAAGGAGGCTAAGAGAAGGTGTAAGGCTGCATCTATATCTGGCATATGGAACCGTTTTACTGGCAGGGAAGCACTGCCAAAATTCTTCAAAACTAAATGGATTCATGTATAATATCCTTTAACATCATTGCTAACAGGGCCTGCTATTCATTGCCCTTTTTTTTCCTGAACTGCAAACATCAGACTTAACCAAATAAAGAGGGGGAAGAAAAGGGGAGAGGGGGAATGGGAGGGGAATTATATGTTAGTACTTAATGTGATGTGGTTAGTAAACTCCAGGTGAAATTAATGTAAAAGGAAAAAATAAAAGGGGAGTAGGGTAAGCTGGTATTTCTTCCACCACATAAACTTAACATGGTTGAGCAATAAAAATTAGAAATTAAATTTAGAAACTCCAAGGCAGTCTCCGCCCACCAACCTGCTGACGCTCGGTCAGTGTATGTGCACAGCTGCCGGCAGTACGGGAGCTCACTGCGCATCCCCTGTGTGTACCAAGCTGCCCCTGGAAGGAGCTGGCTGTCCACACTGAGCAGGCTGTACAGGATCCAAACTAGCATCAGAGTCAGCAAATCCATCCCTCTTTAAAGGTTCAGTGTTGGAAACTGGGAAGACTCACCTGGTCTCCAGGGTGACCTGGTGGTCCAGGGTAGCCTTTATATCCCTGTTGAAATAGGATGGAAGAGATGAATAAGAAGAAAAACAGAGAGTCATAAAATAACCTGGTTTCGGTTTGAATTTGTCTTTGCAGATGGGAGTAAATTTCTGAGGAGAAGATATGGAATAGCACTACACAATCATGCGACCCTTTAACATGTTGCTTTGTGCTTGGGTCACCCAAACCCTGCCGGTGTTCCCAGACTCTGCAGCAATGCGGTGTGGCAGCAGCAGCCCGCGCCCGCCCGCTGGGGTCTGGCCCGGTGGTTACTCAAGGAGGATTTGCTCCATGAACAGACTTGGGGTTGTACCTACACTCAGATCTATTTGTAATCTATACCTTTAGCAAAACCATCTTTAATCCTTAGGAAACCACAGGCTTGTAGGGTAAAATGTTGGCTTTGGGCAAGTTGAGGGACTACACAACATGAGCGACTCGCGTTTCAGAGTGCTCACTTACGCTTTAGAACTTAAAATGCCATAGGAAACACCAAAATAACCATTTACTGTCATGGGAAACTTCAATGTTGTTTCTAGCTTGAATTTGCCCAGCTTCCAGCTTTCCTAATCTAATTATTACAAGGTATGACAAGATCCAGAGTCCTTCATTAGGAAGCTACCTAAAACGGGAAGCAAGTTGTCTCTTAACCTGCTCTCTGCTGAATTAATTAGAATGAGTTTCTTAATCCAGCCTGCTAGCTGGCAAGCGTTGCAGGCTTCAAATCATTCTCGCAGGTCTTTCATATACTTGCTTCAGTTTTTCAGTACGGTTTTTTTTTTGAGATGCAGACACTGGAGCGGGACAAAGGTAGCCTGTTCAACTGCAGACTAATCAGTTTGTATTTTAAGAGAGTTTGCTTTCTCCAGGATTTACCTAAAGCTCTCTTCAAACACTGAGTAAATTCTGCAAGTGACAGGCACTTCAGATTTTTTTCCCCTCTCCTTTATTATCTTGCTTCAGCTGTTTAAAACAAACTCATTTCCATTGAGTGGAGTCAGAGCCGATCAGAAGATTAAATCTAGTTACAGAGATGACTGTTTAGCTGGGCTACTAGGAAGATTTAAAAAAAAAAAGGGGGGCAAAAAATTTAACCTGAAACGACTGGAGAAAGAAAATAAACAAGAAACAGTCCTCGCACAAATACTACAGAAATAACAAAATGCTTTCAGGGTGGGTTACAATTGCTAATTGTAACTCAGTCTCTGCTACTCACCCTGTCCCCCGTCAGGGCTCCTGGCACGCTTCGCCTGTCTGCGAAACCCACAGGGGAGCATCCCCTGCTCTGGAAGCCATAACCAAACCCTGGTTTGGCCGAGGACTTGGCCTTTTGCTTCACTCACCAGATGAACCCAGGCCTGTTTCTGCTCCCAGGTCCACACCTCTGCTTAACGGCTTTTTTATCCTTCCCATGGGCAATGGTAGACCTGCAGCCTAAGCCTTCGCTGGCGGAGGTATGCAATGCTCTCAGCCATCCTGGCTACTGCCCACTCCCCTTTGCATTCCTCCTTGCTCATTATTTCAGACATTTTGGCCTGGAAAATTGTTGATTCTCTTTTCACTGATTCTCTCCTGCTTGACCTTGCTAATGTATCATAACCTGGTCTTTTGACTGAGCTGCACCTCCTGAGAAGGCGGTGGCTGACCTAAAAGACCATTTGGCTACTGGCTGGCCCTTATTTGAACCACCTGGAAGGTCCTAGAGCTGTTAGTGCATTTCAGCCAGTGGCTCCTAATTGGAAGTGCCTCAGCAGCTCTTGGAGCAGGACCAGCAGACGGGACTCCTTGCCCCTCTCCAGGAATATGACGATGAGATCCCCTCTTGCTTATCTTCACCTTGCCTCCTCGACAGAGGCTCAGCATCAGCAGAGAGCTGGCTGGGTGTCTGACCTGAAGGAGAAGGCACATTGTGAAGGTCCAGACCCACCCGGGTATGGAAGGCCCAGTATTGGTATCACCCGTCCCTGGAGCGTGGACCACAGGGCGTTGTGCAGACAGAGAGCATCTGTTCTGGCCCCCCTCTCACCTCATCCAGAGAGAGCTGCCAACAGAAACAGCCCCGGGTTCAGCATCTCCAGAGGTGCCCTGGGATTTACCGTGGGGTTTCCTTCCCGGGCCTCTGCCCAGCTCCTCCAGCCACAACCTGGGGCAGGAACTACCTTTGTCTCCAGACAGCTGGAGCACCTACTGCCATGGATACAAACACTTGGAGATGTCTCACTCCCTCCACTGATAAGAAAGAGGCGCCTCGCTTGGCTGCTCAGAGTCATTCTGCTCTGGTTGGGTTCCTGCAGGACAGGCACGTCAAGCCTGCAATGTCCACCCAGAGCAGGTGGTTAGATGACAGCCCCTTGAAGTGCTCATACTTGTCCTGAGCCAACGTCTGCACCAAGCATTGCATTGCTATCTCTGTAATGGTAAGTGAATGGCACTTCAGTTAAATATGTAGACACTCTACTACTGTTGCATCCTATTAAATATCCTCCTCATTATATATAATGAGCTCTGGGAAGCTTTGAATGTGTGTTTCTTTATAGTATTCTGCAGTTATTTCTGTCTCAGGTTAATTATAGTGAGGCAAAACCAGAAAAGCTTGTGTATGCTAAAGTTGGCTGGAACGTGAAAGTATTTACCTGCTAAAATCCTCTTCAAATAGCACTAAAATGACAGGGCAGAGAGCATGAAAACAACTGCATTTGCTCTTTTATCCAAACACTTCCTGATGATTACAGGGTGCTCAACACAAAGGGCTGTGATTTAGAAAGGAAATTGCACTCCAGTGAAGGATTTACTCATCTGTGGTGATATTTATAATTCACGCTCTCCTAGCTAAAAAGGATCATCCTGCATTTTGATAGGAAACGCGAAGAGTAAAGAGAGCAGCAAATGAGATCTGCATGACAGGATGTGTTCTGAAGCACTGACCAATTCCCAACTCTGTCTTTACTCTCTGAGTGACTTTAATGAAGCTGCTTCTCTCTCACCGCTGCTGACTTCTACAGTCTCGCACTTCACTACAACCATTTTCTCCTCCACAGCTGGGAGGCTGGGAGCAATGATGCAGTTGCTCTGCTGAGGTCTATCTGCAGCCCGCAGCCAAGAGCCGAAGCCCACAGGCACCTTGCAGGCACCAGAGGGAAGGGCGGAGCGGACAGCCAAGTCCTGCCGCTATTCCCGAGAACTGCTGGTCAGCAAAACCAACACTAGCTCTGAGTGGAGAGGGTGAGAATTACACCTGCTGCTTGAAAGGCGGTTTCGTATACTCGTAGGTGGGTGCAGGCAAAATGACTTCAGGGGTGCTCTGAGATCAGACCCTCCAACCCTACAAAGAGCACAGGTCTGTGCTCCCAAGGCAAGCACTGTGGTGTGAGCCACATAGCCAAAACCATATGCTGCTTGGTTGTGGCTCCAGCTCAGGCTGCCGAGCCAGTTGTTTCATTTAGTGGGAAAAGTATTTTGTTTCCCCTGCTGAAATATTTTGCCTATTTGAAAGTTTCTACATGGTGTTTCTAGATCAAAGCCCTTAGAGCTCTTTTCACAGTTCCTCCATGGAGTGAGCAGGAGGGATGTCCATTTCCAAGGCGTTGCTGTTTTCTGGTAGCCAAGATGTGTTGCCCACCTTCAGCCAAACACCAGCATATTTTCACTGGGAGAATGCCAGCAGGGAATCCAGATAAAAAAAGATTTTTTTTCCGAACATTCTTCCAACAGCTGTAAATTTTTTCTTAATGCAGGATGCTAATAAAAGCCAGGTTACACCAAAAACACTGCCAGACTAGTGCTACTGGGAGGTGGTTTTTTTAAGCTGCACCAAAGGAAAAATTTCAGCATCCAACTTGCTCATTACTTGAAGAAACAGAAGCATACTCCTGCCTTCATCCTGTCCTGGGGGAGCCGAAATCAGATGTGAAGGCCATGTGCTGGACTCAGGAATGTTTGTTCAATCTCCTATTCCTTCTCCACTTTTTCCACTATGAGTCCTTGTACTCCTGACATTGCATTTTGCTGATTGTAACCAGAAGGTTTTGTTTTATGAGCTGTTATACCAGGAAAATGGTATTCTTTGCACCCTATTTGTTAGAACTTGTTTGTGACAGCCAAAGATGGGTAATTAATCGCTCTATTGCTCCTAGCTCCACACAGTACCCTGAGCATGACCAGCCTCCGGAGCAGAAACAAACCCAGTCCCTACTCTTGGCAATTTGATTCCACTATAAGGCATACAAGAAACAATCAGAGAGAGGGAGGGTTTCTTTCAGCCTCCACACCTTCTTTCTCTCCCCAGAGTCTTAAAGCATACCTGAGTAGGTGTTTGTGTGCAGCTAATTGGCCTGAAGAACAGTATATCTTCAACGGCCCATTGACTGATGAAGTGATTGAAACAAGATGCTAATTTTAACTGTTCTGCTTAGCTATGTCAATATTGGCTTGCTGGGAAAGGCAGTCATGTCTGCTGAGCCCAACTACCAAACAGCTCTCTGCAACAGGACCAGCTTCCAAAACACCAGACTCGCCTACCAACACAGCCTGGAACTGGAAGGTCAACTGAAGTGTCATTAATAGATAAAAGACCTGAGCTCAGGGTATGGATTGGTAAGGAACTGCTGTGCAGGCTTGCACACATGAATACAAGCATGCGCGCTGCTGCAGCAAGAAGGCAGGGATAGATCTTGTGCTCTATCCCCCCGTATCTTTTTCTAGGCACGGGTACGTTGGTGGTGGCGTTAGTGACGTTGAAACGTCAATATGGAAGCAGATAAAGTGAAACCTGACTAGTGCTGTCAGCCTCCAAGCAAAAGAGAGGGAAGGCCCACAGATATTTCACTTGAAAGGTGCTTTACCAGGAGAGACAGTCAAGGTTTCCTCGGAATGTCTAAATCTGTTCTGAATCCAATCTCTGAGTATTGACACCCATTGTAGATCCATTTAGTTAACACATGGCTGAACCAGACCTAAATTCAGCTTGCTGATGAAGACCCAATGTCAAGGCGCAGAGGGATGACGCAGTGCAATGGGACATGGAATACAAAGAAGGAACAGAAATCTGGATCCAGAATTTCATTTCATGCTCGTACATAATCTTGCTGGTACAACCTTTAGGCAGTTGCTTCAGCCTATGTCCCAGCTTACACACTTGCAAAGCAGACATCGGACTTTTTTGCTGGTATTAGTACCATGAAAAGTACTTAATTAAATCTTTTAGGCAGAGTTAGAGCAGCACATTTTAAAATAAAAATAGTCATCTAATTCACTCAAAAAGAAGATATTCTTACCTTTCTACCAGGTGGTCCAGGGAACCCAGTCAAACCAGGTAAGCCCACATCTCCCTGTAGGAAGCGAGCAAGTTGAATTAGTTTTCAGCAACGTTTTCCCTATGTCTAGTGTACTGTTACTGAAATTATTTTGCCGACAGTAGCACCCAACTATTGATATTTCTGATTCTAATTGCAACTCTTCAAAAACTGACAGGATAAGAAGTGTAGATTTAAACATCATCTCTATTAACTGGCTCATATAAATAATAAACCCTGTTAATTAATGGCAGCTGCAGCTAGAGTCCAGCTTTTTGCCAGCAGAATGAATTTTTTTTTTTTCTTCAGTGATCTCACTCAGTCACATGCTTCATCTGCCTTTTGATAGGCATCTAAATTGCCGAGGCAAGAAAATTTTAGCTTTTAAATGCAACAAGAACAACAGGTACCTCCTGCCAAATCCTGTGACTGTGCTCATACTATGCTACTGCGCTGGCTCAGCCCACGGCTCCGGTTCAGATGGTGCTGATGGTATAATTATTTAACCTGCCTATATGACATGGCTTGAACCTTTGCAGGCTGCTGGTGGGAGGGTTTTTTCAGCGGCCTGTACTTCTGAAAAGGGATTGCATCACATCCCAGCTGGCGTACCCAAATCATCAGAGGAATGGAGAAGTGCTTTGCCGTGAGATCTAACATCCACTCCATTCGTACGAGGCCATTTTGGCCTCCTCTGATTAGGATCAAAACCCCCTTTAGGGTCTCTACCACTGTGCTGTGCCTGCTTACTGAAAATGCATTTGGACTATCTAGCTTGAAAATTAGGCATCACTCCAAACTCCTGCTGGAAACTCCTTGTTTCTGTTACTGCTAACAGGAATAAAGCCTTGTTAACATGAGCTAAAAGCGATCTACGTCTCTCTCTCTCTTGCACTGAGCATGCTTGCAGGAAAACGGTTCCAGACTCTGCGGGTGGATGATTTCCATGTGATGCCATTCCCATGTAGCGTACTAGGCATTTCAAAAGGTAGCTCATGCTGTTAACTTAAAAGCATCATTTCAGACTTAGCCATCTCAATGCTTTCTAGTGTCACCCTCCATCTTGCATTTGTGGGACTTGCTGTGCTTCATCAAGGCATCTGGTCTCAAATGAAGGGACGAGGTTCTTCATGCCTGATGCTTTCTGTTAGCTGTGCATTTATAGCAAAGCTTATGGTGAAAGGAAGGCAACCAGGCTTCTTGCCCGGGACATGAGTTATGAAGTATTGTGCAGGCAGCACTGAAAGACCTGACTGAGGTAGATGCTGTGGAGCCCTGGTTGCTCTTCTATTCATCTCTAGACTTCTGTGAGGCCCTCTTGCCTCAGTAAAAATTGCTCAGCTGTGAAACAGCAAAAATGGGAATTGTAACTTGAAAAGATTTAGCAGCACTCTGACCCTTAACAATTGCTAAATCCAGAAACCAGCTACATTTCCCAGTTGCGTTCTTTGTTTTGATTTGAGCAGACCTCGCTGGAAAGACCTCTGCTTGTCACACAGCAGAGTCCATGCACTGGCAGTGCAGTGGTCTGAGAAGCCTCCCTTTCCCCACCAGTGGGACAGCAAGGCCGCTCTCAGAGTACCGGCCGGCTGAGGCTGCATACGTGACGTGTGGCGGGGCACTGCTTCTCAGCTCCTCGGCAAGAACATCCTGTCCTTTGCCTTCAAGGTTTTTGTTCCTTACACTGGGATTGCCTCTTTCTACAGCTGCGTGCCCAGAGCTGGCAAGGTGTGGCTGTATCTCGTATGTGCTGGTTTAAATACCTACCTTACGTAGCCACACGCTTGCAGCAGCAGGGACTTCAGTTTGGGCCGCAGATTGTGCATAAAATGGATAAACACTTGGAAAACAAAAAGCTGTGGCAGCAGGCACTTCAGTGCACTGCGGTCAATAGCTTAGCTAACTCTCTTTAGTCCTGAATCTGGGGTTTAAGTCTTAATTTTCAGTCCTTAGTCTATTTGAGTAGCTGTGATGCTTGTGGCTGCAGTATGGATTCCCTCCATGTGTATGCACAGGTCTTAAAGCACACCGTGGTCTCGATACCTGTGCACTCTGGGGGACATCTTACCTTCTGTCCATTGCGAGCTTTTCCAGGTGACAGCCCAGGATCACCTTTCTGACCCTGAAATGAAAAACTTTAATTAATGACATAACCCAAGGACCCAGGCTATGGATGGGGTTCTGCTTCTATCAGCCCTCCAAATTAGAAAAGTATTTTGTTTTATTTCTGTCTTGCCCCGAAATCCCAAATGTATTAAAGTATAGCTGTTTTTCTGGAGCTGATTGCTGCTGCTGAAATGTTGAGTTTTAAATAGTATTTGACAGTATTAAAGTGACTAAAGAAAGGATAAGGCAATATCAGGACTTTTGATACTTATTAGACTACACAGCTGTGATTTCTTCCTTGCCTACAACTATCATCACAAAAATAATTACCAAGCTTATTACTGAAGCTAAACCATCCTCTTAACAACTTGCTAGTTGATGTTGCTTTTTTTAACTGTGGGGAAGAGATGGAACTGCAGAGAAGGTTACACTAATTAGACGCTACCAACAGCCAGAGCAATTGTGTGGTTTTCAGGCTGGCAGAAGAGAGGGGCACACTTTATCTTAAGTGGCAGTATTCTTTATTTTCCTTTTTAACAACCACAATGAGAGAAATTACAGTTTAAGACTGTGATCTTCTGACAAACACAGGCTGGAATTTCAGCAGCATTTGAACATCTAATTCCAGTAGATTCCTTTGAAAATCCCAGTTCAAATTCTTAAAAGGTAGAAAGGTGGTATGTGCACCTAACAAGGTGAGAGACAGAAGTAGGAAAAACTAGAAGAGATTTGAAGCGTGCCAGATTCTTTTGGTAGGGAAGAGATAAGGCTTAGCATACAAAGAAGCTTAGGTCTGTGTAATGCCTCTTCTGGTACAGGTAGGACACAGGTATCCCAATATCAGGCACTGGCCATTTAACACCCCTGGGATCATAAACAAGTTGTAACCTCCGTGTGCCACATCAGCAGCACGGGATTCAAAACGAACCACGAAGCACAAGACAGTTGTGAGGGTTAATTAATGCTTGTCAAGTGAAGTGCTCGGAGGGAACGTGAGGGCCTACAAAGGCGTAATAGTATTTATTAACTGGCATTTCTCATTAGCAGCACAAAGGTCTAGTTATAGCTAGCTGAGCAGCTCTTCCAAGCAGCCTCATCAAGACTACGTTTGACGTGTACTTCCCACCTTGCACAGTGCATAAATCTCCCTTCTCCTCCTGCAGCATCCACCACAAGCTGCAAGGCTCAGGGAGTGAGACTACTTGGCTACGGACTGTAGGGAGCACTGCTGATTCAAGGCAGATGCATCTGTACAAATTCTGAATGAAGGCTGCCTGGTTTCCAAACAGTAAATGAAGTCATGCAGATAATCTTGCTTTGCATGCAGCTGTTATCAGGGCAATTCTCCCACTCTCTGAGCTTCAGAGCAGTCAGTGGGTGCTACGACTGCTTGGAACAGATTAGAGGAGGCCTCAGGATCGCAGGGTATCAATTTTGACTCTGCAAAATTCATTTACTGCAGCAGGTAGACACCCACCTCTCTCCCTAAATCTTGCCATGTGCTCAATGCAACGACTTAGAGCCATGTAAAGGAATACAAGCCTCTTGCATTTTCCCCTGGGAAGCTCCAGATCACATTAGCAAAGACTGTGTTTTGCATCAGGATTCTGTGTTCAACACTGCTGAGACCACCATACAGGTGGAGAACTCAGCCACAAGTAGGATGATACTTCCCTAAGATTAATCAGCAAGATGGCACCAGGGCCAGAGAAAACAGATGCCTTGATGCTGAGGGCTGAAATTGTGGATTAATTGCCCAACTCTTCTCACACAGCAGCCACAACATGGGAATTAGCCTCAGCTTTGTGCATCACTAGGCCACGGCACCATGCCCTCAAGCTTCTCTCTCTCCCACCCCAACTGACTGAGCACGCTACTTCCTCTTGTAAAGGAAGAAATTGCTTTCTTCTGTTTTTTTCCTACCTGGGAGAAGTCTAGAGGCGTGCAATTTAAACACATCAGCTTTGCAATCCCACTAACAGCATTTTCAACATCAGTGAGCCAAACTGATGAGCTACCTTGGAGCCAAACCATCCCCTAAAAGGAAAATCCATATTTTCCTAGCACGATAACGAGAGAGATTTATCTAGAGCAGCTGACTAAGCAAACCACAGTAACGCCTGATGCCTAAAGCCTCCAGATGAGAGATGCAAACCCAACTCCTGTAGTGGCTTTTGAAAACACACCCTGTCCGATAGCTAACCCTCCTCCCAATCCCAAACTCTATTAAGGCATCCTCGGAGCTGCACCTAGTCATTAGCAACAATGCCCCTCCTGCCCCTGCTGGCAGCTTACAGGTCACACAGCCAGCCACAGCCCTAGCCCAGCTTGCATCTACAGCCATTTAAGAGGTTATCTGCTATAATCAGTCGTTGCTAACTAGATGCGAGAGCAATTTTGCAACTGCCAAGGACAACAAACAGAATGCAAAAAGTGGCAAGAGGCCCTCGTTAAGAGGTTGCACTTTATAAACCGCTGAGAAAGCACGACAGGTGAAATTCTCAGGTGGGTGTAACGCCACTGAAGTCAGTGGAACTGTGCCCACGCAGATCAGCAGGAATACGGCTCAACAGCTACATACAGCTCTGTGCAAAAGATCAGCTTCCTACGTACAAGGGCCTACAAGCGCTCAGCTCCAGTGATGAGAATAAGGTGGACCCTGCACAGGATAGATTCAGAAACGCAGCAATCTGACAGCACAGCGCTGGTGCTCACCAACGCAATACAGCTGGGCAAGAGACGTGCACAGACACACACATCTCTGCCACCTGCAACGCCACAGCACATCCCTCGCACGCAGCAGACTGCCCGACCTCGTGAGTGCTCTGTTGGGTCAGCTGATAAAAATTATGCTCCTGGGTTACTTCCTAAGTGACAAGGACTTGGTGTTACTCATTGTTTCCAAGCTGTTTCTATCTGGGAAACTTCAGTTTCCTTTCTTGGATTGCTTTTTTTTTTCCATGGTATTAACTCTATCTAGGGAAGACCTAGCCCAGCAGCCACTTGAAGGCGCTCGGCAAGAGTAGTTGGGGCTCTTCTGCTTTGTTGCCCAGGCTGAGCTTTCACAAGTCTATAATTTCAGCCATGGGCTGGGTCTACTAAGAAGATATCAGGTCCCAGGTGCAGGCTTGTCAAGCCTGGTGAAGGGTAGAGGCATTTAAAATGCAAGGGGGTGAAATATCAAATTTTTGTGCAAAGTCCACCTTCTGGGACTGGTGAAACACCAGGGAAATGAAGGGAGGGATGGAAGTCAAAACTCTGGGATCGGATACATACCTTCCAGAAAGTGCTTCATATGCAAAGATCTCCCTGCTAGAGGTGAAATTATGCCCAGGCCTGGCTGAGCTACAGCTCTCACATCCCATTGCAAACTTAATACTTATTTTGACAAAGCGTCATGCAGAACAGCCTAATCCTGCAAATAGTAGCTGGACAAAATTAAAATGTACCGCACAGACTGATGACACCATATCTCTGCTGCAGACTATTACAGCTATCCATCCACTGAGGGCTTCCTGCTGCCAGACTGTGCATCAAGATGGAGGAAAAATGCTTACAGGAAGTCTTTATTTCTAGTAGGAGACCAACTGAATACAGCTTTACAGCCAAATGATGATTTCTGACAAAGCATTAGGCTAACAGTGTTCTCTGAAAAAAATCCTATAGCATAGAAACAGAGTTTGACTCTACAGACTGGACCAGGCTGAAATTTTAGGACTGGAAGTTAGATAAAATAACTTTGATTTGACTTATAAAACTCAACAAGTGTGATCTGGAAGTCATTGATGGAGAATAAATGCAGAACACTACGCTGTAGAACTTTTACAGCCTCACTTTTCAGGCCATATAACTACACTTTAGAATTTAAAACAGCTGCTGTTCACCAGCATGTCTCCAGTGCCTAATTTTTAATCACATAGAGGCAGCGTGCCAAGTTTCCAGAATCTTTTTCCCAGAGCATCAATAGTGTTCATAATATCTCTGCCTCCTGATGAGATCATGCAAAGAAAGGACTCTCGCTTGTACCTTTCTCTGTTTGGCTGAGACATCCTACAGCTTCCTTGGTAGTGAAAACCTCTATTAAGCATTGCCTTTCAAAACTCACCTATTCTTTAGTCCCAGATAGGTGTCATAAATCTATTTCTGTGTAAACAATGACACCAAAACAATCCAAACCAATTTCCCAGGAACTTCACAGTCTTCAGGTAACTCAAAGCCTTACGCACAGAAACAAGCTGGGAATCAAAGCATTTTTCTGAAGGGTCCTGCAGCCCACTGGATGAGCTCCCCCCTGGAGCTGCATCTCTGCTGAAGTCTCGTGCAAAGGAAGGAGGTCAGGCTGCCGGGGGGTGACTCCCACCTTGCAGCGCTCCAGCTCCCACCGGCTGCTGCACCCTGGGGGGAACGTGTGTGGAGAAAAGGACAAAACACAGGGCTCCTGGCACTGCAGGAGGAGGTCTGTGCGACCTCATGGGAGAGATGAGGACGTCTAGAAGGAAGCAACAGGATCAGTTTGGGAGGGCTGGGGGGGGGTCAGGGTTCCCAGAAACTCTGGAGAGGGAAGGAGAGATGAGGGTGTTTCAGGAGGAGGAAGGCAGAGGAGGAATCTGGGTGCTGCCAGTCCCCTCCCCACTGTCCGGACCCAAAGGTGGATGAGTAGGCTGCAAAATTAAGACAAGAGAAATGAGAAAGGAAAGAAATTCAGAGCTGGTGAGGCTTTGGAGTGGGAGGATTCCACTGCCCTCTTCTCAACATAGCAGTTTGCTCCTTGGCACAAGCATAGCTTAAGCAGGAACCTAATTAGGCAGCCTTTGAAATTAGGGAGAACCAAGAACCAAGGCACACAGCAGGGTCGCTCACAAGCACAGGAAAAGGCTTTGGCTGTGCTGCTGCAGGGCCTGTGTGCGAGCAGAGGGGAGGGGAGAAATGGCTTCAGCTACTTGTCATTTTATACGGAGCAGGATGAAAAAGCCTGTACTCCCCCCACCGGAACATCCTCTGAAACAGGAAGGCAAAAGCTCCTCACGCCAGTTGATACTTACTTTCAGGCCTGGGGGGCCAGGTGAGCCAGGGTTTCCGTGGGGACCTGGGGGACCCTAAAAAACACAACGAACACAAAACAGAGTCAGAAGGAGTCGGTAGGCACCCGCGTTAGCCCTGGGAGCAGCAGAACGTCTCGGGCCGCGCTGTGGCCAGACCTAAGAGCGCAGTACCCAGCCTGCGCCCGGGCAGGGAGCGGCTTCGGCAGCACCCTCGTCGGCTGCCAGCTCCCACCCAGCTTTGCAGAAGCTGACGTTGTGTCTGTCACCACACGACATGTCATGTCAACAAGATGATTTGGGTACACTGCATACTGCACAACCAGGAACAAAAACTACCGTGGGGTCAGGGGAGTCAAAGCTCTGCAAGGAGCCCCAGCAAAACGACATGGAGGTAGGCAGAGAGAAGCGTGGCAGGGCGTTAACAACTCTTTTGGCCAAAATGGAAGAGAACGCAACTGATTACTAAAGAGAAGTTTTAAATTGTGCAGCTATCTGAGATGAACTAATTTCCTCAGAAGCCAGATATTTGCCTTTAGAGGTTAGAAAGGGAATGGATGGCTGGACAGTAAAATGAGACGAGCAGAAGTAAGTCCCTGTTTAAACCATTTAGGTCTCTATTTTTGCATAGGTCTCACAAGCCAATGACCCTGTCAGAGTATCCACCTCAGATCACGTACATCAGTACATCCTTTTGCACCGTATTTTAAACCACCCTGCATATTTTCCGAAGACTATTTAAGGAGTTATCTGGAATAAGCAGCTAAGAATAGTTTATCCCGCGATTGTATACAGCACAGAAGATCTGTTAACCTTTCAGGCAGAAGTAATAACAATTCTACGTCCTCTTGAACACGTTCCTGGGAGATGAAACAACCTGAAGATTCAATTCCAAGAGCTCCCATTCTGCCAAGACCATGTGTGAGCTTCACACCACCATGAGGAGCACTTTAATGTACCCTCTAGTTAGAAGGAGTACAGACTAGAGGATAAAAAGCCACTCAGACACTTCCGCAGTAAGCTGTAGTATTTCTAATGAGCACTTCAGCATAGGTGGGGCCCAAATCTTCAGGGTCTGATTTCCAAGGAAAATCATGGCAGTTAAACATGCGACTGCCATCCAAGTTCAGTGCCCTTGCTCTCTTTTGAGGGAACATCAGTGCATTGATGTCTATTCAGTTTTATTTTTACTACACTGTAATAGACAATAATGGCTTTTTTTATTTAGCTATTGTATCCTGTGGTACAGACAGTTGCTGAGCGCTCAGTGCTATTTCACAACACATGCTACTCTGCTGAAAGAGGCTGTTCAATTAAAAGGCTGAGGCTGGACTTTTCAAACGGCATTTTTTACCCAAATAAATTTAGTGTCCCATTCTTAAACCCCTTCCAAATTTTCAGCCTGAAACCAAATACATTTATTGTCCCATTCTTAATTTCCTTCCAAATTTTCAGCCTGAAATTCTCCAACAGTTTTGCCTGGCTGTGAATTTCCAATGAAACTGAAACAAGTTTAATTAAGGTGTCTGAGTATTAGCTTGCCATTTGAAAACCCATATAGATGCTCTAACCAGAATAACTGAGCACTGAGTAGTCTTAATAAATTAAATATAGTAGTCTAAATAAATTAATCTTCCCATCAAACTATGGCATCATCTGTTCACCTCATTGGGTGGGACACTGAAACAGAGACTTACTGTGCTGCTTAAGGTAATTCAACAAGTCTGTAGTAGCAAAAGAGCTTCAACCCAAATCTTCCAAGTGTCAAATATGTATGAAAATTAATATTAAGTAACAGAAATCATAAAAATAAAGTGCCTGTAAAGGACAAGTTCTTAAAAAGCTCTTACACGTAAGCAGTAGTCTAGGTAGCTCTGAACAGGGTTCATAAATCCAGACTGCTGCTAGATTTGAAGAGGGAGTTCAGCTGTTACTCAACTTTGGAGTCAGGCATCTTGGCTCAAACCCTATTTCAGTGCAGTTAGTTGAAATCTGTGCTCCACCATAGCCTGGGGCAGGCTTAAAACAGTGTCAGACTGGAGAGAACAGCATGGTTTGGTGTGACTCCTAGCTGAAAACCATAATTTGCAGGGGGAAGCCTGGAACATAGGAAGCTCAGTTGCCGATCAAGAGCTCCTGGCCTAATCACACACCCAGTGAAATTTGGTGCAGGCTCTTCCAGAGCTAAACCAAAGCATAGCAACATAATCATAAAAAGCCTTAACCAAAAGGAGGAAAGAAGGGAGAAAGAATCTAGTCCCAGTATCCAGTGACAAAACATGTGATTATGAAAAACAGACTCATGCCCTGAGACGGAGCCTTTACCACTGAATTCAATGAGATTCACGGTATGTAATCCAGGCAAAGGAAGATCAGAAACCCATCCTGTTCCCAAAGACCAATGTGGTCTTATCCTAGTAAGAAGTGGCCACATCCTGCTGATGAAGTGACACTGGGAAGTCCAGTCTGGCACACAAGCAACTGCTGTGACCACGTCTGGGGCTCGTGCTAGACATTTTAAACTGCTCTCGTATAACTGTGGAGAGAAAAGGGCGTAGTCTGGCATTAGTCCTAAAAATGGTAAAAAATAACTGATCTCGATGTGTTCCAACATGGTTAGTCCTGAATCTGTGATTCCACCCACATTCTTGGCAGAGGAGGAGGATGCGGTGTGGTACAGTTAGATGGGCTGAGTAACAAAAGGTACAGGACAGCATCTGTCTCGGGAGCGGTTAGCAATACAAAATCTGAACAGGCAGGCCTTACAAATTAATCCACACACCAGTCTGCAAGCCCCAGTAACAGTCATCATGCTCCCAAGCTACTCACCCTCGTTTTATTAAACCCAGTCCAATGTTCACTCTTCTTCTACTGTGCCCAGCAGAATTACCCATCTCCGACCAGTGCTCCCAGATATAGCCCTCTTTTCATGGAGAAGCAATTCAAGCGTTAATTGCTTCGTTGTTCTACAGTAAATTTTTGTATTTTACTCATGCTATCCTGGATTTTATTCAATTTTCCACTCATATCTAGAAATTTGGATTCTCCTAAAAATATTTATCACCAATACCTTAGTTTTGCTCCTCTTTTCTACACACAGGATGGGACAATGCTGAGACCACTGAATAAAAAAATCCCACAGCACATATCACTGTGTGCACGTATGCCTGTTTACCCACCCGCTTTGGCTCCCGTATAACTGCTGAAACAATCCAATCCAGCAGCAAGCAAACTTGCGTCTGAAATCTTCCAAGCCTTGCCCTAGAAATTCCATGGAAAATTTTACCATGGGACAGGAGTAACCCCAGGCTCAGTGGCACAGAGACCAGAACAATCCCTGAGTGTGTTCTCCAACTGAGGGGGGGTTCCCCAAAGGTGACGGGTTTGTGATCTCCCTGGAATGCCTTTTACGTGAACGATGCTTCTTGAGAACTACACTGCGCCATCCAGTTCATCCCGGTGACGTGCCTGGAGATGGGACTCTGCTCACAGAAGCGCTTTTATATGTACTGGTTCACAGCCCACAAAAACTAACAAAAGTGTAACTGTGCACAGCTCCCCCCATCCCTCCAGCATTCACAAGGAGGGGGAAAAAGTCCTCCAAACTCCTGCTAAATGCTAGAAAGCTTTAGTCAGGGGAATGACCACTCGTTCAAAACTCATTATAGGTCTTGGGGTTTCACTGTGTAAAGCAACTTTTTCTGCTCCTGACCTACCGATCCTGCTCTGACCTCTGGCTTGCTGAAAAATGAGATAAATATTTGAAGTGAAGCCAAACAAACTGTTTCTTTAAACACTTCTTTTCAGAAATTGAAAAATCTTCCAAATAGAATGAGGATACTGGGGAACCTCTACAGCTGACTAAGTTCTTGCTTGTTTTAGGAGGGAAGCCCTGCATTTTGAAGGAAAGAGAGATTTTTTGCAACCACAGACCAAATGCAACAGGGACATGTTACACCGGGACCTTGCAGTCCTTCGAGCTGCTGAGGTTCACAAGAGGATGGCAAGAGCATCCCAAGGCATCAGGAAGCGCATGCATGTTCTCTTCACCCATCCATTTGGATTTCTCCTGTATTGTATCGAAGAGGTTAAATAAAACAAGACCAACTCGTTCTGCCTCTGACCTGTTGCACTGACATGGGTAAAACACTCCCCTTGCACCTGAGTTTGCTCACCTGTTAGAGAGGGAGATCGACTTCCAGTAGGAGCTGGCTTCCTAAATTATTCAAGTGTTTTGCAAAGTCTGACCACAGCTCTTTCCTTGCTGTCCCGGGAGTGAAGCCAACAAGCGGACTCCTGTCTGTCCTGTGTCGCCTTGCTGTCTCCTTCACGTAGGAGGGGGACAGATAACTAGGGTTTACATAGCGCTTACCTGGGAGGCGGCATTTAAGACCAAGTATCGTGGTCCACAGTACTTTTCTGCAGGCCTGATTAAACCCCGGGTAGTTTGCTGGTCTAACCCTACCAGTGAGGACTGCAACAAGTCACTGTTTGCGATCAGGGTAGATGCGCTGGCGAAAGCGCCCACGCCGACAGCCTGGGAGCGAAGCTAACCGAGTCCTGGGCGAGGCAGGAATAAGCTGCAGTGGTGCAGAAGTTATTGCTCCACCAGGAGCCCTTTGACGACAGTTACTCGCGGAGCTTGTTAGCGCAGCTCTGCTAGCAAAACCCAGCCTCGGTCACTGCCTCCCCAACTAAACCCTGATGTTTGAAGAAATGCAAAGGTCATCCGCGGAAGCGAAGCGCGGCACAGCCCGTTTGCACGGAACCGCTCTGTGCGGGGCCCTGCCGTGCCCCCGGCCGCCGCCGCACGCACGCGGCTGCGCGACACGTGTCCCGCTACGTGCCCGGCAAAGCGCTTTCCCGTCGCAGGAACCCGGGGAAACCCTGAATTGCTAAAACCGCAAAGAGGCACCTCAGATCTTACACAGACACTTGCCAAGGCACATGGCACATTCATCTGAGGAAAAGCAGCATGGACAGATCTCTTGCCTACGCCCCAAATTCTTTAACGCAGACACAAAAGCTGAAAACAATCCTAGATGGATACAGAGAGAGAGAAAACCTTCCTATTGAGTGCATGTGACCAATACGGCAACATCTGTACAGGTTTGCTGAGCTCCTGAGAACGTGTTATTACCCTCATTTCCAGACATCAGAACTGCAACATTTTTACTGCTTTCCCTTGGAGTCCCTTAGGCAATAACGAGAAGAAGAGACACGCAGGTTTCATTTCTTACATATCTCAGAGAGTAGAGCACAGATACAGTCTGTATCTCTCAATGTGTCCCTGATGCCGAGCGATAGGGTGTAAAATTAACTCCATGCTCCTAAAACGGGGATTGGCTTTTAAAAAGTCAAGAAATTGTCGTTTCAAGACGACTGCCACTATCCACATAGCTACCCTACCTTGGGTTGCACTTGAATGCTGAGATGTGTCCTGAACACAACCTTTTAAGCTTTAACAAAGACCAGCATTTATTATTGCAAACCAGGTGGCATTGCTTACACGGAAGAGCAACGCTCAGACTGCAGAAGCAAGTCTAGTGATACTTATCTGCTGGAAACAAGGAGACAGAATCAAGGGATCAGCCAGCTTTTCTTACAGACTGTCACTGACCACAATCTCACCTCACAGCAAAAGCTAATCAGAGCTTTCGTTTTACCCTGAGTGAGAGAAAGGGAAATAAAACAGAGACGACACAGAATTCAAAAGAGTGGAAATACTGCGCTACATCAGCAAGAAAGCCACTTAATGGACTTCACAGCTACAGAAGGTCATGAGTCAAATGCTGTGACTAGATTTTCAAATGAGCCAAGTAATTGTATAAGCATTAATAATGTAGAAATTATGCAAGCTACAACAAGGGCAATTATGGCTCATGCTGCAGGCCATAAACTGCATTGGTGACAAGAAAAAAATCCTTCCTTCCCCCTGGCACTGAGCACTGCAAAGTTGCATGCAGTAGTCACCTCGCCTCCGGAGCTCCAATCTTGGGCTGGAGCCTCAGGGGACACCTCATGGGTTACCCATGGGCTGGGCTGGCGTAAGAAACATGAGGCTGCTTGGTTTGAGGATCTGGTTAGGCAGAGGGAGAACGCAACCCCTGCAGTATTGCACATTTATTTTTAAGTGTCTCATGCACAACAAAAGCAAAAGACACAAGAATTCCCCAAAACCTGTCTTAGTTTCTGGCAGCTCTTCTTTGCAATGAAATCCTTAAACCCCAAAGACCCACAAGAAAAAAAAAGTACTAGAAACATGTTGCAAAGTCAAAACAACTTGTGCACAGAGCAGTTCTGTCTCCAGTGCTCCAGGCCAGACATTTACAGAGTGACCCTTTTGCCCCCTCCCAAAATTAGCACAGCCTCTCTGCAGAGGTCTGAGCCAAGCCAGGCTCAGCTGTGCTGAGCACTTCCTAACTGGGAACTCTTTCCTGGGCTGATTCTCAGCACCTCTGGCAGAGACTGAACTCAGAAATCCTCTGTTGCTTATTGTCTTTCAGAGGAACATCTTAAATATAGGATGGAGCATGCCACAGCCGGGGAATAACACAGAAAGTTATGACACAGCTTCCACAACGCTATTTTCTTCAGAAAAACTCAGCTTTGGGAGTTAGTGGAATTAGGATGTAAGCTGAAATTTGGTCATTCACACAGCAGGCAGGGGATGCAGCTGGGGTCCCCAGACACAGAGTCTAGTTTGCACACCACCGGACTGCAAGAGTTAACACCAAACACCTCTCCTGAGTAATGAGCTGAGAACAAACGTTCAGCCTTACTGGGGACTTGCTAAGAACTGCAAACTCTGGGCGATTTGTGGATGTGGTTGCTGCTCAGGTGTTTGTAAACAGAAGACATCCGGGCTGACCAACCAGTCATGCTGATGTATCACTAAACATATCTAATGTGGAAGAGATTGTCTTCTCCATAAAACACTTGAGCTTGACGCTATCTAGCCTTACACTTAGGGCCCAAGTCAGTATTCAGGTCTGTTAATTATCCATGCCCAGGCTGCAGGGGGTCCTGCAGACCCTTTGGATTTTACTGTTGCAGAAAGGAGCTGTGTTTATCTTTACTGGTTACTGCAAGATCTCACAGGACTATAACAAGTGTCCTCAGGGACTGCACAGCCTCCTAGCTCTTAGCCTCTTGGTTGTTCTTTAAAGACATTACATGGGGTTGAGTTTTAGCCAAGTATGTGTGAGGAAATCTCCCTCAGCTGCCAGGCCAGGATGCTGTCTGGATCACGGATCCAAATATTCCCTCCTTCCAGCCTCAGACACTTGCATCTTTTGATTCCCAACCCACATCAGTTCAGTGCTCAGGAAATGGGCTCCATGACCGTACCTTGCGGGACAGCACCTTGCTACCATGGAAAGGGTGCCAACAGTTAACTGTATCCAGGTCAGGCATGTTGCCCAGCTTTGGGAGACTACTTCTGCAGCTAGGCCAATGCAGAAAGCTTTTCTCACATCTAGCTGCAGCACTCAGCACCAGATGTTTCCTCAGCACAGCACTCAATGTTCAAAGATCTGCATCAAATTTTAATGTTGGAAAGAAGAAATTCAGGAATTTGCAATGGATCTTGTAGAATACCTCAGACATTTTGCTCTAGATCCTGAAAAGGAGCCAGAAAGCAGGTCTCAGTCTGGGGAACACAAAAGCCCATCCTTGTGCGTTGAGTCCTTGGTCCTAGACCATGGTCCCACTAGTGAAGGCACAGTGGCAGTGAAGGACATCACAGGAAGAAATTTGGGAAGCGGGGGAGAGTGAAGGAAAGAACAAAAAGCAGCCATAGCTAATATTCAGCACTGGGTTTGCAAGAAGGAATGGATACTGGAAACAAAATGGGACAGACAGAGCTCATTCTTCTGACAGCCATTTAGAAACATCCATCCCCAGCCTTTGCTGGTGCCAAACCTTAGCTCTGGGAGGCTGCAAATCACCAGTGTGGCCTCCTGAAAACCTTTCACTGGGAATGAGAGAAAGGAGAAAGACCAGACCTCAACAGAGGGGCTTGAAGGATCCATTACTCAGCCATAGGAACATATAACAGCCCTTGGAACAGTAGGACAGGCAGAAGCGAGTACAAATGGAAAGAAGTTTTTTAATCACTTACTCGAGAACCCCTCTTGCCAGGTGGTCCTGGTAAGCCCGGCAGACCTGGTGGACCCTAGAAAAATAAAAATAAGTATTAATGATGGTTCTATAACAGGATGGTGCTCCTGACAGTATTTCAGGGAGACCCGTAATACAACCGTTTGGAGAAGACCTGGGGATGAGGGCCAGTTATGACACCATGGCCACAGTTTCCCTTCAGCTTATGCTACTACCATAAAGGGATAAAAGCCATGCACAGTAACATCTGCAGAAGCATGTATTTCCATAGAGCAGAGACAGACCATTCACATCTCTCTGCTGTGGACCGCATTCCCGTGATCACAGCTGTGTTTCATGCTTCCAGTTTCCTGGACCTGTCCTGTAACACAGGGGTAACACAACTGTCTCTCAGCTTTGGAGTTTCCTCCTACGTGCTAGCACACAACAGAAGTAATGTGTTAGCACCTCGGCGAGGGAGGGGCATTGTGTGTTCTAATATATACCAGCTGAGGATGTGTAGTTCTTGGTATTGTAGGTTTCTACATGAGTTGCAACACAATCACATCCCAGCACTTCATATTTTAAAGCAGCATGTTATAAGATGTAATAAAATTGGTGTCAATATTGGAAATTCTTAAATACAGCTTTGGAATATAGCAGAGGTCAACTCATACATGTCAGAGTAGTAGGGGTTCTTGGAAGAGGGTGAGAACAAAGTGGAGATAGCCGGCGGCCAGCTGTGCACTGATCTGAAACAGGTTAGGAAAAAAATACTTAACCAATGAGGTTTGAACTCCTTTGAATTTATTCATTTATTTGTTCAACTTTTTCAATGGACTGGAGAATTCACATTTCTGGAGAGCCATTTGCAACTCTTAATAACTCCTCAAAACTTCTTTTTCCCCAAGCCAAACATGTCTAACAAGAATAACTGTTAATTAAAGCATCTCCCAGAGGATTTATATTCTAGTAGCTTGTTACAAAAGACCAGTTTTCATTGCATCCAGGGGAGAGAGTGATCCAGAACAGCAGACCGAGGGATGTTTGGAAGGCAGCCTGAGCTCTCCAACCGCATGGCAGTCAGGAGGGCAGGTCCCAGGGGCGCTGCGCCGCAGGGAAGATGGGTGCATCGCATGGAGCAGGTGCAGCGCAAGCCCACGGCCACACTCTGGCACCAGCACAGCCTCGCTCCCTCCCCACTGGGTCATCTCTGTCGGACCTCACGTGCAGGATCGCCCCGAGGGGAGCCTGCTGCAAGGCTGACCCTGTTGCTGCTGAAGGATTGCCAGGCAGGACTGCTCAGGCTCCGCAGCGTGTTACTGGCCCTGAGGAGAGTGAAAAATTCATGATCCCTAATGCAGGAGTCATCAAGTGCATGATTTAGTAACAAAAATAAGCCCTGGAGATCCCTGCCCGAAATCTCATTCCCAGGATAAGATTTTGAACCGACAAAACCTGCCTGAACCATACAGGTGACTGATGAATAAACATTCCCCTAGTACTACCAACCCTCCCGTACATAAGCAGCAAATTCATTAGTATAAGAGAGATCTTTTTAAAAAAGACATCCAGCCAAACTTGGTACCGTAGAAAAAAGTCAGGCGGAGGAGTAAGCAAGGCCAGGGTAGGTCTCTGTGTGCTACTAATTTGTCAGGACATCAAATGAATCATAATGTGGTTATTTTTATCTGTAGTTATTTTTATCTGTAGTAAAGAGGACAAGAAAAGGATTGTTTTAAAAGTGTAAGAGCCTACATGGCATAGAATAGCAAATGCCCCACACTTAAGCACACAGGGGTGGACTTCTACTACCCAACACTGCTGCCTGTCCTGGAGATTTCCAGTCTCTGTAGCCTGGGATGCTTCATCTGGCCTCTTTGCAAGTTGCTTGTTGCTAACACAGTATTATTGGTCCTTGTATTAACAACCCTCATTGGTACAGCTGACCCTCATTTTAGCAATACACACTACATTTTAACCTGCCATTGTGCCAGCTCAGGGCCCCGTGTGTAATGCAATTATACAGCTGTGCAAATAGACACATGATTGTATGGTTTTTTAAGCCTCATGTATAATTGTGCTCCAGCATCCAAGCTTTTATTAAAAAAATCCCCTTGACCTTTTACTTGGGAAGGTAACTATCAAAACATGAATCCAATGCAACTGATCCAGCAACAGTTAATAGAATTTACTAAAGATTAATTCAAGTCCTTAACCTCTTCTCCATCAAAACCCATCTCCATTTACCCCTAGAAGGAGAAGCAAAGGAGAAGCTGCAACTGCCTGAGAACTGCGTTCCATGCGTATCAGAATTGAGGTGACCGTTTCCATCTTCCTGCTAAGAGCAGGTGCAGTTGTACTGGGCCACTTGAGTACAAATGTCCTCCAAAAATGTGGGCTGTTCAGAATAAACTGAAGCTAACATAAAAATAAGAAGAGAGTTAATACCTGCACTGGAGTGAGAATACAGAGTTAAGGGAAAGGCATTTAGCTGGAACAGCACAGAAAAAGCAGTACATCATTCAGGAATCCCTATCGCTCTGCTTTGGTTTAATTTTCCTTTCCTTCAGCCTTATTTTTTTCATCTCCCAAAGGACAAGAGCAATAAGGTGATTGTAGGATGAGTGGTTAAAAGTTGCCAGCCGCTATGTAACTGCGTAAGGCGAGAGTGTGACCACATACAAACTAGAAGCAAGCCAAGGTGGAAGAGGACTGGGGTAGCTGGATGAACACGGGTAGTTGTGAAACACGACATGCTGCAAGACCACCTTGCAGCTTTTCACGTGGTTCCTTGGTAGTTGCGTTGGATGGGACACATACCGTGCCTTCCTCGTGACTCATTTCTCCTCCGTCCTGCGCCCTATACGTATGCCTCTGTATCATCCAGCTCAAGTTCTCGAACAAGAGGCCCACGTCAGACAACTGGCTTTGCCTGGGGAGCGCAATACTGAAATACACACGAAGAAAAATGCACATGCACAGAGGCAGCCAGAGAAGGGTAAGACTGGATCGGGGCCCAGCTACTTACACATGATGGATGCAATCCCAATTAAAACGCAAGGCTCCGAGACATGAAGGGTAAAAGGCATCTATCAATGAGCTGCCACGCAGCAAGGTGCTAAGAGCCTGCCTGGAGGTGATGCCCGTGCAGTCCCTACACCCACCAGAGACATCTCCACCCTTACCCTGGATGCAGGGAAGAGTTAAATTGATCTCACAGAGCCTGTGTCGACCTTTCCATTATAGCCCTTAGAGCATCCCTGGGGAATTCCATAAGGAGCAGTGGGAAGTGCTCGGAGGGGCAGGAAGGTTTCCTTTTCCCGGCAGCTGGAGGAAGATACAACTTCTCTGCTCCTGCCCTCCCACTGCAGGGGCGCCCCATGAGATCGGCCATGCTGACAGCCTCCTGCAGTGAGCTACCGCTCCTAGCACTTCACTTCTTGTCTCTCTGGCTTTTTGCCTACTCCTTTCTGCAAACTGATGGCAGAGAACACACACCCTGTTATCGCACAAAGCCAAATCAGAGATCAAGGAGAAACATGGCAGACGCAGATACTCTCTTCTCAAGCCAAACAGCTGAATTGTTAACCAGCCTGAACAGTCTGTGAAGCAGCTAGTGGCAGCCACATAAAAGTTTAACCCTTCTCAGTTTCCCACGGTAGCATTAGCAATGATGAGTGATCCCACCAAATGATTATAGGATTTATTCTAAGCTTCTGCTGGGAAGCTTTCTGGCGCAAAGGGGACTTTTCTCTTAGCTTTTTGAGCTTCAAATTGCAAATGGAAAATTAAGCTAAGTTGTCTGAAAGGGAAATACATCGGACCCTGAGGACAAGAGAAATCTCACCATTTCCTCTTGCTGCTAAGATCAGCCAGTTCAAACCTCCGCCTCTCCCACATCGTGACCCTCCTCAGACTGCTTCCTCTGCCGGCAGCGATGCCACTGGGAGCTAGGTGTCTTCAGATCTCAAAACATGAGCAAGGCTGAACCTGTTCGGAGAGGACTTCAAGGAAAGCACAGCTGGTACAAGAATTGGTGCTGGAGATTTGGGAAATGACTCTCTTCCTTTTGAATGACTACTGAACCAACTTGCTCAGATAGCAAAGTATTCCTGTAATCCTTTCCCCGGGGGCAAGTACTCAGCCTAGTAGCAAACAGCTGACAACTACCCAGGACACAATTCAGCTCATGTTCCAGTGCACACTGATAGACTGACACATCTGTACTGTAGGGTCTCTCCAACGTACTGCTGCCTCCCCTGCTCTGTGCCCCCGCGCAGCGTTAGTGGCACAGTTCTCCTTTATCCCAGAAGTAGTGATGTTTCAGAGGCGGGCATCCTGCACTGAGCAAAACACTGCAAGGACTAAAGAGGGGAGGGAGAATATTCATTTTTCTCAGATGCTAATCGCATGGGGTAAAACCCAACTTAAAAGACAGTTCAGAAAATGCATCAAAAGCTTCTCCTCACATTGGCATCAAGCTCTGAGCAGTGGCATTACCCCTGCAGATAGAGAACCTGTCTTGCTTTCTTCCTGGAGCAGGACGAGGCGTGTTTCATACGCAAGGCCACTGCCACAAGCACGGAGGGACTGAGCAGCTACAGGGGAAGCACTAGAATTAAAAATCCCCCCTCAGGAGAACAGAAGAGGAGGAGAAGACCTCATCTTCAAAAGACATGCCAACCCCGCTTCATCTCACTGTCCTTGCCAGGCACTGTGCAGGGAGGGAGACAGGACCTACGCTAAAACCCAGCTTGAAGTACTGCCTAAAATAAATCTGCAGTTTAGGGGAAAAAGAAATCCAGCACTTTGGTTGTTTTCTTCTCCAAGGCAGGCTTGTCTTATTAAATTTGGACACATCTGGGTTTCAACCAGTCTAAAAAGAAAAAGCCCTCATAATTCTGGCAGGAACCAAGATGTTGGTGGAAAGCCAGTCTTGTAATATGATTTCCGCAACAGACACAGATGTTTATTCTGGGTCTGTACAACACCTATCACAGAAAAGTCCTTGTCCACAATTGAATTCCTAATAGAGTGGCAGCACAATACATAGCAAAATATTAGTATTCCACCTTCATGAAAGCAGCTTTTCTATTGAGACACTTCAGGAACAGCCTCTGCATGAGGCACTTCAGACTCTTGACTGATCTCAGAGCTTGGATGGAAGTCTGAAAGGGTGTGAAGACATAGAGGGATCCCATACTCTATCACTCGCTTTCTATCTTTAAAGATTTACAAAAATACCTGTATATATTTATTCAATACATCCCTAACATCCTTTGCAGCACATTTATCTCAGTCACACTTTCAACTACTGCTCTTCAAAATGAACTTTGTCTTACACAAATAGAGCGCTCTGATGCTTAGTCATTTGCCTGCAAGATTTCCCTTTGGGGATAGCTCTGGTTAAATTCGCAAAAAATTATGATCCAACTGTGTGAGTATGGCTAAAGCTTTTCCCATGTATTACACAAAGCATGTAGTCTCTTTTTTTTTTTTATTAATATGACTCATTCATTAAGAGGCATTCAAACACATTGTGTGCTCCTTAATTTATCATAGACTGTCAGCTTGAGTAGCCTCTTCTGGTACAAGGAGGACTGGAAATAGGCACTTCATATTTTATCAGCATTCCCAATCACCTCTCTCTCCCCTACCCACTGATTGAATTGGCAAGGACTGCTTCTTTATGAAAGGAGCTGGGCTCCAAGACAAACTGCTCGTGCAGAAGATGGCAGCTGGAGCAGTCTAGACTGGGGACGCGCCCCGAAACACATCTGCCTTTGAAAGAAGGTTGCCTGCCAAAGTAACGCCACGCTTCTGGCCGGGCTGCTGCCACCAGGGTTCGAACCTGGGGCTCCTGGCCGCGCACCGTGCCGTGCGGACGGAAACGGGAGGCTGCTGGCGCGCCCGCCCGGGGACTCTTCCGACTCGGGTACTCGGGGAGTCATTTCAAACACGCTCCTTCCCTCCCTCCCCACTCCCCCTGCGTTACTCCACAGCCTCTTAGTAAACTCAGCCTGCTCCTCTGCACATTCAGCATCAGGTATGTTTTTTCTTGCTCAAAAAATAACCCGCAGACACTAGTCAAAAGAGTCAGTATGGGGTGCTTTGCTTGCAGGGGCAAAAAAGCTACGGAATTACAGCCTTATTATGTAGGAGGAGAAAGGTCCAACTTAGGGTACACTGCATACAACCCAGCTGCACCAGGGCAGAGGGTTTGCTGCAGCTTTACCACGTAACACAGAGCATGCACATCCCAGCAGGCAGTGCTGATGGGCAGGGGAGAGGGCTACAGCCCCCCAAATCTCCCCATCAAACCTGCTGCTGATATGGACAAGCCAATGATACTCTATCCACCAAAGGATTCAAAACGCCTGTCACATCACAGCCTTGCAAGGGCTTCAAGGCTTCACATGCTGGCACACAAAATACTATTTTTCATATGCTATTTTTCTTTTGTGGGTGTCCAAGCTACTTGCAGCCATGTGCTGGGGTCATGCTGCTCTGCAAGCTGAGCAACGGCCCGCTTGGCCCCGCGCAGGGACGCGAGATCTGGAGCAAGGCTCGGCAGAGGTGCTGCAGGCAGCCATGGGGATGATTCAGAGGGACATCTGCCAGCTGCTGAGTCAGTCCTGAGTTACTGACTTAGCATGATGTTTGGGTGTTCTTTTTGCTATTTCCCCCCTCCAGAAGAAATGTAGAGCTGAGATCCCAAATGCTTGTGGTTATTAATGGTTCCCAAGAAATTCTTCTTTCTTAAGAGCATGTTATCCTCCCTCCTCTAGCCGCCCAGAAAAACCCAACATTCCTGAAGAATTAATGCTCTGCCATTAGTTGCATGTGGGACGCAGCATCTCCATTTCCTGTTGCACAGCACCGCGGTGGTCTTCCAGGACAGATCAATCCATGGAGGGTGCTGCTGTTTACTGCTAGGAGAACAGATCCTTTTAGGCTCATGCTTGCACTCCTCTGACCATGTGGACACCTCCCTCAGTTGCTGGGAAGGGGCCTTTTGAACGGCTAAGATTATACCAACAGTTATTTTGGTGGCATTCACAGACCCAGAATTGCAGAGACCACAGTGCCTGAGTCACCACTGCCATGCACCGCAGCTGTCAATCGCATCCTGATTTTGGGATGATGAGGATGAGAGATGGTCCTTTCTCTCAGTAGAAACCTAGACAGGCAGGGTGCTGCTGGCTGCCAGCCTGCCTCTGCCCGTAAATCATTGCCAAGGTGGTCTCAGTCCTTGCTGGAAAAGTAGGAGGCGGTTTCCCATTCACACATCTCTGCCCAGCATGAGTTTTCTCGAAGAGACCTTGTATGAGGCAACACAACTGGGAAAAACTAATTAATCATCTTATCCTTCCCACCCTCGTGCCAGACTCCATGTATGACGTTCCCAGCCCATAACCTGCCCCGTCCAGGGAAAGCGCCGGGCTGCGATATCACGCAGCAGAGCAGGAAGGGCTGTACTGACCTCATCAGAAACGTCTGCCCAACAGCACGAGGCCAGCGCCAGGTAATTACTCAAGCATAGAGCATTTATCAGCACTTGTTCTGAAACATGCTCGTCTGGCCATGGAAGTGCTACATTAATTTCTCAACATGTCATTCCCATTCTGGTCTTTTCTCCTCTTTCTCTTCCCACGTCAGAGACATCCAACAAAGTATGGTACAGAGATCTCCGAGTGAGTCACAGGAGCTATCAAGCACCGCACGGCAGCCAGCTCCAGCCGAGCCATAACCTTTCCCTCCCAAAGTGCCGACTTTGTTTCCAGCAGTCAAAGAGGATAAAGCCAGACAGAGCCTCAAAATGTTCTCCTTTCCCTCAATTCAGGACTCCAGTTGTTCACAGACAGGATGGAAAAATCCTGCCATCTCTTCCCTCAGTCCTCCACAGCCTGAATCTGTTTCTTTGCTATGATTCACAAGCTGAGAGGGATTTTCCACTCCAGTTCAATAATAACCTCTTTACATTGCAGGGGGAAGCGGGGGCTTGCAGCTCGGTCACCCTTGTGGCACTTGCAGGGCAAGAAGGTGGAGAGGGCCAGGATTTCACTGGCTCAGAGCCGGCCGCCCTGATTTACCCCTTACAGGTAAGGAGTGTGTTAAGAGAAGCTCACAATTTTTGAATTTCTCCTCTCGGAAATATGCCTGAAATGACTCCCCATGAAACACAGAAGACTGTCCAGAGATAAAATCGGTGAAGCTCATTCTGTCTACTCAGGGATTTAGCAAAACTTCTCCAAGTACAAAGGCTACAGCAGGGATGCGTGCCGGTAAAGTCAGACAGGAGCGCAGGGCAGCCTGCGCTGCATCCCCCTGCCCCGGGCAGCACCTTCACCTCTCCCAGAGATGGGAACCTTTGAACAAAACACGCCCCTCCATGACTCCCCACCCAAGTGACACGGAGAGAAACCACCACCCTGCTTTGAAACGGGACAGGCAGGAAAGGCAAGCGCCCACGGAGGGCTTAGCAAAACACAGCCATTTCACTTCAGGTGAAACAATGAGCAGCACATCTGCAGGCACAAGTGCTATTTATTGTGTTCCTTAAGCTAGTCTCAATATTTCCATTATAAACCCTTCTTTCACTATTTTAAGAAGTCAGCTATAAAAATTTGCTCTAGGCTGGAACTTGGCAACTAAAGTATCTGTCTGGGAGAGACTTATTTTACATGTACAACCCCTCTCTCATATACACAACATAGGAAAAGACTTGGGTTGGAACACCAAATCCTCCTAAAAGTTGGCCAGTTTAAAGATCCTGTTTGCATTCTTGCATTTGAAAAAGAAGAAAAAAAAAACCCAGCAGATAATTAGTGTGGCCTGACTGCTTTTAACATTATAAAATGTGTGTATACTTCTATGATAGCCAAGATATACACCCTAAGAGTGGTTATTGTATGTGGAATGAACTAGTTTAAATTTATAAAGGAAACTCTTTGCACGTTTTAAGTGTGGGCTATGAGAAATAAATAAATAGAAATAACTTACACCTGAAAAACAGAGGAGAGTTTGTTTAAAAAAATAAATCCTGAAGCAATCTCTGTCCTTGTGTTTGCTGAAACAGGGCACTTTTCTCTTGGCCCGGAGTAAAACCAGGGGTGTGGAACAGAGCCCCAACCTGGCCATCGAAAATTTAACCAGCAACATGTAGGAAGGAGGGTGGGATTCTTTTTTTTTTTTTCTTTTCTTAAATCTACCATTAAGGAGCAACTTTAATCACAAACTTTCAAGGGGCATCCACCATCACAGAGCACTCAAGTTTATAGTGAGATATATGCTAAGACTGTGATCATCAGAAATGTAAGAGTGCTTGGCTACTATTTCGAGTTGTCACGCTCCACTGAGCTTCATAGAAACCCTTGTCGACTATGGCCTGCCAACCATTTAGCTGTGACTGGGAACAGCCAGCATTAAGAGCTTGAACTTACCTGCGGTCCCTTCTCCCCTTTCATTCCCGGATATCCCAGTAAAAACGGAAACGGTGTGGGTCCGAGGGGGTCAAAGATTTGATAGCCATCAGTTGTAGTTGGGGTTGTGAGGTTGAAGGCCGGTGCCCTGGCTCTGGAGGCGGGACGGGCAGACCCCAGGGGCGGTTTGGTGTACACCAGAGGGATGTTACTAGGATGCACTTTCCTGGTGGGGAACGGCGCATGCTTCTTTAGAAAGGGCCCATTGCTTGGATTCTGTGGGGTTTGCTTTAGGGTGACAAAGTGGACATTGCTGGTTGTGTTATCAGTCATCCTCCTCATTGCCTTTACAGTAGTGGATGCTTCAGAGGGCTCAATGGTGGGTTTTTGGTTGATCTTCTTTTTGGTCTCTTGCTTGGACTCCTTCCTGCTGGCTGCGGCAGGGCTCTGGCTTGTTGGCGGGGCCTTTTTGGCAGTGGGAGGGGGATTTTTCCCCATGCTGGGAGTGGGCCGAGACACCCTGAGGGTCGTCACCGTCCCCCGAGGGACCAAATGGGTGGCTGGCCGTGTTTCAGTACTCGATGGAACAGGAGATGGAGCCACTGTGACTTTTGTGGCTTTGGTAGTCAGTCTTGGCAGTGATGGTGGGGATGATACCAATGCGACGGTTGTTGCACCTGAACCCCGAGTCTTAAGGGGTGCAGTGACCTTGCCAAACTCCAAGGATGGGGCAGCAGTGGTCAGGTTTCTCAGACCCTGCAGTGAGGGTGCCATATGCTGGGGGGTACTTGGGGAGGCGCTGGGGTCCCTGGGCAGGAGCGGGATGAGAGGAGGCAGGTTCGGCCGGTAGGTATCTGCTTGCCTGCACTGTTTTTTTAGGTATTTACAGTAATGATGAGCTGCCTTGGCTGAAGGATAAATATCAAACTGGCAGATAGCTCCTTCAAACTGCACGGAGTGCTGGTTCATCTTCCCAAAGAGGAAAGATCCATGTGGATCCAATGCCTCGTCCTTTTTAAAATGCAAATCCGCATGTACTCTGCGCTTCCCACAAGAAGTAAATAAAGTGACTGTCTGGCCACGGATATTGATGGCCATATTGTGCCACTGGCCATCATGGACATTGTAATCAAAATATACAGAGCGCTTGTGGCCCACATACACTATGATCTTCCCAGGCACAAACTGGACCCCCAGCTGCAGTTTTTTCTTTTTGCTCTTGACAGCAAAGAGAAAAGCATTGTTGATGCGGTGGGAGCAGAGGCTCAGCACTAGAAGCAGGTCAGTGCTGGAGCCTGCGGGGAGGATGGTGCTGACCGGTGCTTCAACACGTGCTCGCTGAGTGAAGATGACCCCTGATTTGAAAGGAATGACCCCTTGAGGAACTGCACGTGATGAGGACCATCCGCTTGATGGCCTTTTCCCTGACAGGCCCAGTCTTTGAAGGACATCCACATCTGAAGGGGAAACAAAGAAAATGTGAGGTGTTGGGCAACCCAAGGACTGGACGGGTATGGGGCCAGTCCATGCAAAAGGGTAACAGGAGACAGGAAACCCCCACCATCCTCTCACACATACACATTCAAATAATCAGAGTGGAGAGCACATAGCTCTTCTGCACATAGTGTGAGCGGAGTGCCTCAATGCATCAGCTCCCTAGTGCATCTGGCTAGCTGTCCTGTCCCACCAGGGACCAGCTCCAGATGTTCTGGAGGGAGCTGACCGCACTACAAGGAAATTTCCCACTGAGCACCAATAGTCCACTTCTCTGGGATTTAATTCTGAGTACTGACCACACAGCGGGAGAGGAATTTGAACAACAGACAGATGGAATTGCAAAATTTTATATCCCCTGAAGGCAAGGAACAGAACTTTCAAAGGGAGCAAAAGCCTTGTATCTGTCTCTCTCCAAATTAGTAAGAAGCAGCTTTTGATCTTTGAGACTCTGGAGAGTTTAGGGAAGCAAAGGCACCTCCCAGCATAAAAAAAAATTGCACCTAGGTTTCACCGAACCACTTAAGATTCTCAACGGTGGTATTTTTTTTTCCCAGAAGATGATCTTGCAGCCTCAGATTATTTTAATAAGTTGGAGGAACCAGACCTGGTTTGTGAAGGGCTGAGAAATGAGTTACGGCTGCTACTGAGCAGCAGAGGCACGACTCGCCTCCAGGATTTGTCACCCAGGAGCTGGGTGCCTTGTTCAACAGAGGATGAGAGGGATTGCTGTCCAGAGGCACCTATCTTTCTCCACTGGCTCTGGGGGAAGTCTGCAATGGACAGACAAGCAGAGTCCTCTGGTTTCTGGCCCCAAGGTCTAACAGGAGTCATACACAGCTCAGAGTCCAAGGCAGATTAGCAGGCAACAGCAACACAAACTGGAGCCAGCTGGCAGCAGTCTCAGCTGAACTACTTAACTGGGGAAGATGCTGAGGTCTACGTGAGAAAAGCTGCAAAGGTAAATGTGCCCAGACCTGAAAGAGGTGCTCATGTGCCCAAAAGCTTGTTCTCTTACTTCAGCTCTAACATTTGGTCTAATAAAAGATGTTACCTGCATGGTATAGACAGATAAAGGTAAGGCTAGAATGATTACCATGACACTACCACTGTTGAAAATGAGCGAGGATAACTGTATTTCCTTCTCTCTTCCCTGCCCAAACGCAATCCCTGTTACTCAATGACCAGCTAACTCTCATGTATTTAAGTGCTCTTTGGGGAATCTAGCCTGGGCTGTACAATCCAAACGCTGATCTCGCAAGGTAAGAATTTAACAATCAGAAGTGCGGCAGTGCCGATCGTGGCTGCATGTCAGCTAACATCATGGGATTGTAGCTTTCCTAGATGAAAAGGGAAAGTAAAGCAAAGGTTGTCCAAAGGAAAAACAAGCTCCTTTTCTAACAGGGCCTTGGCATTTGGCCTTTTTCACCCTTAGCTCTTAAATATTCAGCACAATACCCAATATTTGGAGAACTGGCACTTGAAAGAGATCCTCAGAGTTGGCCAGAAGGGTTGTAGACTCAAGCCAGTCTGAGGCCTGTAATGTTGCTGGCCAGGAAGGGAGGAGGATAATGAGAAAACCTCTGTTACTTGACTTTGGCAAAAACCTGGGCCATTTTTGTATGTAAGAGCAAGTCAATGAATATTTACCTTGTCTGAGCTCAGCTTTATACCCACCTCCCTTTTTAAAGGCAGCTTAACTCATTTTCTAGCAGAGACTACCCTGGAGAACATGCATCAGATGTGACAGGGGATGGAAGATTTCCCTCGCTCTACAGAGGGGATAGTTTACTGCACAGCATGTGCAAGTGTTAATAATGGCACTTCTCCCGTACTAAGAAATCATTGGACCCCACTGTTTTTCTGCCATATTGCCCAATGGGGCTGTCCCTCAGCATAGCAAAGGGACACAGCGTATGTCCCCAAAGCATAGTCTTCCCCTCTCTGCGCTGAATGGAGGAGTTACAGCAGTATCTTCATACTGGATAACCTCCAGAGCCCACGGAACAGTAAAGGCCAAAGCCTGGCTCTAGCAATGTCAAGCGGGACCCTTGCCACAGACTTTAAAGGCATCAGGATTTAGCCCTAAGGAAATAACTATACCACTTAAACTAGGAGCTAGACTCCAGGTTCCAATTTCTAAATGCATTTTTAGGTTCTCTCCCAGAGACAGACAGCGGTGTGTATCTACTAGGCAGAGATGCTTCACACTCCAGAAGTTACTCTTTTGGTAGCTCTCTGCAAAGACGTAAGGTTGTTTCGCTGCTCAGATGCTGCTGCTGCTGCTTGCAATACCAATCCAACTGCCTCATTAGCAACTGCACCCAAGAGTGCTTAAGAAAAAGGAAAAAAAAGCACAACACAACCACTCCTTTCCCTCAAAACCCGCTAAGGTAGAGCCAAATTCTAGATGCCTACGCAAAACCTGATTAAAACAGACCTCGTGCAGGACATGTATGTGGATTTTCCAGCATGAGGTCCAGGCACACAGCTCAGGACTCCTGTGCACCCAGCCTGTCTGCTTCTCCATCCCATGCCGACTGCCCTGGGCTGGTGGGGCGCATCCCCTGGGATGACGGGATGTCATCAACTAACATAAAATGCAAGGTAATTTTGGCTTCCTTAAGTAGCTCCAAGTTTAGCAAAGCGTTTTTCCCCTTGAAATCTTTTCCTCTGTAGATTTTTCCACCAAAACACATTATTTAAAAAACCATTCACTTAGAGCTGCCTGGACCCAGGTGCCTTGAAGCAAGTTGCAACATTCCTGTAGCAATATTTGAGCAACGGGGAAAAACCTCTAGCAGACTCTGCATGAAGTGAGATGCACAGAGACTCCTGAACATGATCATCTTCGAAAGAGGGTTAAATTGCTTTATTGCTCTCCTTCCCAACTCTTTCTTTCCCTCCCGCTTTCCCCACACAAAAAGCTTTGTAAGAGAAAGAAGCCAAAATGCAGGAGAGAAATAACTTGCAGCTCCCTAGATTCCAGCAGCCGAGATGCGATGCCCACAGCCAAAACTGGGTTGAATAAACGTTACGTTTCCAAAAGTTACTGCCCAGACCCTTAGTCAGTGCACATCAGATGAACTCACTAACCTCATGATTTGTTGGATTTGTAACACTTACGGAAAAATCATTCTCTGCGTTCCCTGATTTTCCAGTGTGCAGGAAGACCCCGAAGCCTTACAATAGTAACTGCAGTGTTTTCGAAAGCCCACAGCATCGCTTTAATTTCATCCTCACACAGATCTATGAACAAGCTCTTATTTGCTTTTTATAAATCTCATGTTTGAAAATCCTGAGCGAGAAAACAGTCTCAGGCCACCAATGTTTTCTTACAGGCTTTGCTTCCCCAGAAGTTTTTGCATTCTGGTACCCGAGAAGAGCAGCCTCTGTCTGACCGTGGGGAAGCCAAGCAAGATTTTAAAAATTCCTTTTTCACAGAGAAAGTATCTCATAGAGGAGTTATCTACCACACTAAGGTAATACAGTAAGAGTGAAGTGAAAGACATGGCACCATCCCTTAATTATCATGGGTGTAAAAGGATGGAAAGAGATGAATCTAAACAGCATATTAAAATCTACTTGACAAAAGACACGCCAAGACACAGTATTTGTGCTGCCTTTTTATGAGCTGACATAAAACTTGCTCTGAAAACTGCTTGACTAAGTAATTCAGCCAGATGTTCACCTCTTTTGCGTTGAAGGACAATTTGGAAAATATTACATATTTCAAAATTGCTGATGGCAGGGATGTATTCCCTGCTCCCCCCGCCCCCAGTAAAAAGTGCTCCATGGGCTGGCTTACAGCTGAGCATTGACCAACTTTCTATTTTTCCTTCATGTTTTGGAGACTCAGAGGAGAGCCCTGGAGCCTGCTAGTCCACTTATTGTTGTCTACCGACCGCGGAGGAAGCTGTTTAGTTCCAGCATATACCCGTGTAAAGCATCCATGTGGAAGAGGTGTCGCTATTTTAAGAGGAGATGGCTCCTTTACAAACAGATGTTGCAGAGATGCCAGCACACACCATCAACCATAAAAGACTGACTTATTTTTATTTTTGTTCACTCTCAAGCATTCTATCTCCTCCTGTGGGGTCTTGTGATTATTGTACCCCAGCCTTTTGCCCTGTCCCCAGCAGTACTGGGGAGGGGATGCCTGGAGAAGGAAAGATAGGGTGAAGCTGTATAATCACTCCGCTAAAGAACACTTCCCCTACAGCACAGGGACTGAGCCAGAGTCTTTCTACTCTCAAACACCACTGTGCGATTTTTCTCCCTTAAATTTGCTGTTACTTTTAGAACTCGTGTAATTTCTACATGCACAGCATCCTATGTGCTTGCAGAGGCACGGCTGGGTTCTGTTCAAGTCAAGGAAAAACCCATCTGCCAGAGATGCTTAATTCCTTAATGCCCCAGCCTCAAGGGGCACTTTCTAAAAAAGCAGTTAACTCCTAGCAAGTGCAGGTAGATGCCGGTGACATTTTAGACACACCAAAGTGCTTCATTCCCAGCAGACAGACAGGCACTTCTGAAATCCTGTGGGGCACATAATCACCTGCAAAAAACGGGTTCTTTTGCCAGCTGTTAACTGTGTCATATACATAACCAGCACTGCAATGATCAGCAAGAAATGCATTTAATCCTGTGCACTAGGCTCAGACATTATTAAGTGATGGTTCTACACTGAGACCAAAGCCTTTGGCTTTTACTTTGGTTGAAAGAGGAGAGGAGGGGAAAAAAAAGAGGGGAAAAAAGTGTAAGTTACCTTCAGAATTTCCCTGTGTGAATCCCAGGAACCAGGTAAAACATAATACAGTCCAGAGAAAGCAGAATCCCCTAAAATTGGAAAAGAAGAAAAAATAATGAGTTTCTACAACATTAATAAAAACTAGCCCCTCTGTTAAGGGTCTTCTCCTTGATCACAAGTCTAGGAAGTCAGTGGCAGTGTCCACATGTCTCGGGGAAATGGAGAACGGGTGCTCAGCAGAACAGCACTTGCTTCCGACTGAGATTTCATTTTACTACTAAAATCATCGAAAGCCCACTGAATTCAGTCGAAGGTTTTCCCACTGGTACTAGAGGGGACCGGACCAGTGTTTCAAGGTGCACACGTGTCATCCGTGCCAGGTCAGCAGTCCCTTTGCTACTGCTACTATTTTGCACTCATCCCACCTAGGACACCAGAAATGCAAGAGGATGAAGAAATAATTAAAAATTGGGAGGCCAAAAGACATGCCAGGAGCACACGGGCATGTCTGTGAGGACACAGGTAGAAAACGGGATGACATGCAGTGACATGTCACCCGCATCTCAGCAAACAAATTCCGAGTCCTATTGCTTTACTACATGCTTAAACATATTCTAAACATACAGAGTCCTGCGTGAATCTGTTCCTCTTTTTACACCCAGACGCAAAGACAGGGGGCAGCTTCCAGCCACTCAGCACCCTGTGCTGCCGCTGCTAGCTTGGTATGGCAGGAAATTCTAGAAAGTGTGAGCGCTGCACACTCCCAAGCACAGTGCACTCGTAGACCCTTTCACGCCTGAGAGGGAATTGGACAAAACTTTCACTTAGTTAAACTAAGCCTTGAAGTGCCAGCAGAGAGGAGAACTTTTCCTAGAAAGGTAGCTGAAGCCCCCACTTCCCCCACCAACTTCTTTGGTTTGTAGCCAAATAATGAACATAAGAAACTCCTTGGTTAAGCTCGCTTAAAACTGTCAGTGGAAAGTTTGAAGATTGAATTCCCTCATCTTCTAGAAATGATATTTAACAGCTTGATCAGCAAGGGCTGCTAGAGGAACAGAGACAAAAATGCAGCGTGGGACATCCACAGGTTGTTCTTCATTTCAGCCAAGCCAGTGAGAACACTGGGATATGCAAAGCAAAGCCAAAGCGGAGCTCGCTCCTCTCTTCAGATCTGGCAAAGACAAATAATTTGTCATATGGGATTAGAGACCACTCTTCTGCCATCAAGCCTCAGCTTTAGCACACGAAAGCATCGTCTGAGGCAATGTATTACCCTGGGCCAGATCCTCACCCAGGGCAGAAGACTCTTTCCCACAGCTAAAACGAAGCCACAGTGATTTACACATCAGTGGGGAAACCTGGCCTTGAATGTAAAAATCCATGCAGGAATCCAGCCACTACCTAATATTTTAAGGCTTGAAGGGACAAAATGCTGGAGCGGCCCCGCATCGGCTGGGATACAAATGAGATGAACCACATCATTCTGTGCTGTTTCCATTACCATGACACTGGGCTGCACAGATCAGGAGCCCTGGGGCTGCTTTAGTTTATGCATGAAGGAACAACAGCTTGGAATAGCCAAATCACAATATCCTTTCGCCATGTCCTACAGCCAGCCGTACGCTAACCCGGAAACCCTCACTATGCTCTAGACATCTCCAGCTGGGCAGGCTTGGTTGTTTTCTGCCCACTTCATCCCACGGGACGCGGCTCGGGCTGAAGACACGGCTGAGTACAAGGAGAGCTGCTCTCCCAGTTCATTCAGGGAAGGTAGGAAAGGAAGCAGGATGGGATGATTCCTCATGGCTACCTCTAGCAGAAGTCTTTTTATGGCTTAAAAGAGGCTAAAGTCCACTTCATGGAAAGACCTGCATTTCTGTGCTCACCTCCAAAGGAGCAATGAAGTTTTAAGACACGGGCACAATTGCACATGTGCCTGGAGCAAAGACCTCGCCAGGTACCAACAGTTGGCTTTGACTGCCTGAGGAGAGCACGGGAAGAGAAGGGGAAGGAGGGGACCAACATGACGTGAACTCCAAGGGCAGCAGGAGTCTCAAGCATTAAGAACACCTTTTCTCTGGTGAGGATCAGATTTCTACAGCTATGTACAAGCACCGGTGCACGCAATACACCTAAGTGAAGCCCAGGTCTTTTTTTGAGGGGTACATTCAGAACCCGAATTTGCTTCTAAAATCCCCCTTGACCAACACAGTGAGGGGAACAAGCCTTAGGGGAAAATCCAGCACGTAATTTCATTCCAGTGACACTGACGGGGCTATAAAGGAGACGAATGCACAGCACGGGATCCAGCTGGCCTCAGCCCCGCTCCTGGACCCCTTGCACAGCCAATACCATAAGAGTTGAGAGCAGGGCTGAATGCCAAAACACTGAAGAAAAACACTTTGGCAAAATTTACCAACTTAATGGAAAAAGCAAAAGTAGCTTCCAAATGGCAGACCTGTGACTGATGGGGCTGTTAATTATTGTAGGATTTTATAATGCAGGCTCTTTCTCCGTTACAACTCCGCAGCGAGCGACAGGATTGCATAAGCAGCTTGAGCAGCAATGGTAAAGGAAGATTTTTCTCCTTATATAGAGCTATCAACCCCACCTTGCCTTTATCTCAGCTTCTTCCCACAACCAGCGATTTCCACAGAGACTCTATCAAGAGCTACCCGCTAAAAGCATTTATTTCTTTTATTGCATAGGGCCCTTGAATACCAGAATGAGGGTCCCGCTGCTGTAGTCGCTAGGTGAAGTGTCCCCAAATACCTATGATGTAAACTCATGTGAACCCTGCAAGTTTCCAGTGCAGACAAACTCCCTTTATAGCAAACCAAAGCGACTGACTACAGCTTAATTTTGCTTCGCTACTTTTTGTGAATTCCTGCGATCAGTCCACGGGAACTAACCAGCGCCGAAAGAGCAGGGAAGGAAACACAGAGAGGGACAGAGCAGTACAAAGACCAGCAATAACACTTCTCAGCCTCGGTGGTGATTTTAATAACTTCCCGCTGAGGACCATGCGCATGCAGGTAGCAGCCAGGAATGAACAACCTGAGGAGCTCCTACAAAAAGCAACCAGAAGGTCGAGGGCACTGCTTCTGCTGAGGCTCGGGGAGAGGCAGGAGGTCCCTGCGCGTGGCGGTACGCACCAATCCGGAGTCCTGATGAAATCACGACTGCTAACTGGCATACAATCACAATCCTGTAATTTTCATCCTCCAGACTCATTTGCCATCTTTTTACTGGGCATTAAGAAATCAGACTTCTGAGATCAGCAAGTTGTTGCTTGGGGGCTAAAGAAGAGTTATCACCTCTTCCCGTGGCTTGTGCAGTGTGTCTTGCTGCCATAGCCCCAGTAAGGTCATGTTCAGGGTGGCAACCTCAAGAGCAAAAGTAAAGGAAAAATCCTGTTGAATGTGCTAGTTCTTGCCTGACTCCCACCGGCTTCTGTAACAGAGGAATAAAGCGCTACCCTGAACAAAAGACAAGACTAAGACAACAGCCCCCAGGGCAGGCTTGGGTAGGAATTATTGATAAAACAAAGTTTGACAAAGCTGAAGCATTCTGTAAAATAGTTGTGATCAGCTAATTCCTCACTTCACAATTTCTGGAATTGGTTGGAACAATTTCAGCATTTCTGAATTAAAAGTTTTGCCCCTGCCTTAGAAAAAAGGTCCAAATGGTTTTGACATCCTGTTTGCTTAGACGATGGGTCAAAGCTGAAGAAAATGTTACAAGGGCTCAAAGAGACATTTATTTTATTTTTTCTCCCTCATTTACAGTGGGAAATGTCTTTGAAGTTGCAAACATTCTTGCAGGGTGGAAAAATTATTTCCCCCCACTCTCCTCCATTCAGGTGCATTTTTTTCTGTCCAAAAGACCAGAAATCCAGCTGGGTGCTGAAAATTGCTTTGCAGGAAAGGCAAATCTACATTTCTAGCTGTCAATCAGACAATGTATCTTAAAAGAAGAAAACGTCTGTATTGCTTAAGATCCTTTGCACATGACTCGAGGTGATATTTTATAAGGCTCTCAAGCAGTTTTGACAGTCAACAGGGAAGAAAAATCACAGTCTATGTACTGAGGCTTTAAATTGCACCATGGCATCGATTCCACTCCCAGCTTTTTGGGGTATAAATCTTATTTTGTACTAGCATCATCCTTTGCACAGCAGATTTCTGTTCTCTTTCTGGGGCTTCTCGAAACTATGGTATTTCTCCTCTCACCCTCAGTTTCTGGAGAGATCAATGGGAACATATCATTATGTAGATGCCCCTATGTCGACTCTGCATAGTACTTCGCTGGACCTTTTCTGCAGCATAAACCAGCTACTGATTTACACCTCCAGCCAAAGATTTTGCACTGTTGCATGATAAGGGGAGAGTTTCTGAGATGACTGAAATGGTATTTATTTTTAAGCCCCATTCAGCATCTACATCTTTATGAAAAAGGAGAAAGCAGACAAGCAGGTATGGCCCAGATAGGTACCTTTCCATGGTCATTTAAAAATACCTAGAAATCTAAAAGTGACCTAGAAACCATCAGTATTAATTGGGGAAGAATGATATTCAGCACCCCTCTAAGATTTTAATGTTCAAAAATCTCCCCAAAATATCATCCAAGTACACAAAACATCCAGAATCCAACCTGCTGCTTCTAGGCACACATTTATCAAAACAGATTTTCAGATGACAACTAAAAATTCATTGCACATGCAGCCGTAAGGGGAAAGGATGAAGAAATGGGATGTCGGTGTGGCTGCCTGAGCTTTAAGAGAACTCTCTGCACAAAGTAGAGGGCTTCAAAGGTTGTCCCACCATTATTACTGGAGACTCCAGTAGCCCAAACGGCTGGGAAACTCTTTAGGCCAGGCTCCACTCCATCCTTGGGGTGATCCTGAACAGGAATATCTCAGTTGCTCCGCCCTGCCCCAGAGTTTGGAACGCGTGTGCAAACCCAGAAATTCCCAGGGAATTCTGGCACCATTTCTGCCAAGTCTAATCTTCGTTCAGTATGAAAATGCCCTTAGTGCTGTGCCTGTAGAGGTTTATCTAAGGGTTTTGGCAACTGTGGCCCAGAAAAAGCTGCTGCTC